>NW_022589723.1:28331605-28569954 GCF_004348235.1 Phoca vitulina
AGTGCAATTGCTGGATCATATGGTAGCTCTATTTTCAACTTTTTGAGGAACCTCCATACTGTTTTCCAGAGTGGCTGCACCAGCTTGCATTCCCACCAACAGTGTAGGAGGGTTCCCCTTTCTCCGCATCCTCGCCAACATCTGTCATTTCCTCAACTACATTTGTATTATCAGCTCTTAAAAGATTGCTAATATGGTGAGTGTTGTGGGCTCAACTGTGTCCTCCCAAAATTCATATGTGAAGTCCTAACCCTCAGTACCTCAGAATGTGACCGCATTTGGAGTTAGGGTCTTTAAAGAGGTAGTTATGGTTCAATGAGGTCATTAAGGTGGGCCCTAATCTGATAGGACTGATGTCCTTATAAGAAGAGATTAGGACACAGGCATGCACAGGGGAGGACCGTGAAAAGACATGGGGAGAAGACAGTCATGTGCAAGCCCAGGAGAAAGGCCCTCAGAAAAAATCAACGCTGCCCACACCTGGATGTTGGACTTCTAGTCTCCAGAGCCATGCAGAGATAAAGCTCTGTCACTACATTGTACACCTGAAACTAATATTACACTGTATGTTAACTGAAATTTAAATAAAAACCAAAAATAAGAAGTCTCTGTTGTTTGAGCCAGCTAGTCCGTGGTGCTTTGTTATGGCAGCCCTAGCAAACCAATGCAACGAAGTTAAAAATCATAGTTTTAATTTGTATTTCTCTCATTTACAATCGAGGTTGAGCAATTTTCCATATGTTAATTAGCCATTTGGATTTCTTCTATAAAATTCTTTTTTTTTAAGATTTTATTTATTTGAGAGAGAGAGAGAGAGCAAGCACAAGCAGAATGGGGCAGCACAGAAGGAAAGGGAAAAGCAGACTCTGCATTGACCATGGAGCCCAACACGGGGCTCGATCCCAGGACCCCAAGATCATGATGTGAGCTGAAAGCAGACACTTAACCGAGTCACCCAGGTACCCCTATAAAATTCTTTTTAAAAAGTCTTTCACTTTGTATATTTTTACAGTGCTGTTTCCTTCTCTTATACATATATACACACATTGGACACTTCTTTTTTGGTCATTTTTAAGTGCTGTAAATATTTCCCTGTGACTTGCTTTTCATACTTTTATGATGTTTTTTGAGAAATAGGGAGTTTTAAAACTTTAATGTAATGCGATGTATCAATTTTTTTCCGTCATAATTTTGCTTAAGAAATAATTCCCTGCGCCTAGGTCATAAAGATACTTTTCTCTATTTTCTTCTGATGTTTTAAAAGTTTTGCTTATTCATATTTAGGCTGTTAATCCACCAATGGGCAGAATTTTCAGCCAGTGTTCCCTAAAGGTGAGTAGGGCTTTCTTAGGAGGTGATGTGCTCCCCATCTTTGGGGGTATTCAAATAGTCTGGACAATCATGAGGTAGAGATCTTATAAGGAGGATTCCAGGATCATGTTGATTTATAAACCATATTGACTGTCTGGTCATGGATCTGAGTACAATAGGCATTTTTGCCTGAAGATAACAACATTTCAAATATAGTCTCAGAGTACTTGGTTATCCTATCTTGGCTACACTTCACCTACTGACTCTTATTTGAAAGCCACAACCTACTCTACCACCAAGTCGTTTAAGGTTATGGACAACTCAGCAAATGCTATGAATGAACAGACTTTGGTAACTGTAAAGAATTAGATGTAAACAGCCTATGGTTTCGTCCCGTGCAATATGACTCTGCTCTATTTTCCTGGTGGACACCCAGGACTGAATGTGGCTCATTTTGATTTTTCACATTAGTCACAGACTGTCTGGGTCCATCTCCATCACTATCTGGCTATGTGAGCCTGGGCAAGTTTCTTAATTTATGTTACCCTCAGTTTTGTCATCTATAAAAGGGGGTTAATAGTTGTAACTATATCCTAGGGTTATGCTGATTAGTAATCCATGTAAAAGCCATTATGAGACAGTGTCTGGCATCTACTCAGTAAATCTTATCTATTTTATGGTAGTAGTAATAGTAGTAGTAGTAGTAGTAAAGGTAACAGTTGTATTTTGTTACTATACTCTTTGTTCTTATATCAGGTTAAATTTTTCAGGCACAAATGAGAACTTAGAAAAGAACTAAAGGAGGAAAAACAACTCATTTTGGTAAGTACCAATTCTGACCCAAGCCCTTTGCAAAGAATTCCTTATCTGACCTTTCATCAATCTTGCAAGGTTCCGATGACCTAGCTTTTAAAGATAAATCCTGGCTGAGAGAGTTTAAATAACTCCTCCTAAAATTACTTGGTCTGCAACCACAGAGCTAGAATCTAAATGCTATTATCTGATACAAAAGCCTAAAATCTGTTTGTGATGTTAACACTGTCTTCAGAAATCACTTGAGGCCCAAACAAATTGGTGGACCTGCCCCCAAAGCCCAGGCTGCCAACCTTAGTAGCTTTGAAAAGTCAGTGCAGAGCCTCCTCAGAGTTTCTTCAGGACTTTGCCCAGTGTTTTGACAGGCCTACAAGGGAGTCCAGAGCTGGGATAAGCACACTGGCCCACATCTCAGAGTGCTTGGGGCTCCAGGCCTGTCTCTACTGTTTACAAGCTGGCCCCTGGGTAAGCCACTTAACCTCCCCAGATCTTGTTTCTCCACATGAAACAGGACACTCGATGATACCAGGGAATCTTCAAATTCCTTGGTAGGGCTTCATTCTCAGAATCCAAAAATTCTACAAAGCAGCTACATAAGGTCCTACAAGGAAGCCCCTCCCGGGCCCCAGCCAAATCCGGAGAGTGACTTCACAGTTCCCCAGCTACTCTGTTAGCTTTTCTTTCAGCCGCACTAAGCTAGAAATGGACCTCTCAGCTCCTAAATCATATCCATGGGTTCCTGTAAGGGAGAATCCTTCCTTGCCTCTTCCTCATTCTGGTGCTTGGAGTTCCTAGTCTTGCACTGCAGCACTCGATGTATGCCTCGTCATCTTGTGGTGTTCCCCTCTCCTGTGTCCATGTCTCCCTGTCTCTCCTCCTCTTATAAGGACACCAATCCTATTGGATAAAGGGCACATCCTACTCCGGTAAGACCTCATCTCAACTCATTACAACTACAAAGATCTTATTTCCAAATACATTCACCTTCTGAGGTACCTGAGGTTAGGTCTTCAACACAGCTTTTGGGGGGGGTGGGCCACAACTGAATCCACAATGGTGGCTGACTTATATTTTGTCTGATCCATCATCAGCAATGCCCCCCCCAACCCAACGTAATATAGGGAAGGGGGGGTGCAATTTCAGAACCTAAACCAGGAAAAAAGGTAGGAATCCTCATAAAAATTGAGTCACCCATCCCCAGCTCAGGACTCAGAGGTCACTTCTCCACCTTTGCTTCTTGAGTGGAGCGATTTACAATTGCTTCCTCTCCTGGGGAAATATGAAAGTTAGCAGCTCAGCTAGGGCTCTGCCACTTTCCTGAGGCTGCTCCAGATTGGCGGACAGCCAGCAGTGGCTGCTGAAGAGATAAAATCCCCTCATCGTGAATAAGGAAACTGCCGAATAAAGCCTTGAATGTCAAGAGAGGAAATAGGTTGTAAAAGTATTTTTCCTCCTCCATAATGAGAAGGGCATGTGTGGCCACACAGGGGTCTGTAGACCCATATCAGTACTGAGAGGAGCCCTGAGGGTCCACAGTCAGCGCACGGTGAGGGGCCCCATGAGGAGAATGGCCTGCCTCGGAGAGGCCTGCTAAGGCCTGAGCAGGGACCCACCCACCTCCCCATCAACTGTGTCTCACACCTGGGACGCCCAAATGGTGGGGTAAAAGTCATAGGAAATGACAAACACAGAACACTTCTTGTTGACTTCCTCAAGTGAGAGCTCCAAGACAGATTTGATTCAACTTAGAAAGGAAATGTTAGCTATCTAGCGACGTAAGTATTGTGGAGAAACCTGTAACAATTACAATTAGAACTCATATTATTTAACTTGTATTATCTCTGTAAGACATACTATGCACATAAACTCTCTGTCAAGCCAAAAATGTGAACTTTTAGTGCCTGCCACAGATTGGGTTCCCAGGGAAGCAGACACTGAGCTAGCGATGCGCATGGAGGAAGGTTATTGGAAGGTCCTTGTGGGAGATTCACCAGTGGGGGTGAAGAGGGGAAATCAGAGTTGGGTAGGGGGAGCAGAGCTATTGTGTGGTCCCAACACAGGCCTCAGCATGGGTCATGCAGAGCTCTGGAACCAGAAGAGCCCTGAAGGGTTGTCCCAAACTGGGGGTAAGGGGGCAGGCAATTATAGCCCCCCATCAAGCAATCATTGGATGAAAACTCCCCCAGGGGAAGGGCCATGACCTTGATCATGGTGGGTCCCTTTAGCTAAGGCGGTTTCTGGAGAGGAATTTATCTGTGACTTGTGGGCCACGAAGGGAATGAGTGCCTAGGAACTGAAGGGGGGGTTGGGGTCAGGATAGCACTCCACAGCCTCCACTGTGACAGTGTTCTCACTCCAGAGTGACACGGGATGATGCTCCAAGCAGGGTCTGGCCACTCAGCACCAGCTGGCATCCTCTGCTCCATTAGCAGAAACATCTAATCCCAAAGATTCCCCTGTTTGACATAAGCCACCAATCCCTCATTTAATCACAAAGGCACTCATGCCCCCCCCCCCCTCCGAACAGGAGACAAGTGAGCATCACACTGTGGGGGCTGTTAGGGTGCATCCAGGTGACAACCAGTGCCCTTCTGGTGACAGGTTCTCGGGTACCTGTGGGCAACATTGGTTAAATAAACTGAGGCCCGTCCACAGGGTAGATCATTAAAATGGAAGTTGTAGAAGACTGTAAGAGAATAAAACAGCATGCACTGTATGATCCCATTTCCGGGAAAAGACAAGACATATGGAAAGAGTCTAGAAGAAGAATGGCCATGAAAACCGAGTAATGGGATTATAGATTATTCTAAGCTTTCTCCTTTTACTTAAATATATTTTCTGGATCAACCCAATACGTTACTTTTGTAATAGGGAAAAAATTAGTTTTTCTCTAAAGATTATAGAGGAAATTATTTTTTTTTCATAAGATACACCTTGTAAGAAGTAGGCCTGTGGCTACCTTAACCAAGTATTGATTTGCTTAACCGCCAGGGCCAGAAATCAGAAAAGGGACTTTAAATAGAGTTTGTAGGTTAACAATGGCCACTTCAGAGCCAGGAGATTGAAGAAAGAACAAGTTTGGATAAAAGGAGGTTTGAAATACCTCCCCCCAAAGTAAAAGCAATATCACAAAGTAATGGCCATGCAGGATACCTGCTAAGCTTATGATTTTGCTTGGTGCTTTCATAGGACAGCCACTGAAAATACAGTCAGTGGACAAATGAGCACGCCAGATGAACTCTGAGCGCTGCGAGGCAAAATGCACCCCACACTACTTATGCACACGTCAATCTATATCATTGAAATCTATCAACTCGGGGCAAGTTAAGGAAACACAGCCTTGTTGTAGAAGGCCATTAACATCCTCCTCTGGGAAAAGCCCTCAGGCCTGTCACAGGAATGCACAGCAGGTGCCCCACTGCACCTACACACTGGCTGGTGACTTCGGCTCAGCTGAGCATTTGTCAGGATTCTGACCCGTTCCCAAGAAAGAAAATCAGTGACTTTGGGAAAGCACCTACAAGGAGGAATGGTTTACTCTTAAGTGACATACATAGTTTTGTCTTTGGTGTTTGTTTCTTAAATTGTTTCTTAATTTTTAATCCTGGTCAGTGTCCAAAATTAAGATGCAATCAATGGTTGCTCCAACCTGAGATGTTTGTATGGAAAAGCACAAACTGGCTTACAGTTCATGCAAATCCATCTAAATCTGCATACCCTTTTTTTATATCAGGTAACAAATACAGAACTTCAGAGAACACTAACTACATCTCAGTTACCATTTTGTCTTCTCAAGCTGTGAGGTATTTTTTCTATCAGCAATTAACAGAGTGAAGCTTGGGCTTCAATTGTGTCTCAAATCTCTGTCGGTAACAACTTTTTGTTAGGCAGATTGCGCCCCAAATCTCCTTATTTCCAGGCTTCAGAGATTCCTCCTCGTGGAGCGCTATCTGCTGTGCTCACGATGAGCTGTAATTAGCACCATGCTTCTCAAACTACCCTCTCTGGAACTGTGAAGTCAGGTACATTTTCCCGAAGTTTTAGGAGAAAACTTTTCCCATGTAATAGGACATACAAAACATAAAATGTAGATGGCTTTTTGAGAGGAAGTATGAAGCTCCAAGAAATTTCAACTCCCACCAAATCTCCAGATTTTTAGTGGTACAAGCTAGCAATCCTTTAGTATTTCTGAAGTCTCCATAGGAAGTCCAAGAAGCCCTGACCAAGAATAAGAATCTAGGAGCAGATGGTCACCAGCATTTGGGGGGAACAGAGCATAGGGTAAAGGGTAGTCCTGGGGGAACTACCTCCCACAGACAGATGTTATTTATGTTATCATCTTCTTTGGTATTAGACAGATTTCAACAATTTAGTTCAGAATCTGCCACTAGGTCCTGTAATGCCAGAGAGGAGTCTCAGTTTCTGCTCTCAAAGAGCTCAGTTTAGGAACTAATAAATCAAGGCAGGAAGGCATGTGACAAGTCCAAAAAGGGTCCATTTTTTTCTGGGGAAAACAAACAGTACAGGACATAGTGGTATTCGATCTGGGCTTTTAGCGATCAAAGAATTCACCAGGTTCAGCAGTGTGGCAGGCAGAGATGGAACGTGATTCTCATGGCTCTTACTACTGTCAGCAATGTGCACTCACTGAGACAACTTCAGTGCTCGGCCACTGACAGGAATCCTCACGGAAACGAAATCAACTGTCCACACCATCGCAACAAGTGGGTCGCCTTTCCACTTCTGCTTCTGGAGTAGGAGATTCTTCAAATCTGTTTCTTTCCCTGGAGAAATGTGAAAGCTCACCAATAGGGCCAAGGCCCTGCTTCATCCCTGATTTGCAAAGAAAAACAGTTGCTGCTTAAGGAAATTGTAAGGGCTCTGAAAAAAATTTTTCTTCCCCATAACAAACATTAGGAATGACAAAACTTGGTTCAGCTTAGAGAAATTTTTTCTGGTCTCTGCAATTAGTGTTTCCCTTAAAAACAATTTCTTCCAAGACTGTTAGCAAGCACAATTGGCCATGTCCCTGTGCCTTGTATTCTTAAAAGTTCCATGTGCTATTAAGGGGCTCTTTGAAAGAGCAATGGGCAAGGGAAAAGGCTTCCCAGCGGGCAGTGGCCAAAGTTCGTCCACCAAGAAGGGAAAACCAAGATTACAAAATTTGTTCTTTGCAGGAGGAGTAGGGAAGCTATCTTCCCCATGTTTTGCAAAACTTCCATGTCACTTCTAAGTTCTAGAGCTAACATTTTGAAATTACCCTGAACTTGAATTTTCTGGCTTACCCCACCCTTAAAAAGATAACAGATAAGCAGCAAAACTTTAATTCATGAAGATTATAACAGAAGTACTACATTTTATACTCTTTCCCAAACATTTCCAATTTTATAATTATATCCCTCTCATTACACAAAAGAGAAGTTTAATAACCATGTGTTCTTGAGCAAATAATATAACCACAGTACCTCACTTTCAACATTGGTAATAACTGGGGTAAGAATACCTAGTGCCAGGTTGTTTGAGGGCTAAAGGCATAAAAACATAAATTATTTAGAATACTATTGCCTGAGACATGGAAAGGGCTAAGTAAGTGGGAGCTAGTGTAAGGTGAAGGAGAAACATTGACATAGTAATGTATGTGATGGGGTAAGATGTTTCTTTTTACTGATAACTCGGGTGCTTTAGCAAATTGGAAAGCCTTTCTTTCATTATAGAAGTGCAATCAGACATTTGTCTTAAGTCATAAAGAATCCCCTTTTCCACTATGTTTGATTAGATGACAGAGACCTAACAAGGCTTTAAAGATAAACTGTCCAAGTTGAAGAAAAGATGGATTCTGGATCTATTGGGGTAGCTGGGATTTCCATTTCTACCCATATTTGGCATCCCTGAGGCCAAGCATCTTGGAAAGCATCTTGGAAAGGAGAAAGCATCATGGCTCCATGGGGAGGCTCTGTACCGAGCCCATAATTACTGAGAACAGCAGTGAAGTAAGTTCACTGTAGCCAGGCCAGCCCAGGCCGAATGAAGCCACTGGGGCCGTTGCCTGAACTTCACATTGCTGGGCCTAAACAGAGGCATCTTTAGAGCAAACCAATGGACTAAAGAACAAACCTACCCACATTCCCCTGACCCTTTTCTCGGAGTTAAGACTTGGGGTCCTGGTACAGTCTATAACCAGGGAAGGAAGCTCCAGTAATTCCAGTAAGAACATTTCTTGCTGCCTTTTACAAGTGAGGGCTCCAAATGACACTTTCACACTCCAACTAGTATGTTGTCTATTACATATAGAACTAAATAGTATTCCATTTTTGTTGTCTTTGAGTTTCATACAAAAAAATGCTTTGTCAGATCATATGTCATCAAAAGTACACTTTGTTATAATGCCCTAGTATCACTTTGAAGTATGTAACACTGTGATATAGCAGATGCCTCAAGAAGGCTTTTGTGCATTTACGTTTGGTGCTAGGCATAGAGGGACACCATTTCTTCCCTGAGTGGAAATGCGCAATTTCAAAGAACCCTCCCACGTGACCGAACCCATCTATCCCATATTTAGCCACAAAAACAATCTTGTCCTCCCCATTAAGAGATAGCCAAATGCTGTATCATGAGGCCCTTGTTCTCAAGTGTCTTTAGGTTGTGTTCATTCATTTTTTTACATAAAAATCCTCCTAGAATGGGACCGGTGGACAAGAGCAGACTTGTTAATGAATTAAAGCACACCTATGGGATAGATCATTAAAATCAATGTTGTAGAAGAGTGTGAGCTCAGAAAAATTTAAAAAGTCTGTAACACAGAACTGTACTAAGTAATCCTATTTCTAGAAAAAAAAATGTGCACATGGGCAAACACTGTGAGAAAATCTACTAAAATTATACCAGCAAGTTGACTCTGGATGGTTGGATTACAGATGATTCTGATCTTTCTCTATTTGCTTATCTGTATTTTCTGGATTTGCCAAAATAAAGATGTATTACCTCTACAGTTGAACACCCTCCCTCACCCCCCAAGAAATAGATAATTCTGCCGGGAGACAGAACTAAAGCAACTTTAAGTGGACAACAAACTTGAGTAATCAATAGATGAAGACATCAGATGGCACTTTTAAATGGAGTTAGTATATTTAAAATTGCCACTTCAGAGCCTGGGTACTTGGGACAGGACAAATCAGGGTAAAAGAAAAAGGCTTTCGAAACCCAGGAGGGTCGGAGTTCCCTGAAAGCTCAAGAAAAAATGAGAAGACTGTAGTCTGTTAACAATGTAACTGTCCCTGGCTCCCTCACATGTCAAATGCTGGGCCCCTTGCCAGGCAGGAAGTGACCCACACTACTTAACTGGTATAATATATACAAGAAAGTAATACATTTATGTAAAAGAGGAGAAACCAAGAACCATGAGCTGGTGGGTGGACTACATCAGGCCCAACCCAGGGCTGCAGATGGGAACTAGCTGCAGGAGGAGCTCAGCTGCAAGAATCTGTGTGGGACTGAGCACTGGACAGATGAACCTCTGCCCACTCCCAAGGAAGAAAAGCAGTGTCCCTGGGGATGTGCACACTAGCAGGAATAAATTTGAGAGCTAATTTACAATGAATGACATGTTTTGATTTTGGTTATTTCACTTCTTAACCTCTAAAAGTAGTCAGTGTTGGGGAGCTTGGGTGGCTCAGTCAGGTGTCTGCCTTCGGCTCAGGTCATGATCCCAGAGTCCTGGGATCGAGCCCCACGTTGGACTCCTCGCTCAGCGGGGAGGAGTCTGCTTCTCCCTCTCCCTCT
The DNA here is from genome assembly GCF_004348235.1 of Phoca vitulina. Taxonomy (NCBI): domain Eukaryota; kingdom Metazoa; phylum Chordata; class Mammalia; order Carnivora; family Phocidae; genus Phoca; species Phoca vitulina. The sequence goes on from NW_022589723.1 coordinate 28,341,509, forward strand.
ACCCCCCACCCCACCCTCGGTGCTTCTGCTCTCTCTCAAATAAATAAAATCTTAAAAAAAAAAAAGTCGTCAGTGTAATTATTAACATGCAGTCAGTGGTTACCCCAGAGGGGTTCATTAGGAACAACCACAAACTGGTTAATACTGATCCAAATGAAGTAAAACTAGGGAAAGCTCTTTACTACCTCCAAATTTCAAATCTGTTTTCATGTCAGAGGGAAAGAAAAGGATGGAAGCTTTCCTAGTTCTTAGTCTCTTTAGTTTTATTACTTCTTGTCTCTCTCTCCCTTTCTAAAACATTCTGGACCCCCTCACTTCTTAAAAAGTGCTATAAATCTTCCAGTTCACTCGAAAGGGTGTCAAATGGGACTTTTCAGTCCTATCTCACCCATCAGTCTTTATGGCAACTAGAAGACCTGAGGAAGAAGACCAGATGGTAGAGAGGAGGCTGAGAATGGACAAGTCTGTGTACTAGAGAAACAGCACGGTTAGAGTAAAGCTCCAGATTCTGGCCCCACCACTGTAGGAGTGTCTTAGATAAGTTACCGAACTGCGTGTAATCCTTTCAGCAACCTGCTATGAGCAAGAACTTTTTGGTATCATTAGGCAAGGAGAGAAGCCCAGAGGATAAAACCCTTAGAACAACGCGGGGAACAGAATTACTGCTGTATTAGTGTCAGTTAAATGCACTTACGGGAGGGGTACTCAACACCCAGACAATCAAGACCATACCTTGTCTGTTTCCAAAGAACCATGTCTCAGCCAGTGCTGCTTCTAAACCAAAGAGCCAAGTCTTCCAAATTCTGAGAAATCAAGCACAGTAGCCATCAATTAATTTCCAGATTGACATCTTCAGTTGCTTCTTCATATGACGCATTTTAATAATCACACTCTTATTTAAAAATTCCCAGTTTAGGGACTAGCAGTGCAGATGGAGAGAAGCTGCTACCCATGGCTTAATTTAATCTGAGCCAGATACAGTATATGAAAATGTAATCTTCCCTGTGAAGTATTTTTATGACAATATTCTAGAATAGGGAGTTGGCAAAGTGTTTCTGGAAAAGAGCCAATTGTAGATATTTGGGGCTTTGCTGGTTACATGTGTTTCTGTCCCTGCTGCTGCTGCTGCTGCTGCGTCTTTTTGCAACTCTACAGCCAACTCTGTAATGATGTAAAAAATTATTTTTTAAAAGATTTTATTTATTTATTTGACAGAGAGAGAGAGCACAAGTAGGCGGAGAGGAGGCGGGGGGGGGGGGAAGCAGGCTCCCCGCTGAGCAGGGAGCCGATGTGCTGCTCTCGATCCCAGGACCCTGGGATCATGACCTGAGCCGAAGGCAGACACCTAACTGACTGAGCCACCCAGGCGCCCCTGTAAAAAATCATTTTTTTTAGCTCAGGTGGCCAGGCCAAAAATTTTAAATGTAAGCTAAGAAGAGTTTCTTTTTTAAAGAAATGTTTTTAAAACAACAACAACAAAGAGTAAGTGGCAGACACTTTGGCCTACAAAGCTTAAAAGATTAACTGAAATATTTACTACAGAAAGTTTGCTGACCCCTATTTTAGAGAATCACAAGGTCAGAGTATTATTCTAAAAAATGTAGGCCTCCATTCCCATTTTTCCTAGTCCACAGAGCTAATTTGTTTTTTCAAAACAACCACAACACATAACCATCTCAGAGGATGCAGAAAAGGCCTTTGACATTTGACAAGACCCATTCCTGATTGAAAACTTTCAGCAAACTAGTTAAGAGAGCTTCCTTAATCTGATAAAAGACATCTAAACAATCTATACATCATACCATATTGAATTATTAAAGACTGAATGCATTCCTCCCAAGTTTAAAAAGAAGAAAAACATGTTCCCTCTCACCATTTCTATACAGTACTGCACTGGAGGTTCTAACCAGTCCAATAAGGCAAGAAAAAGAAAAAGCATCCATAGTGGAAAGGGAATGAAACTGTCTGTTCACAGGTGACAAGGTTGCATATAGAGAAAATCTGATGCAGTCTTCAAAAAAACTATTATAATAAGTGAGTTTAGCAAATTTGCAAGATACATGACCAATATGCAAAATGCAATTGTATTTGTAAATACCAGCAACAGACAATCAGAAACGGAAATTTTAAAGAATACTATTTATATCAGCATTAAAAAATATGAACTGACAAAAGATGTGTAAAACCTGTAACCAAAACTACAAAATGTTGCTGAGAGAAATTAAAGAAAATCTAATTAGAGAGCTATTCCATGTTTTATAATTCAGAAGACTATTAAAATGGCAATTCTCCTAAAATTGAGGTATAGATTCAACATAATCCTAATAAAAATCCCAGCAAGCATTTTTTGACAAGTTTATTCTAAAATTCACATGGAAATGCAAAGGACCTAGAATAGCCAAACAACTTTGAAAAAAGAAGTCAGAAAACAAATAAATACTATGTGATTTCAAGACTTCTTATAAAGCTACAGTAATCAAAGCAGTGTGGTATTGACATAAAAATCAACAATCAGTGGAAGACAACAGAAAGTCTAGAAATAGAACCACACATAAGGGAAAAATGATCTTTGACAAAGTTGCAAAGCAGTGTAGAAACAAGAGTCTTCTCAATAAACGGTGTTGCAACAGCTGGATATCCTACGCAAAACAGAAACTTTTGAGCCATACTTTGAAGTACCATATACAAATTTTTGTGCCATATACAAACACTACCTCAAAATGGATCATAGGCCTGTATATAAAATGTAAAACTATAAAACTTCTAGATGAAAACAGAAGAAAACTTCATGACCCTGAGATAGATGACAACTTTTTTAGACACTACACCAGAACACAATCTATAAAAGAACTGGTAAAATGTACTTTATCAAAACTATACAATTCTGCTCTTTAAAAAGACACTATTAAATGAAAAGACAAGTCTCTTACCTGCGAGAGCATATTTGCATATTATGTATCTAATAAAGGGGCTTATATCTAAAATATAAAAACTCTTAAAACTCAATAATAAAAGATGGAGAGCAGGAGAACAGACCTGTATAGATACTTCACCAAAGAAAATATATGGGGCGCCTGGGTGGCTCAGTTGGTTAAGCGACTGCCTTCGGCTCAGGTCATGATCCTGGAGTCTCGGGATCGAGTCCCGCATCGGGCTCCCTGCTCAGCGGGGAGCCTGCTTCTCCCTCTGACCCTCCCCCATCTCATGTGCTCTCTCTCTCTCTCTCATTCTCTCTGTCTCAAATAAATAAATAAAATCTTTAAAAAAAAAAAAAAGAAAATATATGAATGGTAAATAAGTACAGATGCTCAACGCCACTAATCTTAGGGAATTGCAAATTTAAAGCCCAAGCCCAATACCTATTACAATTGATAAAATTTAAAAGACTGTCAAGTGTTGGTGAGGATAGGATGCTCATACACTGGTAGTGGGAATGTAAAATGGTACCACCACTCTGGAGAACAGTCTGCTAGTTTCTTTGGCGGTTAAATATAAACCCAGCATATGATGAGCCAGCCACTCGACACCAAAATAGCCTCAACCCAGTTTTTAAAATACACACACACACACACACAAATAGTGAATCTAATATAAACTATGGACTTTAGTTAATAATACTATATCAGGGTAGTTTAGAAAAATAAGGATCTTTCCCCTAAAATTCCTCTTGTGGGGGTGAGGATTCCAGTACCCCTTACAGTACAGATAGTGGTTCTGTTAATCCTTCCAACAGCCTCTCCATCTGTGCGACTTACTTGTGCCTTGAGGCATTTGTAGGGCAGCATTCTCCTGAAGTAGCCAGACCACCTGATGTGGGAAGAGGGAAGACTCCAGGCATTTGCCCCTGAGAACTGGAAGTTCTGTGAGTGCAGAGAAGATGGGGTGTTCGCTCACTGAGGGCAAGTCAGGCCCAGGGTGAAAGTTGGAGGTTGAGTCTCTGGTCCACCAGAGTCCTGGATCTTCAGGAGTAGCCCACCAGCTCTCTTTCTGCCCTGATGACTCTGGCTCTTCACCTCAGCAGGCTCTTGTTTCCCACGTTTATCAAGAATGGGGTTTCCCCGGATGCTCTGCCCCGCCTCCTCTCCCTGACACTCCCTCCTTCTCCTGTTACACAAAACCTGATTCATTTCTGCCACAACAGGGCTTCATCCAAGTCCAGCTTTGATCTCACTTCCCTAGAGAATTCAAACTAGGAACTTTGGAAATCTTCAAGGTCAAATCCTTCACTTTACAAATGAGGTAACAGACTCCATGAGGTAAGGTGACTTTCTTAGAGCCACATAGCTAATAATTTGTTTTACCTCCGCCTTCACACTGTAGACAGTTGGATAACCTAATGGCTACCATGACCATATGGCCAAGAATTTTCTGTCCCAGTTTCAAATGTTCTGAACAACCAGTCATTAGGCCACATTAAAAATTTCACTATTGAAAAAACATTGCAACTACTACTGCAGCCATGTTAAGAGGGATCTTTTGGAAGCAATACATTTATTCCCATTACTGAATCCCACTTTTCAATCTAAAGCACTGGATTTTACCTTTTTAGGATAATAGACCCCCCTTTAGAAAACCAGTGAAAGCTATGGACCCTTTCCACACAAAAATGTTTATATAAAAACATAAAATTTTGCTCCAGCGATTTCAATATGCAACACATGACCATGAAAACCCTTGATCAGATAGTGTAAGTGTTAGCATGTCTGCTATGTGGCCAGGGAATACTTTCAAATGGCTCTTAAATTATAACAAAAATTCATGAATATTTATATAGCACAACAGATTACAGAGCACATTTAATCCTCACAACAACCCTGTGAGGTAGGTATTAATATCCCAATTTTACCCATGAGGAAACCACAACCCAAAGAAATCTGGAGACTTGCCCGAGTTCACATGGATAATAATGGCAGTGCCAGGATGAGAACACAGGCTTCTTGTTCCTTGTTCAAAACATCTTCACACCCAATATTTTCAGTTTTGAAACTGGGATCCTTGCTAGCTACCCAGGGGAAACTCAATGGCATGCCCTTTCAACAAGCAGTTCTTCTAAAAATTAAACAAGTGTGAGTGGACCATGAGAGATACAGATTGGAACCCATCATGGATTATTCCCAGGCAAGCATACCAGAAAATAGGTCATTAGAATTGCAGGCCTTTGGGTACATGAAATGACCACCAATTAAAGGAAGACAAAACAAAGCGAAGGAAAACAAAACAAAGTGAAGCAAAACAAAACCAGATGCCAGAAGTGGTAAGACACACAGGTTTTTGGGGGGTTTGTTCTGTTTTGTTTTTTTCACTGTAGTTGTAAATTGTCTGGCCTTTTCCCAAAGAACAGCTGAAAGTCAGCTGGGAGAAGAGCCAACATCATCTGAGAAAAGGCAGTACACACACCAAAAGGGAAATATGAGAGCCAGAAAACAAACTTCCAAACTTTATAAAAGGTTAAGATGCTGTGAAATCTGTTAACTGGCCATAGAGAAACACCTCCTCTAGGGGGAAGCAGAGTGAGAACCCCTAATCAATCCATAAGCCAGAGATTTCAGAATCTCCACAAAGTGTCTGGCCATATTCTTGATGACGCAGAACTCCTTCCTTGGCCATCTGCTCACAGAAGCAAAGACGGGGAAGCTATTGACTTCATGCCCTTGTTGCTGAGGCTGTAGAGCTGAGCTAGATCAGTGGAAATTAAATGCTGTCCAAGGACTGTGGCAATTTTGTGAAAGTATCCAATGGCCCTTGGCAAATGAGAAAAATACGATGCTATTGTTTAGTAAAGATATATCTATCCAACAACTTAAAGCCCTGACTGCCATTACAAGACCTCGGTACACCAAACACTCTTCAAAACATTTGGCAAAATGACAGTAATAAGAGCCAATGTTCTTCACCTGGCCTTGTGTCTATAGGTTAGGGTATCTATCCAGCCAGTGCCTTAATTCCAGGTTCTTTAGGGCTGTGGCCAGGCAACCTTAAGTCCCTCCTCCAATTAGCTTCAGCAGCAGCGAATACTTTCAAAATAAACCACGTAGGAAAGGTCTCCCAGGTCCAGTTAGGACCTACCAATCTGGTTACCCCCAAACTCTGGACACTTACAGCTACTCTTTAATGCCTGTTTTACAAATCAAACCTGGATTCATAACAAACATGACTCCCTCAGAAGGCCTATATTCTGGGAACTCTCTGTACCCTGCACCTGTAAGAAGTTTTTAAATACCTGCACAAAAGCACCTCCCCCAAAGAGGTTCTCTCATCAAGAGGTGAAAACCTAGGAGTTTTTTGTTCCCCAAGCCTCAGCAGAGACCCTTAACCAACCCTTAAATGCTAGTAGAATATTCTCTGATAAGAGCGTTATTTGTTCTCTGGTCCTGGGGCTGGTCCTTGAGCTTCCTGGACTTCAGGGACCCATAAACTGCATACCTAAATGTTTTTCTTCAGTTTTGCTGCTGTTGTTGTCGTTTGGGGATAAGGATGTTTCTTCTTTCTTCTTTGTTTTGTATTTTCCAAACCTCTCACAACTTCCTTGTTCTCCCTTTTGCACATAACATGATGACCAAGAGAGAACTCAAGGTGAGTTGCAGCCAGACAACCCACAGCAACACAAAGGTACTTCAGGGAGAGGAGAGGTGATAACATTACCCCTGCCACTGTGCCTGAGTGTGGCACGGGGGACACAGGAAGCATCCTAGCCCTGCTTCACTTCAGACCCCTGTCCAGTATCTCTACCACCACCCAAAGAGAAGCCATAAGGATGTGGGGTATGCCTCCTTAGCCTACATGTGTCAGCTGGTCCTCCATCCTCAGCTCTGTGGCAATTACAAAGGTAACTTCAGAATCCATTCTGAGGGTCTCTATTTTCTTAGCCCCCTTCTTACCGACACACAGAAAAAGCAGTCCTTGGAAACCCATTTCTCACACCCCATGCCCTACAGTCAGCCATGACATTAGCTCCCCACTACATATGAGCTCTTCTGGAGCAAGGAATGAGTCTTGTTTTATCCTCAGTACCTAGGAAGAGCTTGGCACGTAGGAGACACTCAAATGTTTGTAGGAAGGAAGAGAGGGAAGAAAGAAGGAACACACAGAGAGAGGGAAGGAGATGTAGTCACTCCGGTTTTGTCTCTGGTTTCCTTATAAGTTTCTGCCATGGCTTTCTCCTCCTTCTAAGCTTTTGCCCTTTCCTCACTGTTAACTTATCTTTTATATAGTTTCTGCCCAAGTAGAAAGCTAAGAAGAAGAGTTATCACCTGACTACCCACACAGGCAAGATCCACAGATCCAGTAAGTAGAAGTAATTAATTCCCTTTTCCCTCTTGCCTTATCGCAAAGGACAAGCAATTTCTACTCCTATGATTTCTAACCTATTCTCTAGCTTCTTCAAAGTCACCCCAAAAGCTCTTCCAGTTACCATCAACCTAGGAACTGACACTCTCAAGGGTGTGTATCCTCACCCAACATGTGAACAACTGGCCTTTTGTCTTTCAGCACTCTGTGCCAAAGAAGCAGCTCCAGATCCTCTTTGCAGAGATTGCAAAAGCCCCAACCAGCGCCCACAGACTGGGCAAGAGTCTTTGCTCCACACCACTGCCAGTTCAAGTCCCTGCCCCATTTTCTGATCATAATCCAGCCTCCCACAGGGCCGATACCTCTGCACGCTCCCTCTTGCCAGTGCTAATTTGGGTTCCAGAGGCTTTTGGCCTCATCAGATACTCTCACAATTGGAGGAAGGGACAAAATTTAGGGTACTCAGGAATCCAACCCCAGGTTCCCATCAGAATCCAACACTTTTTACCATCTATCTAGTCTAGCAGCACGGAGGGCAGGTTTTCAGTGCAGAACAAATAGCTCATCCAAATTTTAGGCACTTTGGTGATGCTAACACGGAGGGGAGAGCTAAGAGATGAAAGAAGCAAATCACCAAAAAGGACTTTTCCATTTTAGAGCATGGATCTATTATAACTGACATTATCCACCTAGTATCCTTCCTTAATTAGGAAGAGCATCTAAGCAGACCGTGGAGATGCCATTTACAGTGACTACCCGCCTAACACTGAAGACCTGTATCATCCTCCACCAAAGGCTCCTGCTATACTCTGATACCACTGCCAGACCTTGAATACTGAAGGGTATTCAGCCTCAAGATTGGATCCCAAATTCTTAACAGCCCTTAAAATTAAACGTGGACTGCTTTTTAGTTATTTCTGCAATATTGTTTCTATTTTCCAGGCCCCTTACAGAGACAGGATGCTAATTCAGGAGAAAAGAAGAAATAATTTTCTTCTTAATTCCACATGTGTCCCTTAGGTCAGGAGTGACTATCCAGTGATGTCCCACCCTCTTCCTCCGGGCCCCCGACAACTGTGGTAAGTCTTCTCTAATTACTACCATCAATGTGAACATGCATTTACAGGCTTAACCTATTTTAAAATAGAGTTTAAGAGTGCCCCCACCACAGAACCATAAAAACAGCCTTTCTTACCACCCCAGTTGGTATCTATTTCATTCCCGACGTTCTGACTTCAGGAAAATACCCACCCGATCCCACAATACCCAGCAACTCTGGTGAGCCCACATCCAGATTCAGCCTCATCTCATTTCATGGTTCCAATTTAGGACCACCACAAAGGTTTGCCTCATTAACAGACAAACTCTGGAGCCATGTGCAGCTCGTACACCCTACTTAACCTTATAAACCAGAATGTCTGCACTAGGGAGGGAACTCAGGGCAAAAATCTTTTGTTTAATCCCTTGAACCTAACAGCACACCTGTTAAGTGACTTCTCTAATGACATCAGAATGATTTAAAGGTAATTTTGGGAATTTCCCCCAAATTGTGGGGATGGGGATACACGGTTTTATTACAGAGTTGAATGAGAGGATTTTGATGGGGAAAAGAAAGGAACAGAAGGAAAATAGGTATGTCTGGATGGTAGTAACCCCTATGCTTGTCTGGTGGTGACAGGAATCTGTGAGCTGGGTGCACAGGCTGAGTCGGTGAATTAGTTGCAGGCTTTACTGAAACGATGACTAGGGTCTCACAGAGAGCAAACCACAGGAAACATGTCTGCTCCCCTCTTGCAGAGAAGCTGGCTACAAATCCTCAGCCTGAGCTGAAGAGAAGTTATCTGCCCAGTTCAATCTGCCCAGTTGGCCGCTTCAACTCAGTATTTATGGGTCTAACTACAAATTTCACCCAATTTAATATCCACTCTACACCCTCCTCCCTTCCCATGACAGGGTTTGAAATTTCCCCGCGGTCCCTCCAAAGGCCACTACATAGGTCAGTTGCATTATTTAAGAAGGCTTGTGCAGCTCTGACCTAGTCACCCAAAGACAGAATTTTTTTTCCTAAGGCCACTGTCACCACAAGAATATATGGCTCTGCTACAGTTCAAAGCCTCGCCAACAGTTCAGCTTTGGGGTGTGCAAAGCCACTGGCCCTCCCCTTGGGCCTGCGGGCGCGTCAACACGCCTGTGGGCGCGACAACACGCCTGTGGGCAGCGAGCCCAACGGCAGGAAGCCGAGTGGGGAGTGGCCAACGCCTTCCAACGGCAGCCTGGGGGGCGTGGCCTTGGGCGCCGGGGTCTCCCAGGAGACTGGGCAGGGGCGAGCCAGTGAGGACAGGGTTTCCGGGGCCTCCCGGCAGGGGCCCGGCCAATGGCAGGGCTGGTGGTGAGCGGCCACGCCCCTTGGCAGCCCCGCCCGCGGGCATTGGTGCGTCAGGGTTCTGCGCGCCGAGCCCACCTCCACGCCTGGCAGTGGCTCTGCCGCAAAGGTTGGGCGTGTCCCGTGTAAGCTCGCTGGTGGCAGCCCTGGGCTCTGAGACCTCAGTGGCAGCTTGCTCCCCATCTCCGCGCACCGCCACACGGGCCGGCCCCACGTACGCCCTGTGGGTGCCCGGAGATGAGCTCCACACTGGCTCCAAGGAGGCCCGCTGCTACAGCCCTCTCCTCCCTCACTGGCCCTTCCAGCCCCCTTGCCTTCGTCTGAATTGGTTGGACACTCGGCTTTATCTGGATCATGAGGGCGGGGCAGGCAGCCACTTCCTACCTCTCATTCCTCCCTGGAAATGGAGTGATCACTCCCTTTCCGTCTCCACTCGGTTCAGAGGCCCTCCTACCGTGCCTCCTGTTTCCAGCCACCCCCTTCACCTCCTCTGAGGGTATAGAGGCCATCCTGCCATCTACCCTGTCCTGAAGCATCGGAGGCATCTGTTCTCACATGTTTCTGGCCCCTCTAGGTCTTTCTATGCTGTCCTTTTATCACCCTCTCCCAGGTCGCCATCACTTGACCACATACCATTTACTTTGCGCTTTCTCGAGGTCCAGCGGGCTTATGCTCAGAGATAGCAATATTCACCACTTTATTATAATCTTTTGTAGTTGGTTTATTAAACTCCTATGTTTCAAAAAAAGCCTCATGTTTCTTAACATACCATTTTTAAAAATATTACTTGAGCATTTACTCATTGATGACAGTTTTAATTATTTAAATGATGCTAACAAAGTTAGGGTGGTTGAGTCTGTTGAACACTTCAATGGTTTAAATAGACAAAAATTTCTTCCGAAAGCTGTAATAACTTTATAAGCCCCCTGCTTCCCAAACAATTAAGCTTTGTTTCTTATGCTTAATTCTTTGCTGGGGTGGAGGGAGAGAGAGAGATGTCAAAATGAGGCCAATGGTTATTTATATGTGATGAGATGAATGTTTTCCATTGTCCTTTTTATTAACTGTATTTTCTACCGTCCACATACGTTTTAAAAGATATTTTCAATTTAAAGAGGATCAGAGACATGAAGAAACTGGGAATCAGGAAGAACAGACCAACCCCTTTGACAATCTGATCAAGGGACTGTCTACTCTTTGTGGGAACCTCTCCTAATACTCCCAGGCTTTTCTCACAGTATGGTTTGAAGAAAAAGAAGAAGCATGGGCAGCTTAACTTAGGGCAGGGTGCAGGAAGCTGGTGTGCAAAAGATGAGTGGGTATTCTGACCATGGTTTGAGGGCAGAGGAACCTGAATGATTCATTGTACCTTCCCACGGGAGCAACTTGCCAACCCACCTTGCACACTTGAGTGTGTGTGCAAGAAAAGCAAATACAGACATGAACTGCGAACATATTGCCCTGTTGCCATATTTTATTTGTTCAATCTTTGGGCTGCTTCCCCATTCATTGGTAAGTGTAAGGCCAGATTCCAAATTAAGGCTACTGAAATATTCAGAATAATTTGGGAGAGTCTAAGAGGTTGTTAAGCTTTGCAATCAGACAGGACTCGTTTCATCTAAGCTTGCCCACTTGCTAGGTATGTAACCTTGGGCAAGCTATCTAAACATAGAGAGCCTCTGATTTTTCATTTCTAAAGGAATGATAACAATACTTGTAAGGATCTCCATACATCACGGTGCCTGTCAACTAGTCAATGCTACACAAATGAGAGTTGGTAGCCCTCTACTTTCCCACCATTACCTAACCTGGGAGCCCAAGGCCTCCTTTACCATGTGCCTTATTCTCATCTGTATCCCCATCTCTTTGTGTGTACTTTGTATGAGATAGCGGAGCTAAGATGTTTTCCTGAAAGCACCCTTTGCAGACCCTGAGAAAGGGTGCCTCCTTACCCCCACAGTCCCTTCAGGTGTGCCACAGTCTAGGGCCCTGGGTTTCTGGAGCAGTCTGACCACAGCTGGGGGCTCCACCTTCCCCCAGGGGCCATGGAGAACCTCACTCAGGCTCTGACCCAACCTCCCAGTGCAGTGCCCAGTTGAGGGCCAAGGGTAAAAGGGCCTGCCTATCCCAGCCCATGGCTGACCTGACTGTCCCCAGTCCTTCGTATGCTCCAAGAGGAGATGCTTCAGTTGCTAGACCCTGGGATACTGTCCTCTTCTCCCCATTCAAAACTCCACCTCTTCCAGAGCAGGAAGTTTCCTGCTGTGGACCCAGTCTGTCCTGGACATCTGCCTAAAGTCCTGCCTCCACATCAAGGCCCCTTCCTCTACCCTCCATGACCACTGCATCCTCCACCATCTTCCCCACTCCCCCTGGGATTCCAAGCTGTGCTCTTCCTCCTCTTGCCTTTACCCTTCTCCCCGTGAGTGCCTAGGTCCAGAGTGCTCATCCTTCCCAACACACACACAGGCTTTGGTGCTGGGGAACTTCTGTACCTGCCAAGAGAGATTCCCTTGCCAGGCAGAGCAGCCTCAAGGTCAAGTGACATCCCCTCAACTTCCCTTCAGCACACCTGTCCTCTTCCTTCATCCTCCTCCCCAGTGTCCCAGGCAGCCTTCATCTCCTCACTCCCAAATCAGCCCCAACTGGTCTATTCTAAGGGATCCAATGACTGGTCCCACGAGGCTGACAGAGGGACCTCCAGCTTTAAAAGTGGGGTTTTCGGTATCAGTCACTGGAAATGGTCAGATCTAGGCTGTCTGTAGAGACAGGGACTTGTTGAAGCTCCTGGGATCCCACTCAGGTTTAAGCCCACTCTGCTTGCTTGCCTCCCACCCCCAGCCAGGTATGCCTGAGGAGCTGGGAGTGGTCATCTCTCCATGACAAAATGGGGGGAAATGGAAGAATATTTAGATTTTTTTTTTTTTATCCAGAAGTAAAGAAACATGCATCTGATCATGCGTGTCGGGTACTGGCAGGTAAGGACAGCAGAATGGAAAAATACAGAATTTCTAAGTTAACAGGGGGAAAGGGAAGACTACATGGAAAAAGAAACATGCAAAAAAGAGATACAGTTAAATAAATGGTAAACATAAAGTAGGATAAAAGGAATAAAAGGGAGTGTAAAAGTGTAACAATTACTGTGCAATGTTAATGGGCTGAATTTTCCAATTAAAAGAGACTATGTTATCGGGTTTAAAAAAATAGCCCTGTTATATGCCATTAAACAAGAAATATACCTGAAACAAGATGCTTCCGAAACCTTGAAAATAAAGAAACGGACCAATGCAAATATTTATATAAGAGAGCAGAAATAGCAGTATTACTATGAGCTAAGTTGAATCAATTGTCAAAAATTTGTATACACTTAGCAATACAGCAGCTAAGTGTATCAAGCAAAAACTATTCGATAGGCAAGGAGAATTTGATTTTTAAAATACAATTATGGGGGGCACCTGGGTGGCTCAGTCGGTTAAGCGTCTGCCTTTCGCTCAAGTCATGATCCCAGGGTCTCGGGATCGAACCCCACGTCAGGCTCCCTGCTTGGTGGGGAGTCTGCTTCTCCCTGTGCCCTATACTCCACTCATGCTCTCTCTCTCTTAAATAAATGAATAAAATCTTTAAAAAATAAAATAAAATTCAATTATGGTGGAGGATTTAAAAATAACCTCCCGATGAATCCTTTTGTTTGTTGTTCCAAAATTGGATGTGATGACCCTAGGATTCATGTGGGAGAGGAAATGTTTAAAATAGCTAAGAAAAGTGGCCAGCACACATACTCAAACTGGAACCATACCGAGAAGATGAGCATGGACCCTGCGCGGGGATGACACGCAAGTTTGCGAAGCGTTCCCTATTTTTAAAAAAATTAAAAATAAGTAAATTAAATAAAATAGCTAAGAAAAATCATGTAAAGGAAGACGATTGAGGAATTTACCTCATGAGATGTGGCGTAAGTTCCTCAAGAAAGCTACTGGAACTAAAGGCTTGGAGCACAGGAGGGGCCCTAGGACGACTCAGCCAGGGCACTGTCGTGCCAGAACAGAGACGATTCTGAGCTCTCAGCTGCTGGAGAAGGGATGTCGGGTCAGCTGTGGGGTGCTGCCTCTGCCAGGAGGGAGTCCAGAGCAGAATGGGCCCCGCCAGAGGCTCTGGTTGGTGCTGAAGCCAGCAATAGAAACTTCAGCATACCGTGGCTCACGTTCCCTCGCGAGGGCTGGGGAGCATGCAGAGAAATGAGAGGATATGAACTGACTGGACAATGTTCAGATATTCCTTTAATAAACTGATCCTACAGGCAGAGCATTGGGGTGTCACTTCTGCTAGGCAATGATGTAATTTTTCTTTGGCAACAGCTGCTAAGGAAGCTATTTTCCCTTAGGAGACTATATAAACATTCACAGCTCAGATTTAAAGGTGTTTGAAACGGACTGGGTCCTCAGAACCCAACGCGTGGCCCATACACAATTTCTCAGGTGCATCCAGAAAAACCGGAGGGAGTACTGTCTGTCATCTAGGACCTATATCCCATCCCTATCCTGTACTCCTAAACCGTGTGTGTGTGTGTGTGTGTGAATGAAACCTGTCTATGTAAAAGAACTACCTATACATACATATAGATAGTGTGTATATATGTATATACACACATTATATGTACACACATACACGTATACATACAAATGAAGCATTTCAACAAGTATTTCTCAGGGCACTGGGCAAGGGAGGAAAAGAATGCAGTATGGTGCTTGCCTTGGAGGAACGCACACTGTTGTTAAAGACAGTGGATCCGGTGACGGACATGCGGGGGGTTTCCTCCAGGTTTTCTACCCCTAAGTGGAGCCACCAACACAGTTGTTGGAAGGACTCCACAAAATCGCTACCTAACCTCACTTTCTTCCATGATTAATAAAAGGAGAGGTTGCCATGAGAAGCCCCCGAAGAAAGACCCCCAGGGGGTCGAAGTCTCCTGAGACTTGGGTGGAAAAAGCAGATAGTATTTGAGCTTGTAGAATCCCCAAATCTGGCAAAAATGAGCCAGTGTTTCAGAGGATGGTATGAGGAGAGAAGAGCTGGGAGGGAAGGCTACCAGAAGCAGCCTTTTTACTGTACTGTGTGGAAAGGAAGTAAGTCTAGAAGTAAATCTGCCTTCAGAGATCTAAATCTCAGGGAGAAAGATATAAGCCAACAGGCAGTCCATGTGATCATTGCTCTAGCAGTAGAAACACAGGATGGAAACACTCATACGAGAGATGCCTCAGCCAAGAATGCCTCCTGGACGAAGTAGTGTCTGAGGTTTAACAAGGAATGGGAGGGAGTTAGCTGAGCACTGGGTTCGGGGTGGTAAAGTCTCTCCAGCCACAGGAAGGGCCACCTGTGCAGGGCAGAGCATATCTCGGGAAAAAATGAAGTTCCTCAATGGCTACAGCACCATGTTGGGGCACAAGTGGCCAGAGTTGATGCTAGAGACAGATGCAAAGGTCTCTCAACTATGTTAAAAGAGAACAGCTTTTATCCTGGGGTAGTGAACTCCTGTTCCCCTCCTGTGGCTGGCCCGAAGGAAAAAAAAAAATGGGCAATAAAAACAGACATAGATATACCTTCAGCAAGATATAGAATGAGTAAACTGAGAAAAAAAATATTCCAGAGATTGACCTGTAGCAGAAGGAAAACAAGGCCGAGGAGAAACGTACATACAGCAGCAAAAAATGTGGGGAAGGACAGTAGATGGGGTGGGAGGACCAACAGGCCAGGAGCAACAATGTGAACAAAGAGTGAGAGGCGAGGTAGGGGACAGCGGAGAGCCCCAAGAAGCTGGCGACGCGAGCACATTCACACCCTGCCTGCTCTGACCGTGTGGGTTGGCCCTCTTGCCACTGCGGACTCCGTCTCAGTTCTCAGCTCCAAAGAAGGGGAGAGAGAGGTCCCACAAGGCTTCAAGTTTGGGGAGGGGGGAGCAGAGCAAAGGCCAAGTTAGAAGGGATTGATGAAATGGGCCAGAGACGGAAAAGAGAAAATTTTGTCCCGGGAGGATGAGGGGACCAGAGTGGTCTTCAGCAGCTGAACTCATACAATGGGGAAAAACTGAAAGGAAGGAAAAGTCATGGGAAATAAGTCTTGTTGTCAGAGAAATGCCCAGTCACCATGGAGAGGTGCAGGCTTTAGAGTTGAGTCAGGGGCGGGACGGCCAGCAACCGAGTCTTGCTATTAGACCCGCTGTGTGACATTGGACAAGTTACTTAAAATCTGTTCCTCAGTTTCCTCACAGTAAAATGAGAATGAAATCATAGGTAGTACCTACCTCATAGGGATACTGCGTAGGTAAAGTGAGTTCAATATGTGGAATGCTTAGTAGAGTTAGGTGTTACACCACTGTGGAGGGTAGCTCTTCCTCTTCCTCTACTTGAGCCTACCTAGTCTCTCCTGGTGATAGTGCCGGTACCCTGTGTGATGTTCTACACTTTCAAAGACCCCCTCAGGGCTTTCTTTGTCTATTGGATAGAAGAGGTGTGGAAATACACAAGGAGCAGAGAGGCGTAATCACTATGGGTTTAGGGGGTCCCTGTACTGCGTATTTGGAAGGAAGAGACAACCTACTACCTGTTTGGAAGGCTGCTGTGCAGTTTGGGCCCTGGCTTGGCTTCTCTCAGACAGTGTGCCCTAGTTGTAGGCATTACATCACTTCTAGCACTCACTTGGATCTCGTTTTCACGGTTGACCTAATGGCCAGCTATTAATAGAGAAATCTGGAGTCTTTTCATACCCCCTCAAGACACCTCTTTCTTCTTTGCGGTACCCAGTGCAGATTGTTCCCCCCGACCCCTTTCAAATGGCTTATCTTTTCTGAAGGGATCTGATCACTCACAGTAGGAGTGTGAAGTAGTCTGATGGAAGCTAGACCTCTTCTGGGGATTTTCATTTTAGTAGGAGTCAGTCCCTTGAATAGAGTCATGAAGCTCGCTCAAATCTCCACTGTGTGGAAGAAGGTTCTGGCTGAGCAAAACTCCTGAAGATGGGAGGAGCTTAACCCCACTCCCCATGTGTTTCCTTAGAGAACATATTCTTCTTTGGGTGTGGCTTGGGGAATAAATTTGAAAATGTGGCAGAAAGTGTTGCTACCAGACCAACAAAGTATGGCTGGGTAGGGGTGGTCCTAAATGGCCTAAATTCTTGCTCTTTGAAGAACCCTACCATTGCCTCAGATTGTAGCCAAGAAATGCCGGAGGGCCCAAGAATTGTAGTTGGTGGGCTGATTTAGATTTGCTCTCCTCGTGTCACTCCATAGGAGGTTTTAGGAAACTTTTTGAAAGAACTTGGAACAAAACTGCTGCTGGAGACTCCATGCATAGCTCCTCCCCAACTCAAAGACTGGTATCGCTGAACTTTTCAGCTTGGAAGGGAACCAAAGCTTTAAAGACTAGGGGTCTTGTGGGAGCTGAAGGCAGGGCAAGATGGTGGCAGCCCCCACCAGCAGGAGAGCCTTAGGAGCAGCTCTGTCTATGAGCTCCTTGACATTGATGCTTTGTGTCATCAGTTTGACCCAACTCAGTGCCTAGGACATGGTAGATTACTCTCTAAATGTTTGCTGAATGAATGAATGAAAGGAGGTGGCTGAGGAAAGCATATGCTGATAGGACCCTCTAGAAGCCTCCCTGACTATAAAAATAATCACCTACTCCCTGTGTCTTTGAAGACAATGCAATAAGCTGCTGCCTGCAACTTCTGAATAGCCCAGAGATGAAGTATATGGCCTTTTCCAGGGAGCCCTGTAACCCTTTTGCAGAAGCTTTGGAAACTTCGACAAGTCTTATAGTTCCTACAAAGAATGTCCTGAAATCTTAACATAAAATCCTAAATCTTCCAAAGGGAAGTCTGGAAGCACCCATCTGAAATTTTTGGAAACCCGGACAGAAAGACTTGGAGCCCTGTCTGGAAGCTGGGAAAAATACTGCCAGGATGACAGACAACCTTCTGGGGTTGAGACCGCAGCATGCATGTTATTCTATTATCTCTGCCTTTGCAAAAGTAATTCTTATTGGAGTAGGGGATGGGAAGGAAGTTTATTATTGTTTTGTTCTAAAACAAAACAGTGGCTGTGTCTTAGTCACCTGGACCCAGAGGGGCCAGCCAAAAAGTGTAGGGCGTGGAGTCTTCACGTCTTTGGTCAAGATGGTGGGACTTTGGGAAGTTTGGCCCTTGTCACTGGTCAAGTGTAGGACTTAAAATCACTTTTTGATGTTTTAGGTTGACGGATGGAGATCTTCGCCTGTGTGTAGTAGTGTATTGGGTCAAGATGTAGACCTCCTATATAAATATTCACTTCATTGCTGAAAGTGGGTGAGCTTGCAGGCAGCCAGGTTGCAGCACAGATTTTAACAGGAGCAGGTACTATCTACATAATTATTTCTTATCCAGTGGAGCCCAGCAGAGAAAAATATCATTCTTGGTTCACAGAGAGGATTCAAGTAGTTATACTCATGTACTCAGAAACTCAGATGGTTTCTTCCTCTAGGCTTCCCTGGAAAAAATTCGTTGAAATGTATTTAGCTGTGTGAAAGGAAGACACACAAACATTCAAGTATTGAGACTGTGTCAGAGATAGAGACAGATTTAGGGACAGCTCCAGAACAGACCAAAAACGTAGATGGACACTATAGCAGAGGGAAAAACAAATTTAAGAGAGGGAGATTAAAGTAAAAGGCAATGAAGACTGAGAAATCAAGGCTCACAGTGTCAGAAACCAACATACAGGAAGTATGCTGTCAACTGGAAGATAGTCCCCAGAATGAACAATACCTCAGGCATTTGCCATGGTTGGCAAGCTTCTTTAAAAGAATTTTTCTGTAATTCTGAGAGAAGGAGATGTGAGAAAAGATAAGCAGCTTAAGGGGTATGTCTGAATGGAGCAGAAATGGAAAGGGACAATGGGGAATATATTGGGATTGAAGGCTAGAAATGTTTCTTTCCCGCCTCCCCCTTCCCCCCCCCCACAAAGTGTTTCTAGGTATTAGAACTAATAGAATAAAGGAAAAGAAGAACTGGATGGTGTATTGAGGGTCCCCAAGACCAACTTCAGGTTTGATGAATCTCTCAGATTTCCAGGACTCAGCATACAGTTGTACTTCTGGCTGTGATTTATTACAGCGAAAGGATACAAAGCAAAATCAGCAAAAGGAGAAGGTGCATGGAGCACAAAGTCTGGAGTTTTCTCCCAGTGGAATCCCACAGGACATGCTTAATTCCCCCAGCCATGAGTTGTGACAACACATGTGAAATATTGTCTACCAGAGAAGTTCATTAGAGACTCAGGGCCCAGGGTTTTTATTGAGAGCTAAGTGTATAGACACTCTCTGCCTACTCTGTACCCAAATCTCAGACTCACAGAAGGGAAGCAGGTGTTCAGCACAAAACACATTGTTTGTGCAAACAGTTTAGGCATAGTGGACCACTCTTTTATCAGTTAGGGCGGTGGGAACCCTAAATCCTAGTTCTCAAAACACACATTCCTAGATGCCTGCCAAGGGCCAACCTTGCACACAGGCCTTTCTAGAGAGCAGTCTAGAAAAAAAACATAGGCGTGCTATGTTAACTCTTTTCTGTGCAGGTTGTTTTGGGTGAGTGCTAGCTGGTGCGCTCCCCACATGCCTTATTCTCTAGTCAAGCTAAAAAGTTGAAATCTAGCCCTCACTTTGGGCACCATTTAAATGACCTGAAACAATGCAGGTGCTGCTAAGTGGCTCTGCTGTGGAGAAAATGAGGCTTGGTGATTGTCAAGAATGTTCCCAATTAGGTATAAAATGGAGAAAAGTCCTGGTGTCACTTCTGAATCCTGATACCCTTCCCTACCTGCATGGTGGGGTTGAAACAGGCCTTGGTCTTGGCTGCCTCAGAGAGGGTTTCCTCTGGTTGTTCGTAGTACCTGCTCCGCATGACCGGAGGCCTCCTCTTGGTGTCATCAGCTGATGGGTTGGAGAAATGAGGGACTTCTTCTGTCAATGCCCTCCTGCTGGTTCCTTCAGCACCCTCTTTCCACTTCTTAGGTACCCATGGCCATCCCCTTCCTCTAGATCTCCATTCTCAATCATCTGAAGGGATCTAAAATCACACTGAGGTAAACAAACTTGAAGGCTAAGTGAATAAGGTATTTTTTTTAAACACTGAATTAAATTCATATGTAAGCTACTTTAGAGAGTGATTCCCAAATAGTGAGCTCTGGAGGTGGATTACCTTCAAAACAGAAGGATTCAGCCATTCCAGTTTCCTACCTGAAGATCACACATGGACATGGGATCATTTTGGTTTCTCCATCTCTCCCTGTGGGGATGAATATTCATTCCCCTGGTTGACAGGGGCTTGACAAAGATGGAGACATCATGGCATTTATCACTGAACTCATCCTTCAGACCAGATCCAATTGTCAGCAGAAAAATAGCTCAATAATTTAAAATCAGACAAGAAATGACTGCAAATTAGAAGCTAAAGGCAATTTCAAACAGGAAAACTTGACAGAAATGTGATCTTTCTGATATTTTTTACAGCTGATATATTTGGTGTAGGGGTTAGTATTTCTCCATACACGACAATTTTATAAGAATTTGAAAGGTTTTGATGAGAACCAAGATCAGGTTTTAGAAAAAAAATATGGGACAAGAATTTCCCATAGTAATCAAATTTGTGGGGGTGTAAAGTGGGACCTAGGATGGGAGCCAGAGACGGACTCCTTGATGGGTTTATATTGAAAGGCTGAGAGCTGGTAGCACTTATGATAGGTGAGAATTTAGAATTTTGAAAATACTTTAAACTACCTTCCTTGTTAATAGAAACCGAAAAAGCCTTAGTGTAACTTAGCTGGAACCTGGAAAATAAATTGTTACTCATTCGGAAGAGAGATTTTTCCTGTGTCCATTCTGAAACCTGTGTCTCATGACTTGTCCTGGACAAATCTGGGCATTGACCTTCTTTAAGAGGAACTCATGTTCTGATTATAGAAGGTAACTTCTGTCTTTTGGATCCTTTTCTCAGAATTCACCCTGGGCCCATTTATACAATGGGCAAGTATTTTTACAGATTTCCCAACCTACTCTTTTGTGCACTCTCCTCCCTTTTCCTAGAACCTCTTCTCATGTACACCTGATTTCTTGCTCTCTCCCCTTCTTTGAACTTGTTCATGTACATTTTCAAAATATCTGATTTGTCTGCCAGAGCATTAAATTTCTAAGAAAGGAAATGAAGCTCCAATGGTATACTGTAATGCATTATTAGCAGGGGTTGGTCTAGTTCTTTCGGGGAGTGAGGCTTTCCTGATGCTTCTAAACTTCCCCAAATGCTGTTATGTAGACATCTTTTCATTGGTCAAGGAGACTGTCAATAGTCCATAACAAGACCCTAAAGATGGTAGCTGCCCCCCACCCTTCTTCTAGGGCAAAATCTTAAAATATTCCAGTTGGATCAATATTCTTGATCCATAAGGATTGGGTATGGGAAAGATGGACATTGTGACCTCATCTTGACTTAGGTTAGAGGGTTCTGCCTCTGTAATTGGTCAACAGTGTTCTCTTCCTTAAGTCCTTCTGCCCTCCATTCCTAATTTGGTTCTTATCTGTCTGTGACAGTGGAATATAAGGCAATTATTTGAGACAGTGATAGCAAAACATACAAGTAATAAAAGAGAAACAGAATAATGACTGAGAGAGTGACAAATGTGGAGAAAGATGGATGCAGAAATAATATACAAACATACAGCTGGAAATAAGTAAAATAGAAGAAATAGAAATGAGGGTTGAACAGCTTAGAGTATTAAAAGTATATAGAGACTTATCCCAGTAATGCAAACATTTGTCAACACACAAAACTCAATGTAATATACCACATTAATAGAATAAAGGGGGCAAAACACATAATCATTGCAATTGATGCAGAAAAAGCATTTGACAAAATCTAATACCCTTAATGATAAAAAAAAAAAAATTCAGAAGACCAGAAATAATAGAAGGAAATTTCCTCAACATAATAAAAGACATTTATGGAAAAACCCACAGTTAACAACATATTCAATGGTAAAAGACTGAAATCTTTTCCACAAAGATCAGGAATAAAGCAAGGATGCTCACTTTTATAACTGCTAGCCAACATTGTACTGGAAGTTCTAACCAGAGCAATTATTTGAGGAAAAAAAAATGTATCCAAATTGAAAAAGAGGAAGAAAAACTCTCTATTCACAGGTTACAGAAAGAATTTACCAAAAAACCCCCACCCTCAAACCCCCAAGATTAGAGGAGCTCATAAATTCAGCAAAGTTTCAGGGTACTAAACCAAAAATCAGCTGTATTTCTATACACTAGCAATGAACAATCCAAACAGGAATTAAGAATACAATTTCATTTACATAGTATCAAGAAAAATAAAATACTGGGAAATAAAGTTAACCAAGGTATGGTACAAGACTTGTATCCAGAAAACTACAAAACATTGCTAATAGAAATTAAAGAAGACATCAATAAATGGAAAGACATCCCATGTGCATGGATTGGAAAACTTAATATTGTTAAGATGGCAATAACACCCAAAGCAGTTCACAGATTGAATATAATTTTTATCCAAAACACCAAGAATATTTTTTGCAAAAATGGAAAAATTCATTCTAAAATTCATATAGAATTGCAAGGGGTTCCAAATAGCCAAAAATTCTTGAACTAGAAGAACAAATTTGGAGGACTAGTGCTTGCTTTCTGATTTCAAAACTTACTACAAAGCTTACTTCAAAACAATGCAGTACTGAGACACCAGGGTGGCTCAGTTGGTTAAGTGTCTGACTCTTGATCTCAGCTCAGGTCTTGATCTCAGGGTCATGAGTTCAAGTCCTGCATTAGGCACCACGCTGAGTGTGGAGCCTACTTAAAAAAAAAAAATGCAGTACTGGAATAAGACTGACATATAGATCAATGAAGTAGAATTGAGGTTCCAGAAATATAACCATAAGTCTAAGGTCAATTGATTTTTTTTTTTAAATATATATATTTTTTTATTTATTTGACAGAGAGATAGAGAGCACCGGTAGGCAGAGAGGCAGGCAGAGGGAGAGGGAGAAGCAGGCTCCCTGCCGAGCAGGGAGTCTGATGCGGGGCTCGATCCCAGGACCCTGGGATCATGACCTGAGCCGAAGGCAGCCGCTTAACCAGCTGAGCCACCCAGGTGCCCCTAAGGTCAATTGATTTTGACAAGTATGCCAAGACCATTCAATGGTGAAAGAATAGTCTTTCAACAAATGGTGCTGCGACAACTGGATAACCATGGGCAAAAGAATGATGTAGGACCTTTACCTCACACTATATACAAAAATTAACTCAAAATGGATCAATGCTCTAAATATGAGCTAAAACCATAAAACTCTTAGAAGAAAACATAGAGGTAAATCTCAATGATCCCAGATTTGGCAATGGTTTCATAGATGTGACACCAAAATTACAAGCAATAAAAGAAATAGATAAATAGGATTTCATCAAAAAATTAAAACTTTTGTGCATCAAAGGACACTATCAAGAAAGTGAAAAGACAACCTATAGAATAAGAGAAAATGTTTTAAAGTTATATATCTGATAAGAATCTATTATCCAAAATATAAAAACTCTTACAACTCAAAAACAAAAAGACCAAAAAGAATTTAAAAATGGGCAAATACCAGAGCAGGGGAGGATATATATTTCTCCAAAGGATATATACAAATTGTCATAAGCACACGAAACAGTGCTCAACATCATCAGTCATTAGGGAAATGGAAGTAAATACCACAATGGGGGTACAACTTCACACCCTTTAGGATGGCTATAATTTAAAAACAGACAATAACAAGTGTTGGTGAGGATGTGGAGAAATCGGAACCCTCACATATTGCTGGTTGGATTGTAAAGTGGTGTAACCTGTGTGAAAAACAGTTTGGGGGGTGCCTGGGTGGCTCAGTCAGTTGAGTGTCTGACTCTTGGTTTCGGCTCAGGTTATGATCTTAAGATCCTGAGATCGAGCCCTGCACAGGGCTCAGGCTCAGCGGAGAGTCTGCTTGAGAGTCTCCTCTCCCTCTCCTTCTGCCCCTCCCCCCACGCGCTTGTGCGCACTCAATCTCTCTCTCTCTCTCGCTCTCTCTCAAAACAAACAAATCTTTTAAAAATTTGGAAGTCTCTCAATAAGGTAAGAGAATTACCATATAACTCAGCAATCCCACTCCTAGACTTCTACTTAGAAGAAATGAAAACAGGTATTCAAACAAAAACTTGTAAACCAATGTTCATAGCAGCATTATTCATAATAGTCGAAAGTTAGAAACAACCCCAAAGTCCTTCAATTGATGAGTGGATAAACAAAACATGGTATATCCATACAATAGAACACTATCTGCCATAAAAAGGAAGGAAATGGTGACAAATGCTATAACATGGATGAACCTTGAAAACATTATGCTAAGTGAAAGAAGCCAGACTCAAAAGGTCATATTGCATGATTCAATTTTTAGGAACTATCTAGAACAAGCAAATTCAAAGAGACAGAAATCAGATTAGTGGTTGCTGGGAAGGGGAGAGAGGGGACGGGGGTGGGGGGAGAGGGGTGGGGGGAGGAAGACAAAAGGTAGGAGGGAAGAGGAGGGAGAAGCAGGGGAGGACAGGGAGCAACTGTTACTAATGAGTACAGAAGTTTCTTTTGGGGTGGGAAAATGGTCTGGAACTAAATGGTCGTGATAGTTGCACGCT
The DNA here is from genome assembly GCF_004348235.1 of Phoca vitulina. Taxonomy (NCBI): domain Eukaryota; kingdom Metazoa; phylum Chordata; class Mammalia; order Carnivora; family Phocidae; genus Phoca; species Phoca vitulina. The sequence continues at coordinate 28,365,914 of NW_022589723.1, forward strand.
ATCACTGTGCTATACGGGGAATGTGTTATATGTCACTGATGGTAACTTTTATACTATGTGTACTTTACCCTAATTTAAAAAAAGGATCTAGGAACACAGGGCAGGAAGAAGTTAGGCAAGGTAGGAACTTAGGGTTGTTTGAAGAGGCAAGAAACACTGTAGACATTGCGAACTGAAGAATGAAGAGTTTCTGGAAACCACCTCTGGCAGGAGAAAGCCCTGGGTGCTGTTGTTAGTGACGACCATTAGCTCCTTCATTTTGTCCTCTTGTATGCCTACTGCCAAGCTCAGGGAGAGGCGTGGGTTGTAGGTACTCTCATACACAGCAAGCTTTATGAATGACAGTGAACTATTAGAGGGGCTGGACCTGTCCTTGCTGAATGAACCACCATGCCCAGAACTCCAGTCGAGAAGCCCTGAGACCCTAGCAGGAAAATTTGGCAATACCACTAGGATATTTGATGGCCCTTGCCAGGAAACCTGTCAAGAGATAATGTAGGGGCGCCTGGGTGGCTCAGTCGGTTAAGCGGCTGCCTTCGGCTCAGGTCATGATCCCGGGGTCCTGGGATTGAGCCCCACGTCCGGCTCCCTGCTCAGCGGAGAGCCTGCTTCTCCCTCTCCCTCTGCCTACTTGTGCTCTCTCTCTGTCAAATAAATAAATAAAATCTTTAAAAAAAAAAAAAAAAGAGATAAGGTAAACTCTGGACTCTGACCTTGTCAGACCTTAAGGAGTGGTATCCTCTAGAAATGTGTCTGTTACTTTAGTTACTCTTGCAAAGGGGATGGTAAAGATGATTGACCTTTTAAAGGACCCCAACTGTAAAGGGAATCGCCTAGAAAATATCAAGTTGGAAACCAAAAACCTTGGTAGCTGAAACCTTGAACTGTAACTGGCCCCACACTTTGCTGTGTAGGATGTGGTCTGCAGGAGATTCTGACCTTGGGGTGAGAGTGGGTGTAAGCTGCTCGAGTCTGTGAAGGCTATTAGTAGAGTCAGTGTGTGGTGGCCTCAAATTTAACCTCCAAACTCAAACTTTATTATCAAAAAAATACGTATGATAGAATTTAATAGATGCTGAATATAGGCCACAGGAAGGGGAGATGATTTGTTTAATTCCATATCAAGGTCATTTTCTCCCCTAATAAGCAGCTCTCTGGAATATAAGAAAGTAACTGGAGAAAACCTACTGCTTGTTTTTTTAGGGATCTCCAGGTCACAGATTTCTTTATTCCCAGTTGCAGTTGAGATCATCAAAAATGAACGTCTGTGCTCTACTCACATTCTGCTGCAACAATGAGTGTCTTCTGTGTGGGGTTCCCCTGGTTCCCTTCTCTCCTATTACTATCTAACCAAATCCCACTCATTCTACGCTTTGGATCATGTGGCAGCAACATGTGTTTTCCCTCTTATTTCTTACCAAACCCAGCTAAAACACTGTAGAAAATGAACTTTGATTTTTTTTTCTTATGCATTTGGAGAAATCATTTCAATCAATTACAGAAATTTTACTGGGGTCATTGCAAGGCATGAAGGATGAAACAATGATTTTTGGCCTCAGAATTCCCTGTCCAGTGGAGCAACTAACTTTCCTCTCTAATAGGGTAAGGGATTTGGGCATTAAGAGCTCACTCAGTATGGGAGCAGCATAAAACTCTGAAGATTGTTTATTTTTAGGGCTAACATCTGATGTGGCCTTCAGATTGGTCCTTGAAATATTTCATACCATGTAATCCTTTTGCTGTGGGGCAGGCTGTGAGAATCAGCAGGGAGGCCAGTCTGCTGAACCGGGGTTGGGGTTGGGCAAGAACTGGGAGAGATGACACCGATCTTAGAGAAAGGAGAAAGATAGGTGTGAAGAAACCGGCCTTTAAGTGGCCAGATCTTGTGGTACCTCCTAGAACGGAATTGAATGTTCTTCTTTCAAGGACAGAGATTAAGGTCACTGTTTCTGAAGACAGTGGACTCCCATGATGATGGAATTTGGAAGGGACAGAAATCAACTTGGGGTAAGCCCAAAGGAAATGAGGATAGAGCAAGAAATACAGAATCAACGTGGCTCCAAGGGGCAGCTCATAAATTAGAAATTAGTTCCTTCCTCTTGCTGTCCTTTGTTCTTACAGGTGTGAGTCATGGCACAATCTGAGAGAGCATGAGACAGCCTGAGGGTGAGTGAGGGAAACCTCAAGAAGGGAGGGAGTGTCAGCAATGAAGAGAGGCGTCTGAGAGGCAAGGAAAGGGATGACACCAGAAAAGATTGCCCGAGAGACAGGTCAGGTGTGAGGTATGAAGGGGATAAAAATAGAGGGACTGGAATAGGTCCGGAAGTAGCTGACCAGGCCCTCTGTCCTCACGGGGCTGTTCCCAGGAGCCAGCCCCTGCCTGCATTATGACAGCTTTCACAGGGGCCTGGAGCAGGGACAAGGGCCATGGAGTGTCAGCTATGCTCTCGCTTCCTGGGCACTCCTCCTCTGTGTACCTACTGTTCTTCACCCCTTTCTTTCCCTTTTAGCCCACAAGCCAGCTTTTAGCTGCCTTTCTTGTCCTTCTGTTTGCTTCAATCTAAAGGGCAATAGCTTCATCTTGGGAAATTAGGTAATGACGACGTTTCAGTTAGTCACAGGCCATTGCATTTGGGACCCTTATTTGGGGGAAGGAGGGAAATTTTGTTGGTCCTTCTAAGAGCTGGCCATCAAAGCACATTCCTACCCTATCCAGTGCCCAAACTGAACAGACCCTGAAGGATCTAAGGAAAGGTCAGGAAATGTTTTAGACTCAGCTGACTTGAAAGGAGCTACTACTTACTGATTAGAAAACAACCCCATGTGGCTAGCCCCAGCGTCTCCCCACATTTGGGGTTCAGGACCAAAGAGCAAAATGACAGAAGACTGGAGTTTCTTCAAAATAGAAGCAAATATGAGGAAGATGGAAATGCAGAGGCCACTGAGATTTCAATAACAAAGGACAACAGCTAAGCCACAAGGGTCTGGGAGTGGTAACCCATGAAATGGTTATGTCCTCCCTCCCTACGTCTACAAGGGGCTGCGGGACACCCCTGCAAATCAGGAGAACCAATGTGTGTGTGGCAATCTAAACAACAGTGCAAGAATGAAACCCACAAACATCATCTCAGGAAATTCTGGAAATAAACAGCTACTCAGGTGCCTTCTTAAGAGCTGGGAGAATGTTAGACTGTTAATTCCTTTCAAGGGGTTTGTGTTTGAGCAGCAGGACTCATTGGCTAAGGGGTAATATCAGACAGGTGGTGGCATTTTTCATATCTGCTAAGATCCTCTTCCCAGCTACAGGTCCAGGGTTCTGAAAGGGGGAACACTTCCCCCTTTGTGCACCTTCCTCCACGTCATTGGAGCCCAGACGCATCGGCATCACCAGCGATCACTGATGGCAGTCGGAAAACCTGCCGTTGGAGCCTCCAGATAAAGCCATGCCTCTACCTCCATCTGGGACTTGTAGCCACAGTCTCTGCCTCCCCCCCACCTCATTCTGTATTATAATGCTTTAGAAAATGAACTTTAAATGTTCATGCCTTTAGGGAAATTATACAACTCTTCAGAGAGAACTTAGTGTGCGAGGTACTCCCCAGTGAGGCTGGGATTCAAAGATGAACAAGATAGAGCTGCTACTCTGTCAGGGTTCTTCAGAGTCATATGTTGCTATCTCAGGGCGAAGCTGGACATGGAAGCTGGACATGGAAGCTGGAACTCGGAGTCACCCCTTCGTGAGAGGTAGCCTCTGGGCATGTCTGACAAGGTCGCCTAGAGACTTCTGAACCGAGGCTAGATGTGGGCATGTGAAGTTCTCAGATGTCAGCTTCTGGGGAAGCAGACTGGAAAAAAACAGGGAGCTCTCTTCTCTTGGCTTTTGTGGAATATGGGTGTTCGTACTGCTCAGAAATAAGGCATGGGGCTGTCTCCCCGAGGTGGTCCAAGAGAAGACAGAAGGCCAGGTCGTGCCTGGAAGGGTTAGCTCCTCTGTTGATGGTAACTGGTAGATCCTAAGGGCAGCCCAACAGAGCCCGGAGGGAGACGGGGGTAGGACAAGCCTTGAATGGTCATTTCTGATTCAATGGGACCAGGCAGGGGGAGAAGGATGACCTGGCCCTACGCCCTTGGGAAACTATTAGATGATGCCCTTCTCTTAGCCATTCTTTCATCCCTTTCACTCTCCTGGGGCCCTGTCACTGCTATTTAAAGCGGGGGGGGGGGGGGAAGAAGAGTCATCAGATGATAGAACAAGAGCTCAAGGAGGAAAAAAAATCAGAGAAACAGATGAGATACACAGAGAATAAAAAAAAGTAGAAATATCTAGAGAGCAAATGGGGTAGAAATAAAGCAAACACAGGAAGAGATTAAGTGACCTTGAAAGTTAAAAGAGAATTTGTCACTGGAAGAAGGATAAGGGCAAGAAAGACAGAAATAGAAGGCATGGGGTCTAAAAGAGCCCTTTAAGAGGGGAAGGGTGAGCTTAGCAGAACCCTCCCGCCCTTTTGTTATTTTAGACATAAGTCTCTGCTCCCCAACCCTCCCTCCCTCATCCTTCCTCCCTATATTCCTTAATAAATAGATATCAGAGCCTGATTATGCCATGCTCTAGGCTAGAAACAAGGGAGGGAAAGATGAATGAAACCATCTCTTTGCTCTTAAATTCCCTGCTAGCAAATTACATGGTACCCTGCAATGGGCAGGAGGTGTAATGCTGCTGTACTTGGGGTTGGGCTGTGGTGGGGGGAAGGCTGGGCGGGGGCAGGGCATTCTGTGTGTATATTGGGGAGAGATTGATTTTGATCACCCCAAACTTGGGTCCACAGCTGCCTTGCTGGTTGAGACTATGCTGGGGACTGGGTAGCTAAAGATACAGACCCTTAAAGTTTCCAGCTCCCCTAAAAGTGTTCTATTAATTGCATCTTTTATGACCGCTGGGCAGGTGGCTACTGCATCCTCACACACATGTTGTGGGAGAAATTTTGAGATTTCCTCCACTTTTCCTGACTCAGTGTCTATAAAGGGGATTAAACAACACACACACACACATACACAAACACACACACACACACACACACACACACACACACACACACACCTATGTACTGTCCTTGTCATCTGATAAAAGAAAAGACATTTCGACACCAAATTAAGGTCTGCATCCCATATTCCTTGGAGCTTGCCCGCTCTGCTCTGGATGGCATCGCTAGGGCCCATATTTGGAGCTTTCCCCCACCCCGAGATGTGCCCTGGAGTCTATGAGGTTTGGGTGTTGTATTCCGGCTCCTGCTTTGCGTCTGTTAGGCAGTCAGCATTCTCCATGGCAGCTCCTCTGTGGAGCCCAGTTCCTTGATCTTTACCTAATGCCTCCTGCCCACTGGGCTCTCCGCCATCCTTGGCAAGAGGCCACGTAACTCACAGTGTGTGAGAGAAAAACCCTAACCCGTGGCTGCCTTTCCAAACTGCTGCCCCAGCAGGACACAGGGACAAAGACGGAGGTCTAGGCCTCACAAGGACATGGCTTCCCCTTCTCAGGAGAGGGGCAGCTGATGTCACTTTGAACCACTGGCTATGAAGCCTTCTCCTTCCACCTGGGTTTCGATGTGCTGTCTTCTCCTGCTGTTGGCATCTTTGGGCCAATTATATACAGAGGGGTCTTTTTTTGTCTTGAGCCCCTGCAAAGTGTGGCTGTTTACTTCCTAGTTCTCCTGGGTCCCTTTTCAATGCTGGAACATTCTTCAAGTCTTCCTTTTAGTCAACAAGTGCCTTCAAGTTCTGTCTCCCCCTCCCCTATCAAAGCCAAAGGTCAGGTATCCTTTGCAAGGGGCCAGGTACATCATCACACCAAGGTGAAGAAGACCCACAGTCCCTCCCTCTGACATTCAGCCTAGGGCCCATGGGAGTGCTCAGTGGCCAACAGGAATGTTGCCTGGGTTTATAGGGATCTACACATATCCCCTTCCCGGGGAGACAGGGGACAGATGCATTTCTGAAATCTCTGAAACACAGATGGACTGTTCTTATCATGCCTGTTTTGTGATATGCCGTATTGTATCCATACAGTATGGTTAGATCTCTTCCCAGGAGTTTCCCTAAATTTCTTTCAGGAATGTGCAAGGCTGTTTTCTTGCTCTCTTTCTCCTTCCCTCTGACCTCTCTCTTCCATCTTCTTAGCAGCCTCCTCCCTCATACCCAGTGTCTCGGTATCCTCCTGAGCTCCAACCTGTCAAAATCCACTTTAAGCTCTTTTGATAAGAGGCCAGGTAATTAGCACTAGGTTCCGAGGGACCCACAGGTTTCCATTTTTGCTCACAACCTGTTTCCCAGGGGAAGAGTTCCTTGGGGATTAGGAATGTCACCAGAGGCTTATGGGGATCTATACATTTCCCCCTTTCTTAGAGAGGAGTGACTGGTGTCACTTCTGAAACCACCAGTGACTTATGGATGGATTATGGGTTCTCATCCTTTCTGCTTTGACCCCTGTCCTCTGTGGCGGATGGCACCCCTCACAGCTGTATCTGGAGCATTCCCCAGGGCCTGCTGTAGACTTCCATGAAGTTTGGGTGTTTGTCTTCTGGCTTCCCCACCCCCTGTGCCTCAATTGATCTCACTGAGCTCTGCTCTTAGGTGTCCAGAGCCTTCATGTTATTCACACTCACACCAGCCCTCGGTTATCCTCTGGGATACAGTCATATAAAACTCTTATTAAAGTAAAAAATACAGCTTCTTTTTCTTCTTCTTCTTCTTTTGTTATTTTTTTGTTTGTTTTTTTGACCAAGATTGGAGCTAGATGCCCACCCCCCTCCATCTCAGGAGAGAGGCAACATATTATTTCTAAAAATCTTTGGCTTTTTTATGGCTTCAGGCTAAATTGAGAACAAGAATATGGTAGAGGGAGGGGCCTTTTCCAAGACGGCCTTTTTTGTATGTGTGTGTCGTAGGTAGAAGACGAACTACAGGTTGACCACACCCTAGACTGAAGCCTGTGTTTATCCTCTTAGGAGATAGAAGTGTCTGGGCAGGATATCAAGTGATACAGGTGTCTGCTGCAAGGTTAGACCTCTGGAGGTGCTGACTTTTCCCTTGGGGTGACTTTTAGGGCTGTTGTGTAGGGGCCTGGGTAGGGAATCAGGTGATGGATGTATCCTGCTCTCCTTCAGAGGGGGAGAGGGAAGGGGGGGAGCTATGTCCTTTCCTTTTCTGATTCTGGGTCCCTTTGCTGGGGGGCCCACAAAGCTCTAACCTCTCCTCTGGCCCTTTCTCTTTTGGCCATTCTACTGTCTGGTCTTTCCTGAATGAAGGAGAATAGGGGAGGGAAATTTTGGAAAACCTGGTGAATACAAAAAAAGAAGAAAATAAAGATCAGTTGGACCCAAAGTCATAGAAAGTAGTACTCCAAAGAGAAAAAGAAGAAAATATGTATATATACTTGGAGCCCTATTTCCAGGCCCCTAACTAAGAATCTTTGCTCTCAAAGGGTCTTGCATAGGGTTGTGACTACTCTATTAGGGTGAAATGTGTGGTGGGTAGGCAGTTATCCTTGATTTCACCCCTCTAAGAGAAGGATCTTGGGTTATTATTGTGAGTCTCCCTTGTAGACATATATGCAATTTCATGGATGGGTTGGGATTGTGTGAAGAAGATGTTCAGACAAGTCCATCTTCTGAGAGATTCAAATTTTGTGTTATATTTTGGTTTGAAGCATAGATACAGGCCACAGTCAGGAACTGGGGCGCAGGGGGGTGGTGTGCCTAAGGAGGCTCTTTTGAGAAACAGAGTTGTAAAGCCAGGCAGTCAGATCAGTAACTCCTTCCTTAGCAGTCTCTTCATGGTATCGGCTCCTGTTGACAGTATTTGAAGGCACCTCAATGCCCTGAGCCTGGCCTGCACCCCGGCACAGCTGGACGTAGGTCAGTCCCTGGACCAGCCCTTCAAACCCTGGGAGCAGGTCCAGGGAGGGACAGAAAGGGCTCTGTAATACATCAGGGAGTTATTCTTGCAGGTAGTTGGTTGCTCCTCCTTCTCTTGGTTCCTGTGTCTTTTTATCTCGATCTCCAAATTATCCCATTGTCCCTGTGAAAAGAGAAAAAATGTTAAGCAGCATCTGTCTCCATATTAACTGGAGGGAGAGCAGTGATATAGGGCAGGTTTGGGGGAATAATTTGGAAATGTGGTACAGTTTTTTGTGGCAAGGGAGGGGAAGGAGTGAGTCTATACCTGGGTGGGCACCCTAGGGGACTGAAGGACCAGCAGATGCTTCCAAACCAACCCTGGGCCCAGAAACCCATCTGTTACAGGACGGGAAAAACAAAGTGAAGGGCAGGTGCATGTTGATATGGGAGAAGTTGTCAAATGTTCCCTGCTCCCCCACAACCTTTTTTCTGATGTCATGTTAAAATTCAGCTGAGGATACTGTGAACTAGCTCAGTTGGTCTCAAAGTTCATGGACAAAGGAAATTTAAACATTAGCAAAACAGAACTATTGTGGGCTTGACAACTTTTTCTCTAGCCCAGTAAGAACACTAACAAAAATTCAGAAAGCAAAGCCACTTTGCATTATCGGGGGGTCATTTTATAAAAACAAAAACAAAAACATTTGATACCCCCAAATAGGAAGGACTGTCAGAATACAGGAAAAGCCTTCTTTCCTCCTTTTGCTTGCACTAAGGGAAACCATTTTCCTGGACCTCTTCACTCTTTGGATGGGGATTGGTATCCACCCCACTCATCCTGCCCCAGCTCCTCAGGAGCCACCTCAGTGTCACACAGCTCTCTGTGCCTCTCGCCCAGCACTTTGTGCGAAACAGAGGTTCAAATTCACAATAGGCTTACACAGACCTACTGTTTCTCCTTTCTGGGGGCAAGGTAGGTGATGCCCCTTCAAAAACCTCTGACTGACAGAACAGATGTTCTGCGTCCTCCTCATGCCCTGCTTTTGGAACACACCCACCCTCTGTCCTGTGGGAGGTATTTCTGTCCCATGACTTGTTCTAGACTTTGCTAGGAAATGCAGGAACTTGGCTCTTTGCTCTCCCTGCTACTGCCTGCCCACCACCTGCTACTTCCTCAGCAGTCACCTCCTAGGAATAATCATCCATTCCCTTGATAGTCTCTCTCTTCGACCTGTGCAAAATCAACTCCCAAGTTGTCATTTTTATAAGAGGCTGGAGAATTCACTAAGGTGAACACCGTAACTCCCTCCCTGACCACTTGTGATTTGTTGAGCTGGCTCCCAAGGGAGAGATGGATGGACCAGCAAGAATATAGCCCGAGGCTCTTGGGGGTCTGCACTTTTCTCCCATTCTTGGGGAGGGGGGGAAAGGTTAACCGGGTCATTTTTGAGATAATCTGACTTATTAATGGATTAGAGGATCCTGTCCTGTAAGCTTAACGCTATGCCATGTTCTCTGTAGAGGGCGTTTCAGAATCTGTGTGGAGCCTTCCTGCAGCCTGCCCTTGACCTTTAGAGGAGGTTTGACTTAATGGCTTTCCAGCTTTTCCCCCTCCCGTTCTGATGCTGCATTACTCTTCACAGCTCTCTTTCGGGGGCCCAGAGCCTGTCTCCCACTCCCCCATCAAAACCAATTCTCGTCCACTTTTAGAGAAGGGACCAGATAACTAGTGAAAAAGACTGTCGAAGTCCCCCATCCCCATTCTTTCTCCCTTTCCAAGCTGTTGCCAATGGAGAGTGCCATCACCGAGAACTGGGCCCAAAGTATTCGGGAATCTGTGCTTTCCCCCTTTACCAGATGCGACTATGTATCACTTCTGAAATTGCTCACTCTGGGTAAACTTTCTGGGTCCTCACCCTCTCTGCTTTGGGACCTGCCACCCTGTGCAGGAAAGGGAATCTCTAGGTTTGTGTAGAATCTTTATTCAGGGACTGCCCTTGACCTCTTTCTGAAATAAGGAAGCTTTGTGTCTTCTACCTCCCCATAAAGCACTGCTTTCCATTCTCCTAACAAGGGTTTTACAGTAATTTAGTCTGCTCACTTCTTCCTGATAAAACTCTCAGCTGTCCTTTGGCCTAAGGCCAGAATAATTCACACTCAGGTGAAAAAGGCATATAGCTCCCCATTTTGTCTATTCGAGTTACTGTCCAAGTGATGGGTCCAATGATTCTAAGTAGTGAGACCGGAACTTTTATAAAGGACTTGAGCTTTTCCCACTTGCCTGGGGTGGGTGAGCAGTATTATAGAAGAGGTCACTGGTCCCACTCTTGAAATCTCTCACTTAGACACGGACTTCTTTGTTGTCCCACTATCCTGTTTTAGACCCCTTTTCCCGTACGAAATAATTAAAATTTATTTTTTTGTCCTCCTACCTCACCTTCTCTAAGATTGTGGCAGGTGTTCTGTCTCCTCTCCACTTTTAAGCCCATCTCTCACTTTTCCTTTGGGGAAAAGAGTGAGATAACTCAGAATATGATAGCAAAGTTCCACTTTTTTTCCTTCCAAAGCAATGACAGTTCTCTGGACCACAGTAATAAAGTTCTAATGACTCCGGGTCAGACACCACTGCTTGGGGTAACTCTTGAGAAAAGTGCAAATGTGAGGAGGACCCTAAGTCACTCTCCTTGGTGGAAGCTGCCCTGGTGATCGCGGGAACTCCTCCTGAGTCCTAACCAGTCTGTTCTGGGAACTGCCCCAGGGTCTTAGAGAAAACTAGCCCAGAGGGTAGCCACAGGTTTATTGTCTTTTGGGTTGTTTTATCAGCCCCTTTCTGATACTGCTCTTTCAAGGATTTTTTAAATAAGACCTTGAAGAGATCTGTATCTAAAAAAAGGTTGGTATTCAGGAAGTTGTTCAGGAAGGATCCTGAGACAAAACTGCAAGTAGTAGAGCTGAGGAAGTGCTAGATTGGGACAAAGGTCTGTTTTAGTTCTGGTTCTGCCATTCTCCAGCAAAAGGGCACAGTCCCCTGAACTTTTCGATCCTCTCTTTTCTCATGGACAAAATTGGTATACTACGACCCACCACACAGCGGTGGGTAAAGGTTCTGTATGGGGTGTGAAGCAGGTAACGAACGTTACTTGGCATTGTAGTACTTACGGCCCAGAGTGCTGCCAGCTCCCATTTGCACAGCCCTGTCTACCATGGAGCTTCCATTCTTCCCAATCAATAGTGAAATGTCTACTTGGAGATCAGGCCTTCTGAGCCTGTACTTTGTGGACTCTGGTTTATAAAACTCTTGAAATCGCATGCAAAAGTGTATTTGTACATATAAGTAGGATTTTTCTAGGGAGAAGATTCATAAGGTTTATTAGATTCCCCATGAGAGTCCAACCTCTACAAAGTTTCAGATGTGGAATTTGAGAATTAAACCTCTGATTTCATCATCACCCTCCTACAGTGGGTCTAAGGTTCTAGCAAATTTAACAGTGTTGTCTGATGGTAAGGTAGAGTATTGGAAAATGCAACTATTAGGGAAAATCAGTGACGTGCTCACTGGCATAAATTAACTGATTGCCTGCAAGCTGGAGGAAGGCAAAGCAGCAACTCTGCCTACATTATTGTCAGCTGTTTGACACTGAGCAAGCCCCTCCCCCTCAATGACCTTCAGTGACCTCCTCTGTAAAATGAGAAGGTGAACTATGGTTTCCCAAAGTCCCTCAACAACTCCAACATAATATAATTCTCGTAGGAAGCAGGATGAAAGCGGACCTAGATCCCTATAGTAAATGAAAAAGAACTGGGAGAAAAAGGTGCTGTGTGCCTACGATTTCTTGATTCCAGGGACTTCATCCCTGATAATGTTCTGAGAGTGAGTCTGCTGCTCAGAAAGTTCCAAGGTGAAGAACTGCTCCAAGAAACTTGGATAACCCGGCCTGGACTGCCCCCCCCCCCCCAAGGTCCACGATCAAATTATCAGCACTCCTCTACAGGGCATGGTCTTTCTGGCCCTGACTCATCTCATACATCACCATCCAGTCGGTGCCAGATCCACGAGAGGTGCTGCTTGTGTCTTCAGGCTTGCACGATCAGTGAACAGCTGTGGAGCATCAACACCTCCCTGCAAACACTTCAGTCCTCATGTAAGTCAAAGAGCACCACTCAACATAGCAGAATGGGAGATGGGGAGAGAAAGCAGAGCCTGTGCCTTTGCAGGATCTGCCACGCACCCTAACTCCCCAGGCTGGCGTACAGGGGGTGCAGAAAACTTTGAGAAATGCATTCATTCTGGGTTGGGTCAGTTGCATTTTCTAAGAGTAATATAATAAGTTACCTAGCTTATTTCGTTATTTACCTTTTTATAAAATATTCATGGATAATTATTATCTATTTCTGAAAAGCTACAAAGTAGCTCTTGGTATATATTTCTACCCATCTTCACTTAATAAAACATAAATTTTAGAGGAATAGGATAAAGGCAGATAAACTGTATTAGGGGAAGAGGTAGGGGTGGATCTTACATTGCCCGTTACCCTCACTAAGGTAGGACATCAAGGTCAATGATTTTTGGATGCCAAAGACACTTGAGCGGAGTAATGTGTTTGCCACAACTTTTCTGAGAGGGAGTATGAAAAAAGAAAGGGCTTCTGAAGAGAGAAGAAAGGAAAATGTCTACTCCATTGTGTTGCCATTCACGCTATACCTAGACCAGAGGTATGGGGAACACCTTCATCCTCCACTTTTGAAGGCCTGGACATTTTTTAATAACAAAAAAACAGTATTCGTGTAGTCTCATATAGACCTCCAAGAAATTAGGAAGAATTTAGAGTAAAAGGCAAAATGTCCCAATAATCGCCTACCTGTCCTTTCGAAGTAGCAGTTGCCAAAACCTCTTGTTCATCTTTCATTTCTTTTCTTTGTCTTTATATACATGCATGTATGTACACATGCTCCATTTTTCACTCATATTTTTTAGGATGATTGCATGTTTGTATATATGTTTTTCTCCTTTCTTGGCAGCTGCATGCTATTCCATAAACATGGTGATGGTTTGTTAGGTCGTCACCCTATTACAGTCATCACAGTGGCCATCCTCCTAGATAGTCTCTCTTTTTGCACATGTACAAGTCCATTATCTCTTAAAAAGGAGTGGGAAGCTATGTGAATTTTAACTACTCAATATACGCTTTTCCTTTATAAAGGAAGAATTCTAAACTATTCCACTCAACACATGCCTTTTGAATTAAGAACACAGAACTCTCCTTATTTTCGGTCATTAAGATAACTAATTTTAAAAATAGAACGAATTTGCTTATTTCACATAGGGTAGATAGTAGAGAAATAGAGAAGAAAACAGGCAAGTGAGGGAAAAATAGATAAGACCTTCATGATTTCTAAAGATCTATGAGGCAAAGCTCTAGTATATTACCACTAAATACAAAAATACCTTCTCGGCTTTTAAATTTACAGATAGGTAAATTTTAATACATACAGTAACTCTGTTCATTGCAAAAAGAGAGACTACACCATTTCAAAGGTCCTTGAAACATTCATCAACAAAACTGATCATTTATCATACCACAAAAAAAACCTCAGTAAATTCCCCAAAGTAGAAATGTTATATTGAAAATTTTGTAGACCGTATTCTCTGGATATAATTAACAAAACTAAAACTCAAGAGATTAAAAAAGACTATTCACATGGAAAAAAATTCGAACTTTCTTACCTCTTAAGTACACAGGAAATGAATACCAAATTGTAGGATATCCATAAAATAATAATCATGAAAACGTCAAATATCATAACATATGCGATTCAGCAAAAACCTTTTTCAGAATAAAATTCCTACCCTTAAATTCTTCTATTAAATAAAAAATAATTAAAATTATCTAATGCATTCGGCTCAAGAATCTGGAAAGCAGAAAGAAGTAATTCATTAATAAAGATTAAAATGGAAGAGCACTGGGGCACCTAGCTGGCTCAGTTGGTGGAGCATGTGACTTGATCTCAGAGTTGTGGGTTTGAGCCCCATGCTGGGCATAGAGTCTACTAAAAATAAATAAATAAATAAAAATGAAAGAGAAAAGCATTATATTAAATAAAACAGAAAAAGGATAAATATAAAAGCTGGTTATTTGAAAAGTAGGTTAACTCTTTGAAAAGTAAATCCTACAACCGAGTGAAGGAAAAGGAGGAGAACAAATAGTACCCAAAATAAGAAAATTAACCACAAATGGAAAAAAATGATAACTAGAATTACAAGTGATTCTTTTTCTCACCTCTAGGCAAACATATTTGAAAATGTGGACAAAATGGATAATTTTCCAGGAAATTGTCAGAGAGCAAGCACTATCCTCCAAAAATGCACTGGGCCTAGATGGTTTCATGGAGAGATTCTATACAAAATGTAGAAAGCTGTTTAATAGACCCACAACTTAGAAAAAGAAGCGCTACCAATTTTTTTTGGAAGAAACATTTTAATGGCAGAGAATCTAGGATGGCCAAAATTATTTTTCAGATTGGAGGACTTACCCTGCCTGATTTCAAGACAGTGTGGTATTGGCATAAAGATAAACATATAGATCAATGGAATATAAAAGAGAATATAGAAGTAGTTCCACATAAATATAGGTTAATTGGTTTTCAACAAATTTCCCAAGGTAATCTAATAGGGAAAGGAAAATCTTTTCAACAAATGGGCTGAAACAACCAGACATCTATGTGGGGAAAAAAATGAACCTCTTAATTCACATCAGACACAAAAATTAACCAAAATGTATCTCAAACCTATATGTATGTAACAGCTAAAACTATAAAACTTCTAAAACCCACAAGAAAACATAGCAGAAAATTTTTGTGACTGGGCTAGGCAAAGATTCCTTAGATATGTCCAAAGAGCACTAACAATAAATGAACATTCTTAATAAACCAGACTTCATCAAAATTTCAAACTTGACACTGCTAAGAAAGCAAAGGTAAGCCACCAGCTGGGAAATACTATTTGCAAAATATAATATTCAACAAAGCACTTGTATATAGAACACATAAAGAAAGGACTTTTACAACTCAATAATAAGACAAACAACCCAATTTTCAAAGTGGGCAAAAGATGGTGATGTATGGAAATGTTGAATCACCATATTGTACACCTGTAACTAATATAACACTGTATGTTAACTGAGACTAAAAACTTAAAAAAAAAAAAGCAGGCAAAAGATGTAAACAGACACTTCATTAAAGAAGATATATGAGTGGCAAATAAGCGTAAGGGAACAGCTTTGCCATGGCACACTGCCAACCCCCCCCAGACAGAGGCTTGAACCACAGCCTGAATCTTGACATAATGCCTCATGATCTTCCCAGAATAGGAAATGATAGGAGGCTTGTGAGGGGCTCAAGGCAGTCTCCCCTGAGAGGCTTTCATGAGACCACTTCTCTCCTCCTGGGATCTGATCTGGCTTTCTACCCCTCCCTCCCCCACCGCCCCACCCCAGAATAGAGCTGCGGAATATAAAGCCTCTTAGCTGGAGTCTAGATTTGGCTCCTCAACAATGGGGTTTCCCACATCTCACGCTGTAGTCATCTAGCCTCTTTTGTCTCAGTCATCCTTTTTGCTGTGTGGGGCAAAAACCATGGGGAGCTGGCATCTTTGGCTTACTCTTCTATTGACTGTCTATATAAGTAGAGGTCTAAATTAAAAGTGGCTCATTGCATCTTTATAAGCTGAATCCTCCAGGCCTGGGCTTTGTCACCTGCCTGTGAGCTTGATAATAAGCACATGAAAAGATGCTCGACATCATTAGTTACCAGGGACGTGCAAATTAAAACCATAATGAGATACCACAACCCACCTATTAGAAAGTCTAGAATGAAAAAGACTGACTATACCCATGGCTGAAGAGCACGAGAAGCACCTGAAAAGCTCAGACGCTTCAGGTGGGAAGGTAAAATAGTACAACTATTTTGGGAAATATTTTGGTAATTCCTTAAAAAGTTAAACATACATCAACCCTATGACCCTGCCATTCCACTGTCCAATATTTACCAAAAAGAAAGAAAAGCATATGTCTACACACGTCTTCTACGTGAACTCTATAGCAGTTTTATTTGTAATAGCTAAAAACTGGAAATAACCCAGATGTCTGTCAAAAAGTAAATGAATACACACAGTATGGTATGTCCATATAAAGGAATACTAGTCAGCAATAAAAAGGAACAACTATCAATGGCAGAATGAAGTCGTTAAACCATACCAGATAGTACATATTATACAAGTCCACTTACATAAGATTCTAGAAACTGCAAACAAGTCTATAGCGACTGAAAGCAGATTCAGGATTGCCTGAGAATGGGAGGGGAGGGTCCTGATGCAATTTTGGGGAGTGATATGTTCAGTATCTTTATCATAGTGATGGCTTCATGAGTGTGTACATAGGTCAATACTCATCAAATTTTACACTTAAAAATGTGCAGTTTATTGTATATCAACTGTAACTCAACAAAGACATATAAAAATGCAACCTGATCTAATTTCAGGTGTTTTTTTAGTGCACTCTGACTGCCATGAGAAGGGACTTTGGGGGGTAGGAGTAGAAGCAGGGAGTCCTTAGGGGCCTGGGGCAGTCATCTTCAAGAGAGATGCTGGTGGCTGTGGTGACAGTGGAAATGGAGGGGAGTGGACAGATCTGAGATATATTTTAAGACCTAAACAATAATAATTGCTGGCAGTTTGACGTCTCTTCTTGAGGAAATTCTCCCTTGGGTCTCTGGTCCAGGTCATACAAATGTGTGATATAATTTCTCATGGCTTGCTATACTCATCAATGTTCACAATTGTGTACTTATTTGTAATAGTATTCTATTAGGGTTTATCTTTACCACTAGGCCCTAAGTACCATCAGGGCAGAGTTTGCAGGACTCACCACTCTGTCCCAAGTGCCTTATCCAGTGTCTGGCATGCAGAAGGTTTATATGGTAGTTTTAAAACATGTCTGCATAGTCTTTAATTTTTCTGCCATCAAGAAGTGTCCTGTATCTTCCAAAGCTAGGTCTTAAGAGGTAATAGAACTTCAACCCAGCTTTCTATTGCTTGTTCTGGTTTTGAGTCATTATGTTTGGGGGCAGTCTGTCATGCAGCAATAGATAATTAGAAGTTTAGTAAATGTTTTTTGAATGAACGACAAGCTCTGTTTTCTTCAGCTCTGTGTCTTTAGCCACAGATCTGTTTTCCCTTCCCCATCAGGTCCCAAAGATCCCGGAAGATCTGATGCAGAAAGAAAAGTCTGAGCTCTTCAGACCTATCAAGAGGAGACATGGAAACTCTCTGCCTACAGCCCCACAGAGAACACTGCAAGGCTATGGAAAGTCGGTCCTGGCAGGGATCTCAAGAGAACAGCTTGCTTGTGAGTTCTTAACCTTGAATACCTTCAAGGGAACACACACGCACACACACTGTGACGTGTGCGTGTGTGTGCATATACGTTTTCCTGGAGAGTCAGTCCCCAGACCCTAACTTCTTTCAAATTTTCTTTTTTTTTCTTTCAAATTTTCAAGAGTCCATCCCCAGAATGTTAGGACCCTCTTTTCCAGTCCAACTATCTCAACTCCTAGATTAAGAAACTGAGAATACTTCCCTTTCTGTTAGTAAGGGAGACTAGGTACCCTGAATAAGCTTCCTTCTGAAAACAAATTCTGAATAAAATTTTTAAATTTTCTTAAACACACTGATGAGCTGGGGAGAAGATAAGACGTACTTGGGCCCCAAACCCAAGAATCCAGAGAGATAAGCTAAGCCTTGAAACCAGCTTTTATCTTTAGGACTTCGTCAAGTCAGCGGATCAGTGATAGACCTCCCAGTCTTGAAGTGAACTTGAACTTCAGTTTTCACAGCCTCATGGAGGTAAGGTGATAGGAAAGAAACCAGGACACTCAAGGTGGAGAGTCTAATAAAACCCTACTCCCCCCGCCATAAGATTGGGACCCAAGGACTATACCCTCAGTAAATGGATGAACTATATAGAAGCACTACTACCTCCCAACAGCCTGCAAAGAAAAGTACCTGCCTTGAAGTGTCTATTTTCAAGGGGAAATAAAATATCCGTTGAGAATTCATAACAGTAAGTCAT
Source organism: Phoca vitulina (assembly GCF_004348235.1). Lineage (NCBI taxonomy): Eukaryota > Metazoa > Chordata > Mammalia > Carnivora > Phocidae > Phoca > Phoca vitulina. Next base: position 28,383,930 of record NW_022589723.1, read on the forward strand.
CCCTCATAAGGGTTTGAAGCCCCTTCACAACTTTCCCGCCGGCTCCCTCCTACCCTGGCCAGGAGCCGGGCCACAGGGCCGCCAGGCAGCCTCAGAAGAGCCGCTTCTCCAGCGAGCGCCCGAGGAGCACCGGCCGCCTCTGCGGGGACAGCCTCCCACGGGGACTCGGGCCCCCAGGAGTGGTCGCTGCCCTGCGGAAGAACCTCGGGCCTCGGCTGGGGCTGCACTCGGATGGACGGAGCTCCTCAGGCCGGGCTGTGCCGCCCCCTGCAGAGAACCTGTTCTCTCCTCCTGCGTCCGAGGCCACGCTGACTCTGGGATACGGCGCTGGGGGTGGCCCGGGGGGCGGGGGGGTGGCCCGGGGGGCGGGGGGCTCTGTGAGAAGACACACTGCTCTCCACTCGCTTTCCCCGACGGGCCTGGCTCTCCGCCGGTTTCTTCCTCTGGGCTGTGGAACCTTCTGGATGCTCTCTCCTCAGGATGAGGAAAGCAGATGTCGCTCTCCCCTCCCCCCAAGCCCCCAGACACCCTCTGCTCCCCACGGGGCACTGGCTCCCTCCCCGTTTAATTTGCAGTGACTGCTGGTACCCCAACATGCAGTGAGGGGGTGACCTCCGCTCACACTCCCACGCTCAGGTTCAGGGCCTGGGTCTGCGAGGGGAGGCTGGGTCCCTCCGGGGAGGACCTGGCCCGCCCAGCAGAGGGGTCACCAGGGCAGGTTGCTGGGTTCGGGCTGGGCCGGGGCTGGTGGCTCAGACGCATCTGCCTGTGGGCAGGGCAGGCTTGGAAAGGCCCGGAGCAAACCGGCAGGACCCCTCACCTGCCTTTTCAAACGTGCTTTCCCTCCACCCCGTCCGTGGATTTCAGGCACCCACGGGATTGTATTTTCTGGAAAACCGGCGGTGTGGTGCCCTGGCTCATCAAAGCAGCAGTTGTCTCTGGAACGAGTCCCCACAGACAGTGCGTTCCCATCAGAGCAAGGGAGGGAATCGCTGAGAGCTTTTAAAAAATGCCCACGTCCAGGCTGCACCCCATACCCGTGAAATCAGTGTCTCTGAGGGTGGGCACAGGTGGGGTGTGTTTTAAAGCTCCCCGGATGACCCGAAGGTGCAGCACTCGGGCCTCACAAGGACCCTGAAAGCCAGGCGGCATCGTTATCCCCACCGTGTAGACGGGGTCCTTAGGGCTCAGAGGGGTAAAGCCGAGTGGAAGGGGCCTGGAGTCCCAGACGGAACCCAGCAGGTGTCCCCCCAGCTTGCCGTGGATCCAGGCTTCCTGTGGGACCGGGAGGCCTCTGGCTGGCCAGGGAGCTTGGCTCCCTTGGCTGGGAAGACATTTCTGCCACCTCGTTCTCAAAGCACTGGGCTGGGGCCCCTCCAAGCCCAGAACACAGTGGGTCACCTCCACTCACCAGCCCTGGGTTCCTCTCACTGGAAAGGCACGCCCTTTGGTGAGGGGGAGGATGCATTTTTGAGGTGAAATGTTGTCTAGGAGCCAGGAATGGAAAATATTAAAAGCCCATTGGCGCCAACGAGGTTCACTCCAGGGCCAGAAAGTCCAGAAAAGAGGAAGATTCCCCGTGGTGAGGACCCTAAGACTGGCTTAGGATCCACCGAGCACCCACACCCTGTATCCCAGGCTGTCTCCATTTTCAGGGTTAGAGCAAGCTTCGCCTGGGCCAGAGGAAGGTCCTGGGGTGGTGACCCCAAGGTAGGGCTGCCAGATGTTCTGATATATATAGGATATATCCCTATATTTAATGATTTCATCCCAGACCCTATGTTGACCTTGTCAGAATGCCCTAAATGTCTTGTATTCAGTTTTTTTTTTCAATAAATTACAAGAGTTCAGCAATTCAAGCTTTTTTTCCCCTGCCAGTTATTGGTGCATACAACACTTAAACAGGAACACTAGCTGAAATCATATACCTCCTCCTACCATTTGGCTAAAGGAAGACCAAAAGAGGGGAACAGCAAGTAAGGCACTTATTTTTCATATTCACCAAAGGGGAAAACTATTCTTATTTTAAAAATTTGAGTATAGTTGACACACAACGTTATTACATTAGCTTCGGGTGTACAACATAGTAATTCGACTTCTCTATACGTTGTGCTGTGCTCCCCACAAGCATAGCTACCAGAAGTCACCAGACAACACTCTTACAATACATTTGTATTTCCTATGCGGTGCCTTTTATTCTGGCAACTTATTCACTGGGAAAACTATCAGCCCAAGTCCCAACTCTAGAAAGCAACCACCACTAATTAGAAATAATTTCGGATCAATACACAAGGAAAGTCTGAGACACTTTTCAGTCAAGAAGGGCTTGTGGAGACATGACCACTAAATACAACGCGTCTTGGATGAGACCCTTGAACAGAAAATAGACATGAGTTAAAAATTAAGGTAAATTTGAATAAAGTATGGGTTTTAGTTAATAAGAGTGTGTCAATCTTGGCTCATTAACTGTGACAAATACACCATACTAGGGTAAGATGTAAAGAGAATAGATATATGGGGAGTCTCTGCTATCTTCATAATTTTTCTGTAAATCTAAAGCTATTCTAAATATGGGGAGTCTCTGCTAGCTTCATAATTTTTCTGTAAATCTAGAACTATTCTAAAATTAAAACTTTTCCTTAAAAAAAAACCCCACTGGGTACTGAGACACCAATGGCCTTCCCTGGGCAGAAATGTTGCATATGCTTTGCTAGCGGTAGAGTGCATCCTGGGTGGCGCTGTAAGAGGAAGAGAGGATACGGAAGACTGTGCGTGGATTCTGCCAGCCTCCATTGGTGTTTTTCCCCGTATGATCTGGCTGTGTATATCCTCTGTATGTCCCTATAAGTCTTAGTAATGAATACAACTATATGAGGAGTCCCATGAGTTCTGCGCACAAGTTTCTGAGCCTAGGAGTGGTCTTGCACATCCCTGACACACTTGTCATTCAGTGTTCTTCAATTCTCCAGGAATCAAAACTCCATTGGCTCTCTTAACAAATGTAGTTGCGAGAATGCCAGTCTATTTAAAGCACTGAAATAATAGTTAAGTGCTAAAGAAAAGGCTCCAAAAATCCACTGAGCCTACTTTTTTCTTGCTCATAATTTTCAGTATCTCTTCAGCAATAAGATTATGCATGTTGAAAGAAGAGCAAACAGCTTTATTATAGAACTCCATTGCTAAATGCATTCATTGTTGAAAGCACTAAAATATTGGCAAAATAGTAATCCATTTAAATGTCAATGCTGCTCTTTAAAAGGAACAAAAGTATATGTGAATAGGTAAAGAAATTCCTACTTGAAGTGGATAATTATTGTGCTACTTGCCATGATTCTTTTTAAAAATGATTTCATCCCTTGAAGAATTTTATTCTTTTTCATAGGGCTACTAAATACTCTTCCAGCATGGGAGCAAGTAAAATTTTCATATGTGGTGTTGAAGAAGAATGGAATAAAATTTGATGACAGTGCTCTTTTTTTGTCAGTGAACATTTTTAAAAGTCACGGGTCAAAAGATCTGATGCAATCCTGAAGAATGGAAAAGCAATTTATGCCAGAAAGAATAGTATTATGTGTCTCACCAAAATAAATTTGGAGGGCAGTTCTTAGAGGTATTAACTCTATATGCTAGTACGTGCTCGGTAAACTGGCTCATAACGCAAATACAGAGTGTGTTTGCTCATTCATGTTCAGTAATGTTCAGTAGACAAAAGAATGACAGGCATTAACTGTGACTACTGTAGAAGCTATCTTACAATGCAGTAGACTTAGACTGGGCCTGTAAGGAATTTTTTTTTTAAGATCTTATTTATTTATTTGAGAGAGCGAGCACAAGTTGGGGGGAAGGGCAGAGGGAGAGGGAGAAGCAGGCTCCCTGCTGAGCAGGGAGTTCGACGACGTGGGGCTCAATTCCAGGACCCTGGCATCATGACCTGAGCCGAAGGCAGACACTTAACCAACTAAGCCACCCAGGTACCCCTATAAGGAATTTTATAAGCAAATTCTACAAAGCAAAGATCCATCAGAGAACAGGCAAATCATCAGGGAAATATAATTAAAGAGGCACGTAATTTAGATACTTCAGATATTTCAGATAGATAAAAAATAATTTTTTAGTTTCAATACGCTCTATGCAATATTTCTCTTTTATCTCCTTGTACACTGCATAGGCAATTAGAAATAATTTGCATGTAACTAGGCATCTTGCATTTTTGTTAAATCTGGCAATCTTTGACACATGGGTCTTTGTCTAGAGACACAACCAGTTAATGACTGAGTCAGGATTCGAACCTTGAAAATCTCACTTCAGAGTCTGTCTGAAACTACAACACTATACTGATGAAAAATAACGTTCAACCTAGAATTAGAGCGCTAAATAAAGACAAGTTTAGACATGCAACGAATCCTTTGGCTATAATTTACAGAGACACTGATTCAGGCTAGAGTAATCAAAAATAACTTTTCAAAACAATTATCCAGCACAAAGGAAGTGTAGGAGTAAGGTTGGCTCCAGAATTCATGGATTCCCTGGCTCAACAATGACCTCAAGGATAGGGGTTCTTACCATCCCCTCATACATATCTTTGTTATTGATTTTATCTTCTAGCTTGTAGCAAGAGAAACACAGGTGCTCCAGCACATCAGTATCCACATGAAGTTGGTACTCTGTCTCTTCTTGTGATTCTCCATTAGAAACAAGAAAACTTTCACCAGTATCCCCCCTGAAGACTTCTTACAGCTCATTTACCCAGGTTGGGTCCCATGTTCATTTTTGAACCAGTCACTGACACGTGGGTGGAATTAGCATTATTGGCTTGGACTAATTATCTGGAGTAGAATGGATGTTGTCTAGTCAACTGCAATATCCACAAAGTCTAAAAAATTTTATTTCTCACACTCCTACTTTTTCTCGGGAAGCTTCTCATGTAGAGTTCCACCAGATGTGGGTGTGAGCCAAGGAAGTGCTCAGGACCCCGGCAGGAAGCAGACTGCACACTCACACTGGGCAATTTGAGTAGAATTTAACAAAGGAATTATTTGCAAGTGTGATTGCAAAGTTTAAAGAAATGTGCAAGGTACAATGCAGTAGCCCTGGAAAGTTACCACTCTTGGGTCTGAAAGAACAAGACAAAGGAACAGGCGTTGGAATCCTGAGAGAGTATCTTTATGGAGAGGGCCACCCAACAGGCGCTGTGACCTTGGTAGAGGGACGCAGCCAGTCCCAGCAACCTGTTCGGGAAGTACCTGGGGCAATCAACACCCTATTTCCCTCTCCTCCTGCCTACAGTCTCTTCCCTGTGCTTCCCACTGGCTGAACCCGGCTAGAATCTGGGGCTCGAGGAGGCATGTAACCACCATTCTTCCTTCTGTTTTGATGAATGTGACTATCTTACCTATCTCATGTAAGTGGAATCACACAGTATTTTTCTTTCTGTGACTGGTTTCTTTCACTTAACATAATGCCCTCAAGATTTATCCATGTTATAGCATGTGACAAGATTTCTTCCTTTAAATAGCTGAACAACATTTCAGTGTGTGTGTGTGACATTGTATTTATCTATTCATCCATCGATGGACATTTGGGTTGCTTCCAGCCATGGTGAATTATGCTGCTATGAACATGAATGTACAAATATCTCCTTAAGATTCCACTTTCAATTCTTTTGGATATATACCCAGAAGTGGAATTGCTAGATCATAGTAGTTCTATTTATTTTTATTTTTTGATGAACTGCAATAGTTCATTGATTTTTTTATTGCTGAGTAATATTCCATTGTCTGGGTATACCAAATTTTGTTTATCCATTCATCAGTTGATGGGCATTTGGGTTACTTCTACTTTTTGGCCATTATGTGTAATGCAGCAGTGAACATTCATGCACAAGTCTTTGTGTGGACCTGTGTTTTATTCCTCTTGGGTAGATACTTAGGACTGGAATTTCTGGGTCATATGTGTGTTTGTGTTTAACTTTTTAAGAAACAATCAAACTGTCTTCCAAAGTGGCATCATTTCACATTCCCCTCAGCAACGTATCAGGGTTCCCCTTTCTTCACATCCTTGTCAACACTTGCTGTTGTCTGTCTTTTCCATTACTGCCTGAAAGCCTGTAAGGCATAGCAAAATCCCAGACTCCCTCTGCTAACCAGACAGAAGACTAAAGGGCCAAAGATGTACTCCCTAGAAAATGTAAGCCAGAGAGACTATGTGCAGGGCCATCTTTAGACCTAACTTTGCAATTTCTAGGAAGTACAGGAGGATAGTGGAGCAAGTCTTAAAACATCAACAGGAAACCATAAGATGAATCTAGAATGTGGGACATTCCTAATCTATAAAACAACTCTTCAAAAAGTCACTTTTTTTTTTAAAGAAGAGAGTCTCTCTTTGCTTAAAAGAGACTAAAGGGACATAACAAGCAAATGCAATGCATGAGATTTAATTGGATCCTAGTTTGAGGGGAAGCATCTTTAAAAGATATTTTGGAAATATACACAAAGATAAAGCTAATATGGTAAAATGTCAGCAACTGCTGGGTCTTGGTGTTGAGGAAATGCATATTCATGGTACTATTTTTATATGTTTAAAAATTTTTGTTAACAAAAAACTGGGATGAAAATGCCAGTTGGAAAAAGGGAGCATATTTCTTTATCAACTATCATATCCTGCTGGGCAATAATATCAAGAAAATGTCTTTGGTCAACCAAAATAGCAGCCTATACTTCCATCACTTACATTTGCTAATTCCTCTTCTAGATATGATTACCTTTTTTTTGTCAGTAATAGTCTTCCTGGAACCCCGGGGATCAACAGTGACACAAGCACTGATCTTTACTGTCCCTCTCTAATTATTTGAGAACTCATAGACAATGTAAAAGGATAATGGGGCCTGAGCACAGACAATCCTCTGGGAGAGGATTTTAAAGAGATCTCTTCTACATCAGGATGCAGGGTTCTAGTTTAGAATCTACAGGCTGAAAGTTCCATATTCAGCATCCATTTTCTGTCCTGTTGGACCTTTGGCTCAACTTGCTACTTTTTATGTATTTGTCTATCTCCCCTCTCCCAGCCTCCATGTCAAGGGAATTCATCTTCGAATACCGTATAGCACTTAGCGTATGTGCTTTACAAAGAGTAAGTGCTAAATATTTCAAATAAATGAATGAATGCAATCCTGAAAGTGAGAGAGGACTTGAAAGAAAGAACAGAGTGGGCAGCACAGAAAAAAAAAAAACTGATACGAAAAGATAGATTTTTCTGGAGATATCTGAAGTTATCGTTCACGAACACAAGACCTAAGAATTAGCAACCACAAGGATACTGAGAGCCCTCGAAAATCATTCACCCAGCCCATAGAGGCTCTTTCAACTCAAATCAGAAATACCCCTTTCTTAGCCTTGAGGACAATTCTTTTTCCCATGCATTAGAAATGCATACACCTGCAAAAATCAATTCTTCAAAAACGGTGCAATCAGGATCGGAGCACCATTGAATTGCTCCTACTGCTGCTAATTAAAATGAATTCATCAGCCTGGAGGGTTAAGCCGGAGGTTACGAGGCAAAGAGCTCAGTGCCAACAGCTCTGGCTTCCAGCTTCAACATCTCTTTGTTCTCAAATTTCTGAAGGGAAATGAAAATACGCTTAGTTGGAAACCGTTACTGTCTCAAGAAAAGTCTCTTCCCAGATTGCAGGTGCTTCGCTGTTCACGGACCTAGAAGAGTCCCGTTCATGAACTCCATGGAAATGTGTCCTCAAAACAGAAACATGGGCAGACAACCAGAGAACCCCAGTTCTTGCCACATTCTTCTGCAAACTATCCATCTGAGTCCGATGACAATATTTCTGATGTAACCTGTATACACAGCTAACACCCCGGTTTTCTGGGTCCCGGCCACCTTCGGCAGCACAGACTCAAACCCTTCCTTGTCCACGACCCTCGTGTGCAGAGGCTGGAAAGTGCTCGCTGCCCGCTTTTGTAAGACCCGCAGAGCCACCTTGTGGTTGATTTAGAAAATTACGTTTGCGGCTGCAGTCTTGCAGAAAGTTCAATGAGGATGACCCCAGCAGGAAGAGACAGAAAAACAAGGAAAGCAGGCGGCTTTCTCAGGGAATCTTGGAAGGAGAGATACTTATTTTGTTAGGAAAAATGTAGGGTTCCTTTGTAGGTGTAGGAAATTCTGAGTTCAAGTTAAAGCAACTTTCTTCTCACATCCTCTAATATGTTCTGAATGATTGTGAATTTCTCAGAGTACTGTATTAGGCAGTATTTTAGAAATGGATTTGGTCAGGGATCCCTTTTGACAGGAAGCATCTTAAGGATTGGCATTTTGTGATCTAGATTTGATAAACAGTTGAGAGCGCATGGTGACGTAGTGACTGAGAAATCACACCTATTGATATTGGAAATACTCCTCCAATCTTAGAGGAATCTAATGATTGGAGAGCACCAGTGACCTTTAATGATAATACTGACCCAAAGCATTAGGAAGTGGAATCTTTCAGTTGGACAGTTCCTTCAAGTACATTTGAAGTAGGGTGTGCCCCTCTCGAATTCCTAAAAGATGATCACAGCCAGTGTTGGATGATGTCACGGACCTCATCATCTTTGCAGCTCACCCATTCCCTCTCTGTTCAAGTCTATAAGAAAGTATCTTCTTGTACTGGCCAAATGTGAGCCTCTACACCTGACATGAATTGGTCTTAGTTCTGCCGTTTGAAGCTCTGCAGAGTGACTGATGTTTTTCCTCCATGTCTTTCACAAATCTGATGAGTTGTCATTTCATCTCAAAATCTTCTCCAGGACCTTCCACCATCTGCTACCTTGGTGTGGTTTTCAGACCCCTCAGGCTCATGGTCACCCTCCTAAAAACCCTTCCTGTGTATCAATGTCCTGTTTAAAAAGTGTGTAACTTAGATTTGCATATTGCACTCAAGGGTCGTCTGACCAGGGCAATGGGCATTGAGACTATCTGGATATTGTACAAATATAACAAAGTCTAAAAATATATCAGGGTTTTGAGCTTTTTGAGCAGGAATATCCCATCAGTGAAAGCTCTCAGGTCCATTTACATTGCTGTTAAGCCAGGAATCCCATATTCTATACATTTGTACATGTGTTTTTTTTCTTTTATAAGTATCACACTTCATTCAGTCCTAATAAATTTAAATTAGTTGGTGCAAGCCCATTATTTTAGTTTTTTGAGATAGTCTTTCCTTCTACTCACCTGTTTGTTCATCCTTCCATTCATTTGATAAAGATTTATTGAACAACTTTTATGTGTTGATCATTTGTTAGGTTCTGGGGACTCAAATACACTGTCCATGTTCCAAAGGAGCTTACCATCAATGAGAGGATAGTGATAACTGTTTTCATAATGTCACAGGGTCCTATGGTTGTGACTAGAAACCTTCCTCTAAAATTAGGTTAACCTACACTCCAACATCATCTGGTTGCAATGGTTCTATAGATAAAACTCTCTCTGGGGCGCCTGGGTGGCTCAGTCGGTTAAGCGGCTGCCTTAGACTCAGGTCATGATCTCAGGGTACTGGGACCAAGCCCTGTGTCATAGGGCTCCCTGCCCAGCGGGGAGTCTGCTTCTCTCTCTGCTCCCCCCTTCCCCAGCCCCTTGTGCTCTCTCTCTCTCTCTCTCTCTTAAATAAATAAATAAATAAAATCTTAAAAAAAAAACTCTCTCTGAAGTTATCAGGAGAAATTTATCAGCTGTCTTGTTGAAAACAAGGCCTACATTATTAAACCAAGAAAATGTCTTTCCATGTTCAAAAATAAAATAAAATTTAAGAGGATGCATGAATCAAACTCTAAAATTAAATTCAGACACAAATCAATTTAACTGTATATCAAATTGCTAGCACAGCAGTCAAGAAAAAAATCAGGTAATTTTCGAAAACAACATAATCTGAGTTGAAAACATCCTGAGGGCAAAAAAGAATTGCAAAATAAATCTTGAATTTACTTAATAGGTTTGTCATTAGTAAAACAACCAGTGTGAAATTTTTGAAACTATTTTGTATATAATTATAGGGTAGAAAAATAAAATATATTGATATTTTGGGGAAGCAAGATTCTCACTGTGGGAGAATTAGAAATGTGAGAATGTGAAAAAGACCCCTATGGTATTGGATTTGAATTGGAGGTATCAATATACACTCAATATTATTATTATTATTAAAGATTTTATTTATTTATTTGAGAGAGAGAGAGAGTGCAAGTGGGGAGGGACAGAGAGAGAAGGAAATGGAGAGAGAAAATCCCAAGCAGACTCTGCTCTGAGCTTGGAGCCTGACATAGGGCTCCATCTGAGGACCCCAAGATCACCACCTGAACCAAAATCAGAGTCTGACACTCAACTGACCCAGGTGTCCCTATTTTTTAAAATACAGTATATATTCCAGGTCTGCCCACTGAACAGGCTTAGAAACAGTGATACTTCCATAGCTAGGATGTCCAGAATTTTTTTTTTTAAATAGCATTCCTCACTAAAAGAAACGAGGGCTCCTTAGAGAAATAGCTAGTTCCAGGAAAGTAGAAGATGATTCTAGAAAGCTTATTGTTCTTGAAAGGAAGGGCAAGCTCAAAGACCAATGAAGACATGTCAAAAGGACACAGGAGCCAGCTTGAAGAGGATCCCATGGTCAAATGCACGATAATTTGGGCATCAAAATCGTGTCAGTAATGGATTATAACGGACCCTATAACAAAGAATCTATGTGTGTAGATACTGAAACCAAAGGGGTAGGAGGAAAGGGGGAGAAACTCTTTCTTCCAAAGATTATCAGCTAATGTAGAAAAATAATAAAATTTTTCTTAAGTCACTATTTCATAATCACCATCATGAAAATTAATTCAGGAAAATTTCATCAATAGATACCAAAATGATCGAAGGAAAGAAACTACATGCAAGGGCTCAAAGTATCACCTAAAAATTGCATATTAATGACAGAGAAACAAAAGAATATTTACAACGGACAGATGTGATGGACACTGCCTTACCATATAATTACACTTAGTGTCACCCTATCATGAGATGCCACTACACATCTACTAGAATAGCCAAAATTAAAAAGACTGACATCCTGTTGTGCAGGATGTGATGCAATAGAATCCGTAGACATTGCTGGGACATGTGCAACCTGGTACAGTCACTTTGGAAAGCAGTTTGAGAGATGTATATAAAGTTAGGCATATACTTAACCATATAATCCAGCAGTCCCATTCCTGGGTATTTACTGGGGAGAATTATAAACAAGTCCACATGAATGTTTGCAGCAGCTTTATTCATAATAGCTAAAAGCTAGAAAGAACCCACTGTCCAGCAACTGGTTAAGGAATAACAACTTTTGTTATATCCGTACAATGAAATGCTAATCAACAATAAAAAGAAATGAACTACTGATACATGCAACCACAGGGATAAATCCCAAAATCATTATGCTAAATGAATGAGGCCAAACGCAAAAGGCTATATAGAGTGTCTGATGCTACTTATTTTACATTCATGAAAAGGCAAAACTATAGCGACAGAGATCAGATCTGTGGTTGCCAGGACTGGAGATGGGGAAGAGATGGAGGACAAAAAGGCATAAGGCAACTTTGAAGAATGATGGAAATATTCTATCTATGTAGATTGAAATGGTGGTTATGTGACTGTAGATGTTTATCCAGAACTCACGGAACTATACCCACCAAAAAATCTACATTGCGTGTAAATTTACCTTAATAAGCCTAATCAAAGACTTAGCATCACCAATAATGGCAGAAAAAGACATGTGCTTCCTGATGTCAAGTATGGGAAGTATCAACTCTGCGATATTCTTGCTAAAAATACCCTCTTCAGACCATTCCCTACCACGCCATTCCTCTTACTAGCATAGGGAAACATTCTGACAAATCCAATCAATGGGGCATTGTCTAAGCTCCTTAAAATGTTGATATCTTGGAAGACTAAAAACAGGGTTGGAGAAGGGAGCTGTCTGAATCAGAAGAGACCAAGGAAATAGGACAAATGCAATGAGGACTTTAACGAAGTACTCAGGTTTTCAAAATAAAAACTAAGTACAGATGTCATTTTGGGGTTTAATTTGAGAAATATGAATATGACTATATATTAGATGATTCTATTGATTATATTATTGATTATCTTAAAATTTTAGATGTCATAATGGTATTGTGGTTCTTTAGGAGAATATATTTGTTCTTGGGAGACACATGCTTAATATATAGAGGTGAAGAGTTATGAGGTCTGTGATTTAATTTCTAATGGCTCAACTCAAAGAACAAATGTAGGGTGAGGGGGAGGAGATATGACAAAACATTAACAACTGGTGAATTTAGAAGAAGGGTGTACGTGCTTTATGTGCTTTCATTATGCTATGTTTTCAAATTTACATAGATTTGAAATTTTTCAAGATAAAAGGATGAGGAGGGAAGACAGTTAATTTTTCAAAAGGTTTAGACATTTAATTGGCTTGAACTTCCACATTTTCTGTGGAAAATCCAGATATTCATATAGAACAACGTATTACAGACAAATGGTTTTCCTTACCTGTTCACCCATTACTTCCTTTAAAAAGAATTAGCTCAGCCGAGGTTTACCCATTTCTGTCCTTTTCAAGCAGCCTAGGAGAATTTGGAATGCTGAAGCAATCATTTTCTTGACCTCCACTACATTCTTTAGGCCTGACTAACCTTTCCTGACTATATAAAGCAAAAATACATACAGCAAAAATTGTCTGCCCAAGAGAAAATTACAAACTTGCCATTATAGTAGGAGATATTAACATCCTTCTCTTGGTAATTGACAGATTAGACATACAGAAAAGCAATCAGCAAGTGTACAGAAGATTTGGAGAGAAAAATAATATAGAACACTGTAACAACAAAACCGAAGAAATGGCTTTTTTTAAAAATACAAATGAAATATTTAACAAAATTAACCCTGTAGGAAGCCATAAAGCACGTCTTGATAAATTTCAAAGAATCAGTATCTAACAGAACACATCCTCTAAACACAATGTGCCTAAGATAGAGATTAATAACAAAAAGATAACTTAAAATCTATACAATTGAAAATATAAGGACATGTTTATAAATAATTCATAGGTCAATGACAAAATAATAGTGAAAATTGGGAAAGTCTTAGAATTCCCTCTTTCCTCTAAAAAGATCTGCATATTAAAACGTGTTGAGGGGCAACTGGGTGGCTCAGTAGGTTAAGTGCCCAGTTTATGCTTAGGTCGGATCTCAGGGTCATGAGGGGCTCTCTGCTCAGGGACAGAGTCTGCTGGGGATTCTCCCTCCCCCTCTGCGCCTCCCCCTGCGTGCCTGCAGGCTCTCTCTCTTTCTCTAAAAAAAAAACAAACAAAAACACGTGTTGAGATACAACTAATGAGGGTACTCAGAAGAAAATTAATAGCTGTAAAAGTTTATAATAGAATAAAAGTATCTTAGCCTGGGTTTCCCAGAAAATACAGCCTGCTTAAAGAAAGCATTCAATTGGAGAGGGTGATGGGGGTGGGTAGGGGGCAGGGGGAGGGGGAAATGGAAGCAGGAAAGGAGTAAGAGCCGGATGATACATTTTGTGCTGCTACTAAGGTGCTCTGGGTCCTCATTGGAGAAGCTGTGTGAAATACATCTCTGATTATACACAGTGAAGAGAAAGGGGGAGGCATTTTTCCATAGGCTTCACCCGCAGTCCGTCAGAGGCTTGCCCCAGAAGGTGCTACCTCTCCCACATTAGCATCCGAGGTGGGAGGTACGAGGTAGTGTCATGGGCCTGAGGCTCACACTGTCCGTTTCACTCACGATAAGCTACCTGGAACCACACATTGACTAAAAAGTGAAAGATGCACATTCCTAGGACCCAGTATTTCTACTCGTAGGTGTACCCTAGCGAAGCTCAAAAATGTGCACCAGGAAAATTCATAAGAGCCAATTTTGTGATTTCACCAAATCGGAAACAACCTAAATCCTGTCAAGAGTAGAATAAATTAAAATTGATGGTATAATCATAATGGAATAATGCAGTACAATGAAAATGAATGAACGGCCGCTAGCACATCTCAAAAGCAACGTGGAAAGAAAAAAAAAGCTGGTAACAGAAAAACACGTGCAATATGATTCCATTTATAAAAAAGGTCTACAACATGCAAAGCTTAACAATCTATTATTGAAGTCTCTATACCTATGTGGAAAGCTGTAAAGAAAAGCATAGGAATGATTGATGCAAATTTTAGGATGCCTACTATGTCTTAAAGGAAAGGATGCAGTGGGGCAGAGGGGAGGATTGGTGGAGTCTTCCCCCGTGTTAGTACATTCAGCTGCTGATGTGGAAGGCGGTGCTCCTAGTGTACACAGGGTACGTATGGGTCATTAATTCTTCACACTGAACACATGCATCATATTCTTGGCTGTAATATACTTCACAACAACAATTCTAAAATACAGGTTTTTGTTTTGTTTTGTTTTTTGACAATTTTCTTTTACTTATTTATTTGGCAGAGAGAGAGAGAGAGAGAGAGAGCGCGCACAAACGGGGAGTGGCAGACAGAGGGAGAGGGAGAAGCAGGCTCCCCCTGAGCAAAGAGACCAATGCAGAGACCATCCCAGAACTCTGGGATCATGACCTGAGCTGAAGGCAGACACTTAACCAACTGAGCCACGTAGGTGCCCCTTGACACATTTTCTAAGGTAATATTTTGGACCAAATGGTTATTAAGACTCTGGTGAAGAGGCACAAGACTATGGGAAGATGGTTAAACAGTAGCATAAAATACAGTTTTTTAAAAGATATCATGTGCGATTAACCCCCCATACCTTTTCCCAACCTCATATTAAGCAAAAAAGCATGAGTAATTGTGTACATCTAGGACTTTACTGAGACTAGATTTCCTCACATTTTAGAAACAAAACCCTGTATTTTTAGCCCTAAGTACTTAAGTTAAATTAGTGCCAAGTTCTTGGTGCTTTGGTCCCAGACTATTTAACATAAATATGAATTGATTCCATTTATTTAGGCTTTTCCATTTCTACCATACTTTCTCACCCATGCCGGCAGGTACACATTGTTTACATTCAGATGGTTCCTCTTTATATTCAGTAAATGATACCTGTTTACACATAACTTTTTTATTTTTTTTTTTAATTTTTTATTTTTTTTTTTAAAGATTTTATTTATTTATTTGAGACAGAGAGAATGAGAGAGAGAGAGCACATGAGAGGGGGGAGGGGCAGAGGGAGAAGCAGACCCCCTGCCGAGCAGGGAGCCCGATGCGGGACTCGATCCCGGGACTCCAGGATCATGACCTGAGCCGAAGGCAGTCGCTTAACCAACTGAGCCACCCAGGCGCCCTTACACATAACTTTTTTAAAATATATAATGGAGCAATATATATAGTTAAGAACAAAATACCTGTGTGCCTAGAGGAAAAGACTATTTGAAAGGATTTTTTTTTTCATTGCTGCTATTGGCTATGCTTTTCAGATAGTGGAAAACATCGCTAAAATCATTAAAACAATACAACCTCGAATTTCTCCTACTCTGCATTCTCATTATATAGAGAATTGGAGAAGTGATAAAAAGTTGCTGGAAAGGTAGTAGCAAATTTTACTTTGAAATCCTAGCCTAGAAGCCTGGCTGGCCAGCCTAGTGATCCCCAGATCATTGACTGAGGCTCTCCCCTGTGCCAGGACCCCTCCACCCCCTACAATGTGTTCAACGCCCCTGGGCAGAGGCAGCCCTAGGCAAAGGTCTCCTTTTGGCCTCCAATCCACAAACCTGGGAGAGCCTTTGGCTATTCCTGGATTCCTGCCCCACCCCAGCAAGACTTTTTTCTGGGGAGGGTGAAAGAAAGCTGAAACTCACCTGTCTTAAGCTGTTTTGCCAAGGGCAGCTCTTTAGTGGGACTGCTCTTACTAAATCATTAGAGCCAGCACCTTCAGGTATTTTTTTTAAGATTTTACTTATTTATTTGAGAGAGAGAGAGAGAGAGAGAGGGAGAGAATGAGAGAGCACGAGAGGGGGGAGGGTCAGAGGGAGAAGCAGACTCCCCGCTGAGCAGGGAGCCTGATGTGGGACTTGATCCCAGGACTCCAGGATCATGACCTGAGCCAAAGGAAGTTGCTCAACCAACTGAGCCACCCAGGCGCCCCCCTTCAAGTCTTAAACCCCTATTCCTTAAGGCACGGCTCCTCTCAGGAACACCTGGATTTTACACACTGCCTGTTTTAAGTTGGTTTCCCCAGAAGCAGACACTGAGAGGAGAGATCAGGAGCAAATGAATTATTAACAAAGTGCTTCCAGGGGAAACTGGGAAGGAAATGGGAAAGCAGGCAGGGAAAGGCATGATGGAGTTCAGAACATGTACTCCAAAGTATGGCACCTCGGCATATTGCCCATCTTAAGCAGGAGTTTGAGAAACTGGCAGAAGCAGGAAAGTGCCTGGGCCCTTGCCCTTCCTCCCCGAAAGCAGGAGATAAATCTCCCATGTGAAAGGCAGCCTCTCTGTGCCAAGAGGAAGGGAGACATCCTTATTACCAGAGGCAGGGAATTTAGGGCCAAGAAGGCTATGTCAACAAACCCTGGAACCTAGGAACAAACTTGTTCCTTCTTCACACTGTTACTACCCCTAACCCAAACCCCTTTGTCTTGTCAATTGTTCACACATGTATTGTTTCACCATCTAAAAGGTATAAAAGTTTCCTACTCTGGTCAATTCTTTGAGTCTCCTCTCTTTGTGGGACTCCCGTAAATATACACGTGCCTACGTAATGAAAATTGTTCTTCTCTTATTGATCTGCCTTTTATTACAGGGGGTCCCAGCCAAGACTCTAGAAGGATAGAGGGGAAATTATTTTTCCTCCCCTACAGGAGTGACCTCACACAAAATCCTACAGAAGGTAGCTTCGACCTGATACAACAGGGGAGCTCTGGAGGGTAAGTTGTACCTCCGAGTCTGTTCTGAGGTGTGGCAAGGGAACCACGCCCTGAGTCTGACTAAGGGCACAGGTGGAGCATCGCAGGCCTTGCGGGCTCTCTGTGCAGGTGGCCAGACGTGTCCAGTAGCCCAGGGCAGCCCTCCCAAAGAGGAATCCCATGTCCCTGAAGTCCCAGCACCCTGGAGCTGGGCTGGGCAGTGGCAGGCTACATAAAAGTGATCACAGGGAGCACGGATGTGTTCTACCCTGCCCTCCAGGGCCTCGCCTGAAAGGAAGAGATGTGAGAATTCTCGGTGAGGGGCAGGTGCCGATGTTGGGGTTAACCAGCCAGGACCCTGAAGAGCCGGAGTCTGCTCAGACTGTCCCTTACTTGTGCTGCCCCTGGCTCTCCGGCAGTGACCTATCTGAAACCCGAGCTGCCTGGGTTGTTGGGCCACTCTGAAGGGAGCACTCCCAGGGAACGCACCTCCGAGTCTGGGGAGTGTGTGCTCTGTCTTTGCCTCTCGGTGGAGGCCGTAAATGTTATCAAGTTTCAAACTCTGCTGGGGATTGCAGCCTCGGAGGATTTAAGAAAACCCCCTCGGTGGCCATATTTTTAAAAGAGAATTGTTGATTCACTGCTGCTAAGTGATGCCAGCAAATCCCGCAGAGGAGCCAAACCCCGGACACTAAAGCATCCAGCAGGCTTTGCGCACACCCCAGCCTCTAACTCCCACTCCAGCACTGGGCAACCGCCCCCCGTCCCTGTTTTTGTCTTTCTGCCCCAGGTTCCCTCTCCCAGCCTGCCAGGCCTCTCGGCCTGCCTCTAGCAGCTGTTAGCTGGTGGGCATTTCAGAGGCCCAAGCACAGGGAGGGAAACAGGAGGGCAGAGAAGCGGGCCCTGCCAGGCCAGGCCTGAGTGCTGGCCAGCAGCCGTCATCAGCCTGTCCTGGAAAATCAGATTGAGAATTTTCAGCCAAATCCAAATCATGGCTCCTATTAGGAATCATCCAGATTCACATTCCAAGCAGTGTTTACATCTCTGGAGCTGCACGATGTACTGAAGCTTGTTCGTACATGAACACATTTTAAAAATCTTCTTTCCAACAGCTGATTTACTTTAACATAAAAAGAAGAAGAAGAAAGCAGCCTCTCCTGTGTTGGTCCTATACCTTCAACTTGAAACCTGACCGGGTTCCTGCAATCTGAATGCAATCTGGCTCAGGTTTGCTCCATACGCAGGAGGCCATTTGGCAAACAGGATGTTGTACTACTCCAGTTATTACCCTGAAGCTTAAAGCGCAAAGACATTAAGCTGCTCTTTTCACTTACTGCCTTGAGGACTTTGGTTATTTTTATTTATCACGTTAAGACGAATGTTGCATTTAAACACAAATGTGGAAACCACCGAAGAATTCTTTACGCCTACACCTTTCTGTGACTAACTCCCAGGACATTTTGTGAAGAAAGTAGTTTCCGGGGTAAATACCGTCAATCATACTATGTTGCCAACATTGGCTAAAGGAGACCATATATTTGCTATTGAAGCAATTTATATTGAACAAGAAAATGTTTATAATTAAAATACCAAAAAAGTCAAATATGCTATGGAGTGAAATGTATAAGGAGATAAGCATAACATGTGATGAAATATTTATCTTTTTACCTAATCTTTCCTTGATCCAAAGAACCAGCAACGGCTGTTCAGGGATAGTAATGAAATGGTGTGTGTGCGCACATATACAGTGAACTAATATTTGACCAGGGAGCCAAGAATACTCAGTAGAGAAAGGATAGGCTCTTCAATAAATGGTATCGGGAAAACTGGATGACCACCTGCAAAAGAATGAGATTGGACCCCTACCTTATACTACTCACAAAAATGAACTCAAAATTGGTTAAAGACGTAAACCGAAGACTAGAAACGGTCTTGGAAGAAGAACACATAGGGGTAAGCCTCCTTGACTTGGATCTTGACAATGATTTTTTTTAAAACAAACTGAGCGTTCTAGAGGGGAGGGGGGTGGGAGGATGGGTTAGCCTGCTGATGGGTATTAAAGAGGGCATATACTGCTTGGAGCACTGGGTGTTATACGCAAACAATGAATCATGGAACACTACATCAAGAACTAATGATGTAATGTATGGTGATTAATATAACATAATAAAATAAAATTAAAAAAAATAAAAAAATAAAATAGGACACCAGAGCACAAGCAACAAAAGCAAAAATATGCAAGTGGGACTACATCAAAATGAAAAGCTTCTGCTCAGGAGAAGAAGCAATCAACAAAATAAGAGGGCATCTCATTCCTACAGAGTGGGAAAAAATATTGGCAAACCATCTACCTGATACACAAGGAGCTCATACGACTCAAGAACAACAACATCAAAATAATAACCTGATCAAAAAATGGTCAGAAGACCTGAATAGACAATTTTCCAAAGAAGACATCCAAATGGCCAGCAGATAGATGCTCAACATCACTCATCATTAGAGAAATGCAAATGAAAACCGCGATGAGATATCACCTCACACCTATTAAAATGACTATTATTGAAAAGACAAGACATAACTCGTGTTGGTGAGGATGTGGAGAAAAGGGAACCCTGTGCACTGTTGACGGGAATGTAAATGAGTGCAGCCACTGTGGAAAACAATGGAGAGGTTCCTTAAAAAACTAAAAATAGACCTACCATACGATCCAGCAACATCACTTCTGGATATTTATCCAAAGGCAATGAAATCACTATCTCAAAGAGATATCTGTACTCCCATGTTCACTACAGCATTATTCACAATAGCCAAGACATGGAAATAATCGAAGTGTCCATCAGTGGATGAATGGATGAAGAAAATGTGGTATATATACACAACGGAATATTATTTGGCCACGAGAAAGAAGGAAATCCTGCCATTTGCAACAGAACAAATGAACCTTGAAGGCATTATGCTAAGAGAAATAAGTCAGACAGTGAAAGACAAATACTGTATGATCTCACTTGCATGTGAAGTCTGAAAAAAATGGAAATCATAGAAATAGAGAGTAGAATGATGGTTGCCAAGGACTAGGAGGTGAGGATGTGGGGAAGTGTTGATCAAAGGGTACAAACTTTTAAAGATGAGTAAATTCTGGGGATCTGATGTACAGCATGGTGATTATAGTTAACAATACTGTATTATAGACTTGAAAGTTGCTAAAAGAGTAAATCTTAAATGTTCTCACCACAAAAAGAGAAAAAAGGTAATTATATTTGGTGATGGAGGTATTAGCTAAGCTTACTGTGGTAATCATTTTGCAATATATGTATATATCAAATCATGATGTTGTACACCTTAAACTTACACAATGTCATATGTCAATTATATCTCAATTTTTAAAAATTGTGTATGGTGTATGCATGTGTGCATGCGTGTGTGTGTGTGTGTGTGCGTGTATGTTTGAAGCATTGGAAGAATTATTAAAGAAAATATTTTTTTTTACTTTTTTAAAATAAACATTTCTTTTTTTATTAACATATAATCTATTATTTGTTTCAGGGGTACAGGTCTGTGATTCACCAGTCTTACACAATTCACAGTGCTCACCATAGTACATACCCTCCTCAATGTCCATCACCCAGCCACCCCATCCCTCCCACCCACCTCCACTCCAGCAACCCTCAGTTTGTTTCCTGAGATTAAGAGTCTCTTATGGTTTGTCTCCCTCTCTGGTTTCATCTTGTTTCATTTTTCCCTCCCTTCCCCTATGATCCTCTGTCTTGTTTCTCAAATTCCTCATACCAATAAGATCATATGATACTTGTCTTTCTCTGATTGACTTATTTCGCTTAGCATAATACCCTCTAGTTCCATCCACGTTGTTGCAAATGGCAAGATTTCATTTTTAATGGCTGCATAATATTCCACTGTGTGTGTGTGTGTGTGTGTGTGTGTGTGTGTGTGTGTGTACACATACCACATCTTCTTTATTCATTCCTCTGTTGATGGACATCTAGGCTCTTTTCATAGTTTGGCTATTGTGGACATTACTGTTATAAACATAGGGGTGCACGTGTCCCTTCGGATCACTACATTTGTATCTTTGGGGTAAATACCAAGTAGTGCAATTGCTGGGTCGTAGGGTAGCTCTATTTTCAACTTTTTGAGGATCCTCCATACTGTTTTCCAGAGTGGCTGCACAAGCTTGCATTCCCACCAACAATGTAGGAGGGTTCCCCTTTCTCCGCATCTTCACCAACATCTGTCATTTCTTAACTTGTTAATTTTAGCCACTCTGACTGGTGTGAGGTAGTTATCTCATTGAGGTTTTGATTTGGATTTCCCTGATGCCAAGTGAAGTTGAGCACTTTTTCATGTGTCTGTTGGCCATTTGGATGTCTTCTTTGGAAAAATGTCTGTTCATGTCTTCTGCCCATTTCTTGATTGGATTATTTGTTCTTTGGGTGTTGAGTTTGATAAGTTCTTTATAGATTTTGGATACTAGCCCTTTATCTGATATGTCATTGGCAAATATCTTCTCCCATTCTGTCAGTTGTCTTTTGGTTTTGTTGACTGTTTCCATTGCTGTGCAAAAGCTTTTTATCTTGATGAAGTCCCGATAGTTCATTTTTGCCCTTGCTTCCCTTGCCTTTGGCGATGTTTCTAGGAAGAAGTTGCTGCAGCTGAGGTCCAAGAGGTTGCTGCCTGTGTTCTCGAGGATTTTGATGGATTCCTGTCTCACATTTAGGCCTTTCATCCATTTTGCGTCAATTTTTGAGTGTGGTGTAAGGAAATGGTCCAGTTTCATTCTTCTGCATGTGGCTGTCCAATTTTCCAACACCATTTGTAAATATTTTTTTTAAAGATTGTATTTATTTATTTATTTATTTAAGAGAAAGAGAGAGAGACCAAGTGGGGGAGGAGCAGAGGGAGAGGGATGAGCAGACTCCCTGCCCAGCACAGAGTCTAACTCGGGGCTTGATCTCATGGTCCTGAGATCATGACTCAAGCCGAAATCAGGAGTCGGATGCTTAACCGACTGAGCCACCCAGGCGCCCCTAAAGAAAATAATTTTTGCAAAATGCCTGGCCCATAGTAAGTTCTAAAATATGGTAGTTTACTATTGATAAATAGAAAAAAATTCCATGGCCAATTAAACTTTAGAAAATCTTATTTAACAAAATTAAGCAGATATTTTTATTGCAGGATGTCTCAGAGCCATTTATATAGGAATTGCTATGGTCTGAAGGTCTGGATCGTCCCCAATATCATTGCCCATGCTGGAATCCTAATGCCCAAAGTGATAATGTTAGGAGGTGGGGTCTTTGGGAGGGGATTGGGTCATGAGGGTGCAGCCATCATGAATGGGATTAGTGTTCTTACAAAAGAGGCCCCACAGAGCCCCCAAGCCCCTTCTGTCAAGGGAGGGCACATTGAGAAGCTGGCAGTCTGCGACCCAGCGGGTGCCTTAGCCAGATTGTCACCCTGCTGGCACCTTCCTATGGGACTTCCAGCCTCCAGAGGTGTGAGAAGTGGATTTTTGCTGTTTATAAGCTACCTAGTCTGTGATATTTTATTATAGCAGCCCAAACAGATTAAAGCACTAATACACATTGTGAATCTTGGAAAGGAGTAGTTTTGTATGCTCTCAATGCCAGACTTACACGAACACAGAATGCCTTTTTTTCTACTTAAAGACCAGGAAACGCTTATCCAACCCATTCGGAAGTGAAACAATAGGAAAAGACGTTAAGTAATACATTTTAAAGGTCAGTATCTGTTACTATACATTTTACGAAATTCAGATTTTCACTCCCATTCATCATTAGCTACTTTTATTTTGTCTATTTCATTAGTTTATAATCAACTGCATTTTTGTACAATTTTTGGTAGAGGGATTTTAAAATGTATTTTCAAGGATAATAAAACATGCAGTGTGTGTGTGTGTGTGTGTAGTGCATTGTATTGTATGATTATTATACATATGCATATGCATGCATTTATAAATATCCGTATTTAAATAGGGTGCCAATTTCAGTTGTTCTTCATAATGGTTTTCTGATGAGTACCTTCTAGATAGTTCAGAGAGAATTTAAAAAGGGCAACTGGTTGCTAAAGGATGAAAGTGCTGAACAACGAAGGAAAGGGGAAGATGTCATAAGGCAAGTGTTAGGAACTTGAGGGAATGCTATCACTCCTAGTGCAGGAGAATCCAAGCGGGAGGAAGGATACCATCGCACCCTTCCCATCTGCTGCCAGGAAGAGGGGCGGATGACCTGGAGCTTAGGGGCCGCCAGGGAGGGGCCCCGGGTACGACGGAACTGCCAAGTCCGAGGAAGCTCTGGGCAGGTGCTAAAAGCTTGCAGGAACCGTGAGGCGGGCTGAGCAGGAGGCTCGGGGTCCCTGCGGGGGTCCCTGCGCAGAGCGTCCCCACCGAGGGAGCCGGGCCCCAGAAACCAGAAGCCGGGAGGGAGTGGCTCATCTCGCCCTCTGGCCTCCCTGCTTCTCCTCCCCGCAGAGCCCAACAGAAAGCCAACCAACCCGATGGGCCTGTTTGAAAATGAAGTTCCCAGAACACACAGCAGGAAGCAGCGGGGAAAGAACAGGAGCTGAAGACCCACAAATGACCAGCACATTGACAGAGACATTAAAAAAGCAATCATGGGGGTGCCTGGGTGGCTCAGTAGGTTAAGTGGCTGCCTTCGGCTCAGGTCATGATCCCAGGGTCCTGGGACCGAGCCCCGCATCGGGCTCCCTGCTCAGCAGAGAGCCTGCTTCTCCCTCTCCCTCTGCCTGCCGCTCTGCCTACTTGTGCTATCTGTCAAATAAATAAATTAAAAAAAAAAAAAAAGCAATCATGTGGGTCTATTTTAAAATAAAGCCTTTCCTTTTCCTTCTCAGGATCAAAACAGAGAAACTGGTTTCTTTTAACTTTGCAAATTTGAATTAATAATGAAGAGATGAAATCAGCACTAAAGTAAGGTAACATAGGGGAAATAAGGAAGGTTTTTAAAAAGAAAATCCTTTCGGGTTAGCCTGGTGATGGGTATTGAGGAGGGCACCTTCTGCATGGAGCACTGGGTGTTATGCACAAACAATGAATCATGGAACACTATATCTAAAACTAATGATGTAATGTATGGGGATTAACGTAACAATAAAAAAATTAAAAAAAAAAAAAGAAAATCCTTTCAACTCAGATTTGAAGGAATGATCAAATGAAATAAAATTTTCATAACTTCTATTACAGTTTTAAATTTCTTTAAAATATGATCACTTGATTTGACTAAGCATGAAATTTTAATTGGCACTAAGTACTTCTCCTTTCTCTCTTTTTTTATGTTTTTGCCTTTTTTTTTTTTTGCAAATTTCCCCCCTTGCTCAGGCTGACAGAGACTCTCCAGCTTTAGCCTGCACCAGAGGCCGGCTCTTCCCACAGCAAACACAGCCTGATCTGCTGTGTGGTATGTGCATTTAGGAACCGAGATTACAACTGAACTGTGTATGGCACAGTAAAAATTGTTGCTCTGCATTAGGAATTTGAGACACTTGAAATCCTGAAGTGCTTTCGAAATTATTAAAGAAAGATTGAATTATGTCTGGTTTAAGTTTTGCATAACGTTTCTCAAAATACAGTGTGCAAAATAATTCTTTAAGCTATTAACAGGATGGCCTAGACTATGGGTTTTTTTGGTCAAATAGGTCTGGAAGAATTGATGTAAGCCAATGCTTCTCACTCTCTGTGATGAAGGACCAATTTTTCTTTGACTTCCAATTTGTCTCAGACCATTTTTGTTTTTTGTTTTTGTTTTTGTTTTGTAAAATACAAGAAAAACAAATTACCAAATAAATGAAATAAAAGGGCACACGAAAAGACACTCAATTCTTTTATTATTAGGGTCAACAAACATTACATTATTCTGTCAAATTTCTCTAAAGTTTCTAAATGCTTACTCAGTTCATTTCAGTACTCATCATAGACCAGTAAGAAAACAACTCAACAAACAACATTCAGCAGACCAACTCTGCAGACCCTATTTGAAGTTTAAACAAAATGTAAATGTTGCATTACTGAAGTACTTCTCAGACATTTTAAAATACTAACAGGCATTGTAAATCTCTAAGAGGTAGATTCCAAGTGCAACATTTAGGACATTTCCCCCAATTAAATAAGAGTGCTGAACTTCTTCCTTTTGTTGGTTGGTTTCACCAGCCCATCCTATGAAAGCCATGTTCCATGGGACATACTGCGAGAAAAGCTTTTAAGTGTGTTTTGTTAAATTCTAATTCTTGGGGCGCCTGGTTGGCTCAGTCGGTTAAGCACCTGACTCTTGATTTTAGCTCAGATTAGGATCTCAGGGCTGTGAGATGCAGCCCAGCTTCAGGCTCCGTGCTCAGCGTGGAGTCTGCTTGAGATTCTCTCTCCCTCTCCCTCTGCCCCTCCCGCTCCTGCTCTCCCTCTCTCAAATAAATAAATCTTTTTAAAAAATTCTAATTCTCTGGGCACCTGGGTGGCTCAGTCAGTTAAGCATCTGCCTTTGGCTCAGGTCATGATCCCAGGGTCCTGGAATCAAGTCCCGCATCGGGCTCCTTGCTCTGCGGGGAGCCTGCTTCTCCCTCTCCTCCACCCTTGTGCTCTCTCTCACTATCTCTGTCTCTCTCTCTCAAATTAATAAATAAAATCCAAAAAAAAAAATTCTAATTCTCTAAAAATTATAGCTCCATGCAAGTTATATAGGTTAATGTTTGCTTCCCAGCATAGCTATATTTCTAGACAATTCCAAATTTCCTAGAGATAGATGGGTGGATGGGTAGATGGGAAAGAAAGAAGAAAGGAAGGAAGGCATGGTATTTATTTTGCATACCATAGGGACTTAATTATGTAACTGATAGAAACAGCCTGAGGGCTAAAAAAAATTTTTTTTTGTGGGCACTGCTTCTATCCTAAGGCAATTTTCCTTCCCAAGTACTTTCCTGTGACTTCGAAAACCAGGAAGGTCTCCTTTCATAAAATAAAGAGATATTGCACAATTGTTTCCTGAGGCTCCAAGCTCCTTTCCGAGAGCACAGCACCTCTCATTTCACAGAGCCCAGGATGGAGCTCACGGTATGGTGAAGAAAGTCTTCCCTGAAGGAAGGTTTTGTTGTGGGACCTAGCTCAGAAAAAGTCACACAGTATTTACCTGAACTCACAACTCAGTAGGTCAACCCAAGAACCAGCAGCATCAGCCTCCCCTGGGAACTTGCTAGAGATGCAGATTGTCAGGCCCCATCCCAGACCTACTGTCTCAGACTCCACTTTCACCAGATTCATGGGAGATTTGTTTGCACCTTAAAGTTCAAAAAGCCTGGATCTAACTGTGTGCTTTGCACATACAATTGTATGTTACAAAAATTACTCAGCCTTAAGGGATTCTGTTAAATCAAACGGAGGCTGGTTAGTGTGCAAGCCAGTAAATTTAGAGAGGGGGAAAATGCAGAAAGAGAACCTGAGGGTGAGCAGAGATAATTCATCTGTTACTTCTATGCAGAATTGGATTACTCTTTATGATTTTTCTTCAATTTGATTTTTAAATGGAACCATTATGACTCTGGTCTAAGGGGCTCAGAGTCATCAACCAAAGTGTACTGAGAACTAAGAAGGCACCTCTCCTTGCTCTCCATTGACATTTTTCTTGTTTTGGGGGGAAGAGGGAGGTGAATAAAGAAATTTCCATGGGGCGCCTGGGTGGCTCAGTCATTAAGCGTCTGCCTTCAGCTCAGGTCATGATCCCAGGGTCCTGGGATCGAGCCCCTCATCAGGCTCCCTGCTCTGCGGGAAAACTGCTTCTCCCTCTCCCTCTCCCACTCCCCCTGCTTGTGTTCCCTCTCTTGCTGTGTCTCTCTGTGTCAAATAAATAAATAAAATCTTAAAAAAAAAAAAAAAGAAAGAAAGAAATTTCCAAACTGCCCAGGTCAGGGGTCCTCAGCTGGTGGTCTGTGATCTGGGGGTGGTGTATCGGGAGATGTCAGGTCTCCAGCATCCGACTAGCCTGGGTTATATTCTAGATTCTGCAGTTTACCAGCTATGTGGTTTTAGGCAATTTAATC
The DNA here is from genome assembly GCF_004348235.1 of Phoca vitulina. Taxonomy (NCBI): domain Eukaryota; kingdom Metazoa; phylum Chordata; class Mammalia; order Carnivora; family Phocidae; genus Phoca; species Phoca vitulina. The sequence goes on from NW_022589723.1 coordinate 28,410,930, forward strand.
TCTGAAAGTCCTCATCTCCTCTTTCATAAAACGAGAACACTGATACTTATAATGTCCTCATGAGTAGTTCAGAGATATCAAGACTTGAAAGCACCTCCTCTGGGGTAGGCAATAATGGCCTCCGAGCCAATGCGAGTACCTTTCTCAGACCTAGAGTTCCAGGGAGTCTCAGCCCAATCAGGCCCCCACACCCCTGCAATCCTACCCCACCTCCTCCCCACCCCCTCCCCACCCCTCAGCTTGGTGACCAGTGGCTTGGCAAACATATATTGAGCACCTTGGGTGAGCCAGGTCAATGAATGAATGACAGAGCCTTCCCTGGGATGGCTCCATCCAATAAGAGGTTCCTATTGAGTTCAAGGATTCTGAGACTTTTGGATTTCACAGGTCATTAAAATTTCAAAAATAGTTTAGGGCATTGATAAAGGGTTGCCAACTCTTTTTTTTTTTTTTTTTTTTTTTTTTTGCTATTTTTAAGAAAATGGCCTTTTCAGTTTCCTAAAAGAAAAATTTATTTTAACACCATAAAGTAGGACATTATGAAAGGTAATCCTTTCATATTGAATAAATTAAACTCTTCGAAAATATTGCATTGTCTTTTTTTTTTACCTCAATATGAATAGATAAAACCTCTTTATAGACCTGTGTTATTTGGTAACCACTCTCTTCAAACCCTAGAAGGCTAAGGGATTAGGTTTTGTCTAAAAGTTGCTTAAAGTTGCCAGAAAGTCTTGAGGTTTGCTGACCAGACCCAAAGCCCTACCTCCATCCGCTGACCTCCCCTGGCTGATAGGAATGTTAACTGAGAAGCTGTAACAGGATATGACAGCGGAAAGGTTGGATTCACTACCCCAGGCGTCCCCAAAGCAAACGTTGTTTTATGTGTGTGAAACAAAGCCTTCTCTGGGCCCTGGCTACTGCTGGGCTTTGGGAGGAGGCTGAAGGGGCTAGCAGATGGAACGAGAAATGCAATTAGTTAATGCAATTCTGTTATTTAATGCACTTAGCAAATATATGTGTTTTTAAAAGAACTGAAAGGAACTACATCCAAATGTAGGCAAATGTTATCGCTAGTTGGCTGGGATTATGGTTTATTTTTATATGCTTTGGACTTTTCAGTATTTTCCACATTTCCTCTAAGAAGATATATCATTTATGTAGTAAGAAAAAAAAGTTTATCTTGAAAATATAAACACATAAAAATTTTAAACCGTGGGAATGGGGTTCCTGGAGCTGTGCAGTATATTACCTGCATAGCCATATGCAATGTGCCTGCATGAAATACACTAAGCACCACTGTATACCTTTTTGTACCTTTTGAATTTTGTGCCTTGAGCATGTGTTAACTATTAAAAAAATAATTAATTTCAAAAACTGTTCAGAAGGCTGGAAGGGGAGTTCTACACATAAGGCTTACATCATTTTCTAATGCTCCCCACCTCAGTGCAACCCCATCCCACCCCCATCTCATCTTTGGGCCTTGGGGGGTGGGGGCTCCCCCTATGGCTACCCAACTGGTTAGCAGATGCTACCTAATTAGGTATGGTAGAAGATGTGATCATTGCCTGGCTTGATTGTTACAATAAGGATCGCAAATGATGAATCCAAACAAAGACCACTTCAAAAATCCAGTGCTTACCAAAACATGGTGCCATATGAGAAATTGAGATGAAAAAGAAAAAATAAAGATGAGCTTTGTAAAATCAGACTTTGGGTGGACAGAATTCTGTGGTCTTCTGGGGCCTGTCTCAGGTCTTTGAGGTAAGATCAACATCTTACTCATTAGTAAATATTTGAGATGAAAGCTTTTTTTGCTCACCTCCTAATTATCATTTTTCCAAAGCATCTGCTTCTGGGAGAAGATTAATTAGTTGGCTATTCCTAAAGGATGGATTTGAGGAGATCAAAGGCCCTCAAAATGTAATGGAGAGAGAACTAAACTGTGGAAATTTTCTCTTTGGAGGAATGAAGATCAAAATTCATTTGGGGAGTGTCACAATGAACAAGCTTTGCTCTGTTCTTCTTCCTTTTCTTTCAGAAAATAAAAGCTCCTGCCAGGATGCAAATATTTAACTTCTATTGCATTTTATTAGCCTTTTCTTTGTAGGGCTACCACTTAAAATTTTTCTCTTTCCCTCATTGGGTAAACACATCAAAGAGGTGTTTATCTTAGACTATGTACGGAGACCTATGAGTACTCTGCATGGAAAATGAAGGAAAAGAAGCAAGGATGGTTTCCTTATGTTCACTCAGACATTTCCTCACTTGATTTTTTTTTTCTTGTAGATTTAAACAAGTCAGCCAACAAATTGATGTTGATAAATTGTGCAAGTTTACCTTATGTCTGCGCAAATACACGTTGGCTTGCCAATGTCTTTATCGCCACATGAGACTCTCCTTCTCCACAGCTTTTCCCTTCTTTTTAGAAAGGTCATTGCTCTAGGCTGGGTATCTGTGCCCTACCCCTGCCAGAATTCATAGGTCAAAACCTAGTCCCCAAAGGTGATTGTATTAGGAGGTGGGAGCTGATGAGGTCACGAAGGCTGAGCCCTCATAAAGGAAGTGTCCTCATAAAACAGACTCCAGAGAGTTCCCTTGCCCCTTCTGCCATATGTAGACACCGTGAGAAGACAGCCATCTATGAACCAGGAAGCTGGCTCTCAACAGACACCAAATCTGCCAGCACCTTGACTTTGGACTTCCCAGCCTCCAGAACTGTGAGAAATAAATGTCTGTTGTTTATAAGCCACCCAGGCTGCGGTATTCTGTTATAGGGCTCCAAGAGGACTGAGACAGTCCTTATACCTTGGAGTTTTAATTTGATAACCAAATATTTTGGTAGAAATTTTAGAAAATGTATATTAACAAAGAGGAAATTTTAAATTATAAGTCTCACACTCAAAAATAATTGCTATTAGGGGCGCCTGGGTGGCTCAGATGGTTAAGCGTCTGCCTTCGGCTCAGGTCATGATCCCGGGGTCCTGGGATCGAGCCCCACATCGGGCTCCTGGCTCAGCCAGGAGTCTGCTTCTCCCTCTGCCTCTCCCACTGCTCATGCTCTCTCTCTCTGTATCTCTGTGTCTCAAATGAATAAATAAAATCTTAAAAAAAAAATAATAATTGCTATTAGCGTTTCATTATTTAATCTATCCCTCTAGCCTTTTCCTAGTCATAAACATACTTTTCTACACAATCGAATCTTACAGTTCACACTATTTTCTAATGTGTTTCTTCCCCCTCTTTGCTTTTCCACAACACTGCTCTATGAGATGAGAAGAATACAACTCTGTTCTGACTGAGGCGGGTGTTGAAATGGTTCTGATAACACATGCCGATCACATTTCATCCCAAAATTGCTCTACACTTAGCTAAGTGTGTTCATAGATATTGGCTTTCAAAATGGCCAACAGAGCCCACTCTGTGACCACTGGTGGGGAAGCCCTCTATGGGGTTGCTCTGCTCTACACCCAGCGTAGACATGGTCTGGAGGTAACCTGACCACTATAGACGGGCCTCCACCTGGGTCCCTGGGGCCATCTAATGGATCTGCTGTAGCTTCTGGCCCTGGGATTAGCCCTGGTGTAGTTTACCTGCTCACTTCAGGAAACACTGTTTTTCAGACCATCCTCCAGTAATGAATAAAGATACATAGGATGTTGGCCTCTTGGACTCAGAATCAAAGGGCTAGGGCTACCTCATCCTTCCCCTCCTCAGCCCTACCTCCTTGGCTCCCCCCAGACAGGGTCATTTTCCAGGACCGCACTGTTGATTGTTCGAGTTATCAGATGCCCCTAACCTTCAGCACTTGTAGTTGGGGAGACATTGGGTCCCTGAGGGGCTGAAACCTGCTCTAACTCCTTCAACCTCAGGCTACGGGGAAAGGCCACCACAGAAATGTTTTCTTGAGTGAAGTGTGCAGAGCCCGCAATTGCAAAAAGTTGCAGGGACTTTGACATCAGAGGGGCCTTGGGACAGCCCGGGAATGACGTGCTGCAAAGACGCGGGGTGCGGGGGAAGACGGATTCCCATGAAGCCCCGATGCAACACCAGGGCCGGTTAAGCCAAGATTGATATTAGTATCAAGAGGAACGCTTGAAAAGTTAGTGAATTGTGCTTCACTTGCAGCGTTTCCCACTCCAGCTGACCATCAGAATCACCTGGGGTGCTTTTTAAAAACTCCAGATGTCCCACCATAGTGCCAGGATTCTAAGGAGATGGATCTGGGAAAGGGCATTTAGCGTTTCCTTGTTTCTTACTTTGAACTGCTTTAGTGAGGTGTTGCAAGCTTTTCCTTTAATTTTTCTTTCCTTTAAGTTAAGAAAAATTGGCCCATTATCAATTATTTCTTTATTAAACTGACCATTTTTTAAAAATTGAGGTATTAATTCCGACAACCCCCCGTTCAGACAGATTTGTTTGTTTAGACCAGCAATTCTCAGACCTGGTTGCACCTCAGAATCACCTGGGGAGTTTTTAGAAATCCTGACGCCCAGCCCTGCCCCCCACCCCACCTTCAATTCTATCAGAATCTCTGGGGTCGGAGCAGGGCTAGGAATCAGTTTCTCAAAGCTCCCAGGACAATTCTAAGGTCAGCCCAGGCTGAGAATCACTGGGTGAGACTCAGCCTGAAGGACCCCGGCACCCCAGTCCACCAGGTGCACTCACGGCCAAGCTCTCAGGGCATGCTGGAGAATCCAAATACGGATACCTCTAGTCAGCCTACTCAAAGAAGAATGCCCAGCATGGTCTCTGCTCGCCACCAGGTAATCAGTGCACCCAAAGTAGGTACACAGGAAAGAATCACTGCTTCCAGACTTTTTGCAGGTTTTCCCCATCTCCTCTCCCCTCCACTCACTCCTCTCCCTACCAGCTGACTACCAGCTCCCTACCACATGTGAGTAAACAATCTGCATGCAAGAGAAATGTCTCTTAGTTATTCTTTGACCACTGATTTCACTGGCATGTCTTTTTTTTTTTTTTAAGATTTTATTTATTTATTTGAGAGAGAGAGAACATGAGAGGGGGGAGGGTCGGGAGGGTCAGAGGGAGAAGCAGACTCCCTGCCGAGCAGGGAGCCAGATGCGGGACTCGATCCAGGGACTCCAGGATCATGACCTGAGCAGTCGCTTAACCAACTGAGCCACCCAGGCGCCCTCACTGGCATATGTCTTGACCTTAATGTGATTTACTAACAGGAACCACCCAAAATGGAGAACTTAGAGTCATTGTCTCACTTTGTCCTCATAACAAGCTTTCGAGGTCAAAACCTAGTCCCTTAGAATCCTGGCACTATGGCGGGACATCTGGAGTCTTATCATTTCCAATCCATTGGTGAAGAAGCTGAAGCTTAGAGAGGGGTGCAGGCCACACGCCCACCCTCTTCGTGAAGACTTTGTGAAGTTACTGCTTCGTGACTCTGGGGCTGGCACCCTGCAGAGTTCATTTCTGCTTTGCCCTGGCAGGCTCTGCCCCCGGGGGGGTGGGTACCAGGAGGAGGGAGAAGGCTCTCGCCCCTTCCTTCGCCTCCTGTCCCTGCCAGCATCCTCCCAGCAATGGCCCTTCACTTCAGAAATCTGAGTTCCTGCTCCTCAAGGTCTTCCCCGCCCCGCCTCTAGATTCTGAGAACTGCAGCTTCCGGTCTTGGCCCCCAGCCCAAGGGGGGGTAGCTGCTTCCGGCAGTCCTACTCTGTGGTCACTCTGCATTGCCTTCTGGCTTTTACAGTCCTCCAATTCCCGGTCTTAAATTCTCTCTGGTAAAATAGCCATTGGGTTTCTATTTTCCTGACAGAGAAATTACATAATTACTCAAGGACACACAGTAGGAAGTGGCAGGTTGGGATTCAAACCTAACTGCATTGGACTCTAGAGTGCCCACTCTCCCCTACCTCCTAAGAGCTGCTTGATAGCTGGCTTAGAACCTCTGAGAGAAAAGAGACTCATCTGGCCTGAATTTTCTTTAAGAACTATTTCAAAAAGTGAAAAATGTCTTTGCACCCATTAAAAACAAATAACTTTAAAGACAAAATGACTACTGGTGTGTGAAATGGAAAAATTTATGGTACATTCCGAAAGTGCCTGAGGGTGATTACTTTTAATGCTAATTAAAGTCCTGGATCCTTGAAATAAGAGTACTTCATCTAGGCTAGTACTGTCATTAGAATGAAGTTAAAGTTCAGGATTTTAATGAACAATTCACAACTTCATATGAACATATGTATCAGTATTATATTCCAGGCTGTAATTAGTTGCCGAAAGGGGAACTATCTTCATGAAACATGTAATGTACATTAGGCAGCTTAGCCAGTCCACACTGAGTTTATGTACTTTAGGATGTGGGGATACAGCTCAAGCTTCGTATCATCTGGATCTGGACCGGGAGCCCAATCCCATTCTCCCAACAAGTGTGGAGCCCGTTTCCTCATCTGTAAACACCTACTTCATAGTATTATAAGTGAGGCCCATGAATGGACAGTAGCCAACACACAGATATCACTTGATGTATTTTATTCCTTTCTTAACACACACACACACACACACACACACACACACACACACACACACACACAAGGATAACTAAATGCTATTGGAAAGTGCAAAAGTAACATTGAATAAATGAAGCATCCCATGTACAGGAAGAGGAGATAAATTATTCTAGAGATGACAACTCTTTATCAATTTAATGTAGACATTTAATGCAATCCAAATCAAAATTTCAAGGGGTTTCTATAGTACTCAGCAATATCATATTTTTCATTATAAAAATAGTGTAAGAATTTTTAAAAGCATTAACCAAGATGGAAATATACAAAGTAGAAAGAGAAAGGTCTTCTCTAATTCTGTGTGCCGGAGGTAACCATCGTTGAGAGATTGGCATATACTCTTTTAGACTTTTCTCTGTGGATATATATAAAGATTTTATTTATTTATTTGAGAGAGAATGAGAGACAGAGAGCATGAGAGGGAGGAGGGTCAGAGGGAGAAGCAGACTCCCTGCTGAGCAGGGAGCCTGATGTGGGACTCGATCCAGGAACTCCAGGATCATGACCTGAGCCGAAGGCAGTCGCTCAACCAACTGAGCCACCCAGGTGCCCCCTCTGTGGATATATAAATATGCCTGTAACGCAGTGCTCTGTGGCTAGTATTGTGGGAGGGGCTTTGTTAGGCTGTAGCCACAGGCTTAGTGCTGGGCGTTAAGTACATATGCAGCGTCCAGAACTATGTGTGAGAGCCCTGGGGGTGAGCAGGGAACCCATAAAGTAACCCAAGTTAACACTTGGGGGACCAGGCATGCTTGGCTGGGGTGAAAGCCTGGACCTGTCTCTCAGGGTTTGAACCTAGTGGTGCCCACGGACCCCAGACTCTGTCCCCACCAGTGCCCTGCACACCTGCGTCTCCCCCAGCACCACAGAGGCTTTTGTCGGAAGGCAGCCATGGACTGTCACCTGCTTATCCTGCCCACATCCATGCAGAAGTGAGAGAAGCCTGGATCTTCCTGGTCCCTGCTGCCTCGGTACATGGGCAATACTTTGTCTGATTACAGCCTCCTCTGATTGGCTTTAGATATGTGATCCCAGGTCCAAGAGCAGCTAGAATGCCTTTTATCATGCTCCATCTTAGCTAGCTGCCTTGATGGAGAGGATTTCATTGGAGGGGATGAGCTGAGCTACTTCGACAGGCCTCCTGCCAACACTGTCCAGACCACAACCAGTTTCCACTCTATGCCCCCTTGCCCCTTGCCCTGCTTGTTCAAACCTCATTAAATAAGTAGAAATTTCTTCACTCACTACTTGCCAATTGGTCAAGAACTTGAGACACTGTTTTGCTCTTTATCCTCCCAAACACGCCATCCGAAGCCAACCCCAGACACATACTAAATCAGTGAACTCACACACTACTCAGCAGAATCCTGTGAATCTTCCAGAGTCCTCAGATGCATTCTATCTCTGTAACTTTGCCTTAATTGAATCTAACTCCTGCCACCTCCTCGCCCCACTCCCCATGCCACCTCTGCATCCCACAAAAGCTTTTCTTTCCTGGAAGCACCCAAGGTGCACACCATCACCTGCTCTCAGCACCACGAAGTGGTTGCCTCTGTAGCTTTTGTCCACTTTGGTCCTCCTACCAGTTCCGACACCTTGCTCGCGGACCTGCCTCCCCCTCTAAGAGTAATCCCGCTTCTCCATGTACCTTTGCCTAGAGTCACCAACTGCTAACGTTTTGTCTCATTTTGCTTTCTACATCTATAGAAACTTTTTGCTGAACCACTGGAGAGTCGGCTTTGGAATACTTCAGGGAGTATCTTAACAAGGATGTTTTCTTACAGAGCATCATATGATGAACAATTCGAGGAAATTTAATATCAATATAATATCATTATTTAACATCTAGAGGATATTCAACTGTGAACGATTGTCTCAGTAATGTCCTTTGTAGCATTTTTTTCCTGATCCCGGTCGGTTCCAATTCAAGATCTCCGTCACATCTGTGTGTCGTGTCTTTCCGAGGCTTCTGCGTTCTGGTGCGCTTCTTGGTCTTTCTCTCATGACCGTGACACTTGTAACATTTCTTGAAGAGCACAGTCGGTTCTTTTATAAACTGTTCCTCCACTGATTTTTGTCTGATTCTTCACAGTTAGACTCAGCATAAGGCAAATGGGCAGGAATTCTCCAGAAGTGTTAGAGCATCTCAACATTTTCCACCCTGACAGGAGATGTTTTGGAGAAATTATATTTTTCTCCCTATCATTCCCCTTCTCCCATTTGAGCAGGTAGGAGACTCTGCTCCTTACGTCAGTGGAGATGTGGGGCAGGGCAGGAAGTGGGAGTCGTTTCTATGCACCGCTTCCTGGTTTTTATTTCCAAAATCATGTGTTTATTGAGAAGAAATGGGGTGATTTGCAGGAAGGGGCAAGAAAGACAGAAGGACATTGCCTGCAACCCACAGGAAACTTGGGAGAGAGGGGTCTGGGATTCCCAGTAAGAGACAGGACCAGTGTCCTGCTCCCTGGAAGAGCCAAGAGCATGGCAGGAGCTCAGAGGGAAGCCTTGCATGGTGCCTGGCTGACTCCTGGCCTGGGCCCCAGGGTTGCCAAAGACTCCCCAGCAGAGCAGGCAGACCTGGAGACATGATATAGACTAGGACTGAGGGTGCCTGCTGACTAATACCTGGGGGAGATGGGTCGGGGAGGAACTGCACCCCAAGAATGACCCAGAACCTTTGTCCTGCCCTGGGAAAGTGGCACAGCACTAGGAAGGACTGCCCAGCAGGAAGTAGACTTGGAGGTAGAAATAAGTTTATTTAAGAAAAGCAAAGGATTGTAGTATTTCTCCTGTGCCTGAGTTTGTGGCTGAGATTCAGGCCTGATGAACACTCACTCTAACAGGTGTGGGCCTAGCTCTCTGCTCTCAAGGGCCTTTTCTCTTGCAACCACTCCCCTACTCCCCCCTCCCTCCCCTACTGCTCCCTCTTGGTTTATTTACCTCCTCTGCTCCTCCTCCTTTCAAAGGATCCTGCTTCTCCTTGGGGTCAGTCTCTGGGTGGGTCATTGGTCACTGGAAAAAGAAAGAAGCCCTTCTCTTGGCTGGACTCAAGGTAGCATGTCTGTATTAGCTATTGATGCTGCATAACAAATTACTCCCAAACTCAGAGGCTTACTACATCGATTATTTCACAGTTTGTATACATCAGGACTTTGGGGATGCCTCAGCTGGGTCCTCTCTAATCAAAGTATCAGCCAGAGCTGCAGACATCTCAAGACTCAGCTGGGAAGGGGTCTGCTCTCAAGCTCACCCACAATAAGGCTGTTGGCGAGATTCAGCTCCTCGTGGGCTGTTGGTCGGTGACCACCTTTAGTGTCCTGCCACACAGACGTCTCCACAGGGGAGCTCACAAGTGGTAGCTAGTGTCATCAAAGCCGGCAAGTGAGACGAGCCGACAGAGAGGGCAGTAGCAAGATGAAGTCACAGCCTTTTGTAACCTCTCCTTGGAAGAGGCATCCCACCTTCACAGCATGCTAGAGGTGAGAAGCAAGCCCAGCCTCATGACTGAGAAACACTTAGAAAGAAAGGTACTTCTATTCAGGTAACACCAAACCTACACTCCAAACAAAATCTGAATTTTTAAAACTTATCCAATGCATCCTAACCCAAACATATTACCCAGTGAGAGTGCATTATCAAATCCCCCTCAACTCCCGTGTGCGTTCTTAAGCTACGGCATGAAATCTGGTTTTCTCGTGACTCCCTCCTACGAGGCCAGCCCTAAGCTGCACAGTGAAATGGCAAATGTGTTTGATAATCTGGCCACCACTTTTTTCCCTTAGCAGGCCTCTCTCTTCCACTTACTGCCTCTGTGTCCCCTCCATCCCTCCCTTCTCCTTCTGAAACTCTTCCCGAGGGAGGCCCTGAGGTGACACTGGGGCTGACCTGACACCAGCCGGGCCCCTTGCTGGCCTTCAGGCCTCACCCAGTGGTCTGTAAACAGCAGAGGAAGCTTCCTGTAGGTCGCCATCCTCCTAGTCTGATATTTCTTCCACCCTGCATTTCCTCCCTCTGCAGCCCAGTCTGATTCCATGCCTGGGCCCTTCGTCCTGCCCACAGCATCCAGGTTTTGGACAGTTTACCTTGGTACCCAGATTAGTACGGGCCAGTCGAGGAATCAGCACCTACTCTATATATTTTGTGCAGAGAGGAATTTCCTGCAGTGATCTGATGGCGAAGGTATTGAGGGGAAGGGGGCAGCACAGGGAAAAGAGGATGGCCCAGGACATCAGGATGCTGGAGCCCACATGCCCTGGCTGCCGGACCGCTGGACCACTGACGGGGCTGCTGGCCAGGGAGCCCACATTCCTGCATGTGCTGCCACCACCAGAGGCCCCTGCAGGGTCCCAGCCCCAAAGTAGGCACACACCACGGGCAGGAGACAGTGTAGCCTGCTATCCGCTGCTTTCGGCTCCGCTGGGGCCTCTCGGAGGCCGACTCCCACCAGAAGCAGCTGACAGAAGAGTCTGGGAAATGTAGTTTGGACACTACCCTCCCCCCACATCACCACCACCCTCTGCCCAGCTCTGCCAGGCCAGGGGCTCAAGGAAGGGCAGGACTGGAGCTGAAGGCCCTCCCACAAAGCCACACTGCGCCCCTTCCAACAGAGGACCTGCCATCTGGTCCCTGGCCTTTTGCCGGGGTGACTGGGAGAGCAGTCAGGCAGCCTGTCACCTGCAGAGAGTTTAAAATGTTAGCAGAAACCAAAGGAAAAGACAGAATGAGAAACCACCTGCACAGGAGTGGGCAGGCTCTGGGCCCACGGGCGCCCTGCGCGTTGGAAAGGCTGGCCTTACTCGGAGACTGTCTTCTGTGGGGGCCTTCAGCCCGGAAAACTCATGCTTTAGTTTTGTTTCCTTAGCAGCCATTCAGTGTGGCTTCCTTACATTTTTTCAATTTTGAGTCATTCTATATTTCCTAGGAGATATGGTAGAGAATATTTGAGTCTGGCATTACATAAAACAGGAAATTGCATTTCACAGCGTTTTATTATCTCTGGTTCCCATTTGCTCCTGGTGCACTTCTAAGTCAAATGTCTGCCTTTGAACAAGTGGCAAATTTAGCAGTGATCCAGAGATATGTATTGAAAGCCTGCTACTGGCCTGACATGGAATAAAGAATTAAAGAATAAAGAATTTAAAAAGAAAAGGAAAGAAAGGGGGGAAAAAACCGACCTCATTTTTAGGTCCCTTCCAGTTTTGTTAAAAAGTGAGGCTTATGTACCTGCAACTTCAGAAAACAAATAGATTGGGGGGGGGGGAAGAAAAGAAAACAAATAGGGTATTTTCTACAGTGTGAAAGTCTGTGGTCCACACTCTGAGGATTCTAGTTCAGGCAAGTTTCTCTCTAAAGAAGCGATGGTATTTGGAAGGCAAGGGAGAGGAAGAGGTGAGCACAGAGAGCCGTGAAAGCAAAGGGAAGAAGGCCCAGGCACACGTGGTGGGTGGGCGGTGAGATTGCTTAGCTGCAGCAGAAATACGAGTCCTAAGACCGAGGATCTTGAACATCGGTTTGAGGAAATTGAACTAGATTCTAGAGTAGCCAATATGTGGCCATGAAAGCAACGATGATGAACGTCGTCATTCTGATTTTAAAGAACAAAACATATAAGCAGCCTAAAACATGTAGTATTTCAATAAACGTGACTCTAAAGTACTAAATTTAGTTTGATAAGCCTAGTAATTATATTTTTATAAAATACTGACTCATGAGGTATTAGGTAAAAAAACACTTTATTATCTTAAATCTCGATGTGTTTTTTCCTCCTAAAATAGAAAGTATAAATATCCCTCACGATCTGATCCATTTGATCCCTGAGTTTGGAAGGGAGTTTAGATGGAGAGGCAGGCTATGGTATCTAAATCGATTTAATTACTGCGTTCCTGAGTTAGAAAAGCAAGGAATTTGAGCCCAACGCAAAAGATAATTCTATTCAGTCCCTGAATTTGCACAGAGAGTGTTAGGAAAGCAAGGGAGGTCTGGACCAGATTTTCCAATGCTCCCTCTCCCATCTCCACCCCTACTCTCCTCCTGGCTCCACGGGCCTGATCCAAGCTGCCTGAGTGAATGCCCAAGGCCCCAACCCCCAATCCAGGTCAGCATCTCCTACCACCTGCTCTTGGGTGAGGGAGCTGGTAATCAAGCCTTCCAGCCCTCCTCCCACCCTCATTCCGGTGTTTAACTTTGAGAACGGCTCCCCTAGTGGCCGACCTCTGCAGTACCCCGTGCGGACAGGATGCCGCTGGAAGGCTGACTTCTGGAGGCACGTTGCCATGGCTACACTGCTTTTTTTTTTTTTTTTCCTGACAGAGGTAGGAGATGAAATGAAGAGGCTGGCTTCAGCCACATTGCAAAGGAGTTTGTGGATGGACTAAGGACATGGATCTTTGCTTTCCAAGGAATGTAAGATGTTGGTTAACAAAAGTTTTCCAGTAGTGGGGGAAATGACCAGTTCTGTTTTATAAAGGCAATACTTGCCTTCAGTATTTGGGTAACTATCATAGGGTAAATGATGATGATAATGCAAAAATCTAGCTTAGGAAATTTAAAAAAACACAATAAATTAAAACTTCATCGTATGTGCCCAGCTCAGGGCTAAGCTGAAGGAAGGTACTGCCCACCATTCTCCTTTGCCTGGAGGAGGGACGCAAGTACAGAAATTGCAAGCCTGCGCTCCTTGCTGTCCCCTCAGCACACAGCTTCCCCCACACATACAGGGAAAATCTGTTAAAGTGAAGGTCAAGGCGCGCCTGGGTGCCGTAGGTTGGTTAAGCCTTAGGCTCAGGTCATGATCCCGGGGTCCTTAGGCTTAGGCTCAGTTCATGATCCCGGGGTCCTGGGATCAAGCCCCACATTGAGCCCCGCATGGAGTATGGGACTATGGGACTCCCTTCTCAGTGGGGATCCTGCTTCTGCCCCTCCCCCTGGCTCTAGCTCTCTCTTTCTCTCTCTCACTCTGCACTCTCTCTCTCAAATAAATAAATAAAATCTTTAAAAATATATATAAAGTGAAGTTCAAGGACAACTGGAAAGGGAAGAAAACAGGAAGTGATCACCAAAAAACATCATGAGAAGTGTAACAGTTAGGATTAAGTTTGACTTAGGGGGCGCCTGGGTGGCTCAGTCTTTAAGCATCTGCCTTCAGCTCAGGTCATGATCCCAGGGTCCTGGGATCGAACCCCATGTCCAGCTCCCTGCTCAGCGGGAAGCCTGCTTCTCCCTCTCCCACTCCCCCTGCTTGTGTTCCCTCTCTCGCTGTGTCTCTCTCTGTCAAATAAATAAATAAAATCTTTTACAAAACAAAGCATGAGGGGTCAAATTTGCCCCACTGACTGTGGTTTATCAACCTCTGCCTTAAAAGATGAAGAGGTAAGATCGTCATAAATGACTACTCAGGCATCCCGGGTAAGTGGTATTACTTACGACTAGTGCTGGCACCGAGCTAAGCCCCATACGTAATCCTCACAGTGACCCCGTGAGTAGCCCGCAGTATGAATCTGATTTTATAGCTGAGGAAACTGAGGCCCAGAGAGGCTAAGTAACTTGCCCAAGATTACACAGCTAGCCAGAGCTTCAGGCCCACTCAGAGGCTGTGTCAAACCGTGGCGCTGTGGGTAACTGACAGGCCTGTGGTGCCTGCAAGGGGTGACGGGAAAGGATGGAGAGGATAAGCAGGGATCATCCTGCGGCATCGCTCATTGGCCACATGCCCCAAGGGGACACGGGCAGGTGCCTGCTAGGCGGACTGTAGTGGGTAAGAGCAGACTCTAGGGTCAGAGACCTGGGTTCAAATCCTTCCCCAGCATCTGTTAGCTGTGTGGACTTAGACAAGGGACAGGACTTCCCTGAACCTTAGTTCTCCTGGCTGAAAAATGTGCCTAATGGCATCTCTTTACCTGTTTCGGGGAGTTGCTGGGAAGGTTGCATGTGAAGTGCTTGGCCTGCTCAGGCACAGGGTCACCATATGGTCAAACACAGGTCCAGGGAGTTTATTGTGGGATGAAGGAGGAGGCCGGAGCCCAGGAGCTTTGGAGATGGTGTTGCTATTTCAGGAAGTATTCAAATTCCAGGGGAGACATGCTTTGGCCTGAGCTGGCTGGAAGGAGAAGGCCAGGGCAACTGAGCTAGCTTTCTTGTGTTCTGTCCCCATCCTGTGCCCTCTGCTCAGGGTCAGACAGCTGGTGGGGAGCAGAGCAAGACTGTGCCAGAGGGGCTGCCTGTGTGGGGGAAGAAAAAATACACAGTTTTGAAAACTTAGAGATATGGGCAAAGCAGGATTTCACCACCTCCTGTTTCCAGCCCAGCTCGGTCACAATCACAAAGACCCTGTTTGGGAAATGAAAGCCCCTGACCATAGCCGGCAGGACCCTAGGAGCCCCCACTCCAGCAGCTGGGAACTTGAGAATTACTTGATAAAGCATTTATTGCATGAAGGCAGTGTTTTAGGAGAGATTTGCACACATTTCTTTGTTCATTCCTTACAACAACATCACGCGGAAGTTCTATCATCCCCAACGTAAGATGAGAAAACTGGAGCCCAGAGTGGTTAAGGAACTCTCCCAAAGTCACTCAGCAAAGTCAGGCTCACGGCCCCGGCCTGCCACCCAGAGCCCACATTTTCCCTTCTTATGTGGGTCATTGGCTTGAGCTTGTTTCACAACAGAACCCCCTGGGCAGCTTGTTAAAAACTATAGATACCCACTCTCCTACCACGAGAGTTTGATTCAGTAGGAGTGGGGAGCAGCCCAGGTATATGCATGTTCAACAAATACCCCGGGGTGATTCTGGTGGCATGCCAAAGAAAACACTGGGGATGGGGGGACCCTAAAACTGTGCTGCAAATGGGAGCCTGCTGCAGAGGTTTACACCGTGAGCGGGCTTCGGGAGAATCACAAAACAGATGTTGACTTAGTTTTTAAATATCCAAACCTCAGTTAGATTCCACAAAACTGAGAATACAAGCGCTTTTAACAGAAAGGAAACCTGATGGGAACAGGCTGATGCACCAGAGGAGGGAACGAGGAGGCCAACAGGACAGCTGTTTGGGCAGGAAGAGGTGCTGTTCATTCCCTGCTGTGGGTGCCCTGAAGCTCTGACAGGTCAACTGTCCTATCTGCAGGGGAGAGGGGAGAGAAGTAGGGGGGTAAGGGGATGAGGGGGGCCGGGGAGGGCTCTGGCAGCCCTGCCTCTGCAGGTGGGGAGTAAAGCTGAGCTCAGGCAGGCTCTTCCCCCCTCTGCTGTGAGGACTTGGGGTTTCTCTACGCCAGCCCATCTGGCCACAGACGTGCTCACTAATGCAGGACTGGAGCTATAAGGGTCACCAAGGATTCTGAGCCACAGACTGTGGGTCACTGGATTCCATTTGATCCCTTGCCTTCCTCAGAAATGGCCCCTTGCCCCTGCAGACTGTGCTCCAAGTCCAGGCTGAGAGAATGCTCTTTTGCTCCAACCCACCTGCCTCATTTCTTAGCATCATCCTCAACCCCCATCCTTTACCTCATAAGTGCTTAGAGATGTTTTAGGAAAAAACATTGTAAAAAGTTAGCACCGCAAGGAACACCAGCTTCCCTCGGAGGAAGATTAGAGGTACTTGGCTTTATGATGTGTGCGACAAATCTCTGGCGTTTCTTGCCTAGTGAAGCCAGCTTTCAGGGTGCCGTGTCGCTGCTTCCCTGAGACAGCTGCCCCTCTGTGTGGCATCCAGGTGGGAATGGTGCAGAGGGCTGGGGCAGTCCTACTATTCTCGGGAGCAGGGTGTGGACGGAGAAATGGGTGTGGTGGCGGAGGGTCGCCAAAGGAGGGATGCTCTGGGGCAAAGGTCCTTTGGGCTGGTTTCAAGAGCGGGGCAGAGCTGCCTCAGGGAAACGGTGAGAGCAGGGATACAGGCGATGGCAGTTCGGGCTGAGGAGGAGGACTCCTGGGGGTAAGAGGTGTGGGGAGCCTTAGGACCGGCAGGCACAGCTCTGGGGGAGCTTTGCTTGCTCCTCCGGAGAGACAGACAAGCGAGAGTAGCGGTTGTTGTCTGCTTGCAGCCGAGGACCAGGTGGTGCCCTTCCCCTCCTGCCTCGACCCTGGGACCCCAGGATCCTCTTCTCTTTGGGAGGGAGCCAGAAGGCACTCAGATGCGTGCCAGAGAAGAGGGACAGAGACACAAATGGGAAAACATGGAGGAAGAAAGACTGTAAGAGCTGAAGAGGGGAGGGGAGCCCGAAGAAAGGGAGAGACAAACAGGTACAGAGAAAGAAAAAGAGAGGAGGCTAGTCAGGGTCAGAGTCCCAAAGAGACCAAGGGATCACAACGTGACCTCCCAGTCAGAGTGGCCTGGCCCTGGGCTCTGACCTCGCAGGGACTTCCTCGGGTCCCAGAGGTATGAGGGGGGCCTGCAATGAGGCAGTCTGCCACAGAAGGTGGGGGGATGTGGGAAGACCTCGGGAGTGTAGGAAAGAGAAGGCCAGGAGAAGGAGCCCCCGGGGACACTGGAGAAGGGGCTGGGGAAATCCATCCCCTCTCATGGTGGGGTGGGGACTGGGGGACACAGGTGCAATTGGGATAACAGCACCCGCCTCGAAGGGCACCCGGAAGACATGGGACAAAGCTGTGCAGTTGCTCACTCCACATTGGTGCCCGGGCACTGTTCCAAGAATGGTGCTGAGGGACTGCAGCGTGGGGGGTGCGGGGCACAGGGACTGCAAGGAGGAGTCCATCCCAGAGGCATTTATAAGGTGCCATCCTTGCAACTTGTTTGACCTGCCGTAGAGGGAAGGGGAAGAACCAAGGTCTGTTCGCGGGTTGCTATTTTGCGTAAACTGCTGGATGATTGTGCCGTCAACTAACAGGCAATAAAGAAATGCAGATTTTGTCGGAGAAATCAGTTCCATTTTGTACTACCAGTGTTTATATCTGCGCGGAAAACTATAGCCAGTAAACATGAAATTATGCTCAAACTCACTATTAACTAAAGACTAGAAGTTAAAACAAGATCATTTACTTATCAAACTGACAAAGATACTGGATTAACAATATCCACTGTTGGCAAGGACATTGGTCAAGAGGTGCTCTCATACATCGTTGATGGGGGTATAATTTGTATAATCATTTCTGTGGGCAATTTGGAAAGTTATTAAAATGTTTAATGTGCTTTCTGTCTGACCCCATCATTCATCCCACGTCAAAGAATTTATTCAACAGCTTGCAAAAATAAAAACATCAGGCTGGGGCGCCTGGGTGGCTCAGTCGTTAAGCGTCTGCCTTCGGCTCAGGTCATGATCCCAGGGTCCTGGGATCGAGCCCCGCATCGGGCTCCCTGCTCTGCGGGAAGCCTGCTTCTCCCTCTCCCACTCCCCCTGCTTGCGTTCCCTCTCTCGCTGTGTCTGTCACATAAATAAATAAAATCTTTAAAAAAATAAAAACATCAGGCTATGCACTGGAACACCATCTGTATTCACAAGAACACCCCGTTTCCTCCACTTTCCAGCTATGTGATTTGGGGCAAATTACTTAATGTGCCTGTGCGTGTTTCCTCACTTGTGAAAATGGTAATACTAGCATCTACGTTATTAGTTTGTTAGGAGAATTAAATGAGATAATGCAAGCCAAGCATTTAGCGTGGTGCCGGAGCTGTGGTCAGTGCCCAGCTAAGGGTAGCAAACGCATTCCCGCTGACAGCGAGGCTTCTGACGGCACGTGAGTGGAAGGTCTCCTGGCATGGAAGGGAGGATCTGGGCATTGCGGGAGAGCCCTGCTAGGTGAAGCTGAAAGTCCAGAGCAGACAGGAAAGAAGAGGAGTCTGTTTCTGAAGTGTACACTTTCAATCATATGAGGAAAGAACAGGAGGCTCAGAGATGATCTGGAAAGACACGTAGAAGTGGTTGGTGGAGAGGAAAAGGGGTCTGGGCACTCTTAGTTCCGTGCTTGGGGGAATGTGTAAACCAATGAGATCCAAGGTTCCTGCTGAAAAGTTGGAAGCCTGGCATGAGCCCCAGAGTCTCAGAGCAGACTCTCTAGTGCCCCCTTGCTGCAGAAGTGTTGCTGGGTTTCCAGAACAAGCAGGGCGAGGGAGTGAGGGCAGCAGAGGACAGGAGGAACCTTACCATCTTGCTTGGCACAGTGCTGGGAATGTGGATGAATAGTTCTAGGATGACTCAGCCATGTGCAGAGCCTCATCCCAGCAGTGGGACCCAGCGTCATGCACCTGCCTCTGTTGTCAGCAGCTGTGGCTCGCAGGTTAATTCATTGTCCACACTTGCACTGGATACAGATCTTTTGTATCTTATCTGCCTACTTTCAGTGCTGTCATTGCTCATGCACTCAGGACTTAAAGGATGTCCTGGGCCGAAGAACCTCTTCTTTCCAGGCCCAGCCAGGCATCCATGCAGTGGGCCATCCAGAATGGAGTTTAAGAGGTAAGCAGACACCTTACAATGTATTTTTTGTGCCCAGAAATAGCTCTTGAAATTCCACCCTTTGAGATACTTATGTTCGGGGATTCCAAAGTATCCCTGGCTAAGTACGTTAAATAATTATTTATTAATTCACATCTATCTGCAAATGCATTTAATCCCATTACTTTCTCCTTTGAGCCGTTTCGAAAGACAGGGAGGGATTTGATGGGGTGGATGCAGAAGAGGGCAATTTCAGAACTTGAGCCTTTCAGCAAGGGACGACAGGTTTTAGCTTGAGGATGAGGTAGGGGTTTCCTGGCTGACCGTTGAAGGGTGCTGGGTCACCAAAAGGGAGGAGAGAGTCTCCTGGGTAAACCTGGCCAACTCTACAGGGTGGTCTAAGGCTGACAGAATGCAGAGATCACAGGGCCTGGTGTTGGGGGATCTGCATTCCTGACTCAACTTGGCAAATTAATGGCTCCCCTAAATGAGCTCCCATCCCTGACCCTCCCTTCTCCCAGCCATGAAGGGGGGTCAGTCATGCCTGCCCCAACCCATCCGTCTGAGGGTGGCTGTGCTTTGGAGAATATGCCCACTGCCATAATAGAATAGCTAAGACAACACATCATAGTAGTATTACTACTGGAAATATCCCGAGGGGACTGGTTTCAGCTTGGTCAGGATGGAGCTCGTCCTGGACAACTGAGGTGACAGGCCGGTCCTGCAGCCCCGGGACCCCCCCCGCGTGTCTTTCCGAGCCACACACAGAAGCACTTAAAATGCCCCATTCATCTTTTTTTTTTTTTTTTTTTGCCCCACTCATCTTTGCTGAGACCAAAACCTTAAAGAGAACACGTTCAGCTGACAACAAGCTTCCTTCAGGGAGTTTCAAGTGAACAATTCTGGGCCTGCCAATGCTGGAATAAGATGGACAAAGAAGTCGGGGCTCCCGCTTCCGGCCTGGGGAACAGAGCTGCCAGGGCAGGTGGCTGGGGCCCCAGGGAACAGGCAAGCAGGAGTGTCTAACTGCTTCCTTAGGCCTGTCCAGAGAGCCCTGATCCATCCAAGAGCAGCCTCGCAGGCCAGCCAATCACACGCGGGACATGGCCTGCCGCAGAGTAGAGCAGGTGTCTGCTGGATGTGGACAGGATGTCGTGGGTACAATAAAGGGAACACGAAGGACTGATCCCACCCGTGAGGGAGGGAGGAAAGCCTCAGACACACGGCAGGGACAATGCCCAAGAGCATCTCATAAGCACAGTGGTGGTGAGAGCAGATAGAGCCCTCCCCTGAAGTCCCACGGGGTTCTAGTTCCTATTATACCACCCTTCACTTTTCTCAGCCTCAGCTTCTGTACCTGTGAAAATAGAGATGAGATTAGCAGTGCTCTCTGACCCGCTGTTGTGCAGAGTTCTTGTATTATGGAGCACTGTATAAGTAGCACATCGTAGTTAATGATACCCTGTTAGTATTAGTGATACATTGTTAATGATTCAGGGGTAGGAGGGAGCATCTTTGAGGGAATGGAGCTTACCTAGCCATTCTATCATCAGGAAGACTATTGATAAACATCTCTGAAGACTTTCTGGTTGCAAATTATTGCTTGGTTTTACTTCAACATCACAGGAATCACAGAACTCAGAGCTGGAAAAAGATGGATTCACCAGCTCGTTCAAGCGCCTTATTTTAGAGACAAGCTAAGACGCAGAGACTCCATCTGATTTCTCTTTGCTTTGTGCAAGGCTCCTGGCACAGACTAGGTGATCTGTAAGTACTTGGGAGACAGAACTGAATTCATTCTCCTGCCTAGAATTTAGTCAGTGCAAGGCAGGGATCCTACTTCACTGCATCGTGAGATGGAAGGAGAAAAATCAAGAACCTGGGATTAAAGTGTGAGGGGCCTTCCAGCAGTCCTCAGGTGTCTGAACTATTTAAAGTGCCTTCTAGATAACATAGTTCAATTGCATTATTCTATAAGTAAAATAATACATATATGTACATGTGTGTGAATGAAGTGTGTGTGTGTGTGTGTGTGTGAATTTGGGCAATGGGTTAGTGGTGAGGAAAGAGTAAGGCAGTCCTAATTCTTGCTGGTTATGTATACTAACTGTGACTTTTCAGCTATTTTGGTTTAGAGGCACAGTAGTTCTTTCTCTTGCTTTTGAAAAAGAAAATCCCTCAGTTGAAAGTTAATTTCTTACCGAAATATGACATATATATGTATTATGTATGCATGCATGTATATATCTATCCCATCTAATTTGCATTTTTATGGTAAAAGACTGGCCTTACTAGCTGCAAAATTAACATTGAGTTTTATTGCAGTGTCTCAACATCCTCTTGCCTAGCTACTTCCTCCAATGACCTAGATATATTTTGATCCCTCGATAGGGATAGCATGCTGCCCGGGGGGAAGATTCTGTATTAGAAATTATTTAGGAGGATAGGGGCGCCTGGGTTGCTCAGTCGGTTAAGCATCTGCCTTCGGCTCAGGTCATGGTCCCGGGGTCCTGGGATCGAGCCCCGCATTGGGCTCCCTGCTCAGCGGGGGAGCCTGCTTCTCCCTCTCCCACTCCCCCTGCTTGTGTTCCCTCTCTCACTGTGTCTCTCTGTCAAATAAATAAATAAAATCTTTAAAAAGAAAAAGAGTCTACTGTTCTTTACTCACGGACTTTGGTTTTTCTCATTGAGGTCAGGGTAGACAGGGGACATGTACACTAGAGTTATTTTATAAATACATATGTAAGTCTTGTTATTTGGCAAAAACTTTTCTAAGTGCTTGTGAATATTAACTTATTTAATCCTCACAACCACCCCATGACTTATTAGTATTATCCCTATTCTATAGATGAGGCTAAATAATTTGTCCAAATTCTGCAACACTTGAGGCACTCTTGGACAAGTCCCCTGCCAAGATCCATATCACTCTGAAACAAAATGAAATGTACCTGATGGCCTCTCTCTATTGTTGGGTGCTCTTAACTTTTAGGGGTCATACATCCCTTTCGAATCTGATGACAGCTATGGACTCCTTCTTTGGAAAATAAACATGTGTTGATAAATGAATCTACATCTCAAAGCCATCCATGGAACCCAGGTTAAAAACCCTTAATATAGGGGCACCTGGGTGGCTCAGTCGGTTAAGCATCCGGCTCTTGATTTCAGCTCAGGTCTCGATCTCAGGGTGGTGAGATTGATCCCTGCCTGGGGCTCTGCAATCAGCAGGAAATCAGCTTGAGATTCTCTCCCTCCCTCTCCCTCTGCCCCTCCCCCTGCTCATGCTCTCTTTCTCTCTCAGATAAATAAATCTTAAAAAAAAAAAAACAACCTTAATATAGTAGAGGAACGCATCAGCGCTTTCTTTGGCAACTTCTTTCCCATGGGAGCCCCAAACCATAAAGACAGATGTTCTGGAATCTACTATCTGCTTTTTGTGCCACATGTCCCTTCTTTTTCAATGACTCTAGATTAGAAATCACCTAGGCAAAGTGATAATCTAGCGGTTATTTATGGAGGGCAGGATTCTTGGGTACTTTCACATTCTGCATGATGTATTTCTGCAATGTTTAAATATTTCCCTAGAAGCATGTATCACTTTTATAATCAGAAATGGTATGAAATATTTTTTAAAAGAAAAAAATCAAAAATTTTCATTATAACCATAATAAAAATGTGCAGAATTATGTACATACAAGGATATTCATTACTGCATTGCCTACAATCCTCCCAAAGGAGAGACTAAATAAACTATGGGGCTTCCTTCAGTGCATTGCTGTGTGGCTTCCAAAAAAGCCCTGCAAGGTAGCTCTAAATGTGCTGTAAGAGCCTCAAGATCAACCATCTGGAGAATAAAACAAGATGTGGAATGGTGTAGAGTGCACTGCAATTTCATGGAGGCAAGAAACAGGAATATTGGATAATGTGTCTAATATCTCCAGAAGGATCAGAAAAACCAGATGACACTATTGGTCAACATAGTACTAGAAGTCCTAGCCTAAGCAATCAGACAACAAAAAGAAATAAAAGACATTCAAATTGGCAAAGAAGTCAAACCCTCACTCTTTGCAGATGACATGATACTTTATGTGGAAAACCCAAAAGACTCCACCCCCAAATTGCTAGAACTCATACAGCAATTCAGCAGCATGGAAGGATACAAAATCAATGCAGAAATCAGTTGCATTTCTATACACTAACAATGTGACTGAAGAAAGAGAAATTAAGGAATCGATCCCATTTACAACTGCACCAAAAACCATAAGATACCTAAGAATAAGTCTAACCAAAGAGGCAAAGGATCTGTACTCTAGAAACCACAGAACACTTATGAAAGAAATTGAGGAAGACACAAAGAGATGGAAAAAACATTCCATACTCATGGATTGGAAGAATAAACATTGTTAAAATGTCTATGCTACCCAGAGAAATCCACACATTCAATGCAATCCCTATCAAAATACCAACGACATTTTTCACAGAGCTGGAACAAATAATCCTAAAATTTGTATGGAACCACAAAAGACTCTGAATAGCCAGGGGAATGTTGAAAAAGAAAACCAAAGCTGGGGGCATCACGATGCTGGACTTCAAGCTATATTACAAAGCTGTGATCACCAAGACAGCATGGTACTGGCACAAAAACAGACACATAGATCAATGGAACAGAATAGAGAGCCCAGAAATGGACCCTCAGCTCTATGGTCAACTAATCTTCGACAAAGCAGGAAAGAATATCCAGTGGAAAAAAGACAGTCTCTTCAACAAATGGTGCTGGGAAAATTGGACGGCCACATGCAGAAGAACGCAACTGGACCTTCTCTTACACCATACACAAAGATAAACTCAAAATGGATGAAAGCCCTAAATGTGAGACCAGAATCCATCAAAATCCTAGAGGAGAACACAGGCAGCACCCTCTTTGACTTCGGCCACAGCAACCTCTTGCTAGACATGCCTCCAAAGGCAAGGGAAAGAAAAGCAAAAATGAACTATTGGGACTTCATCAAGATAAAAAGCTTCTGCACAGCAAAAGAAACAGTCAACAAAACTAAAAGGCAGCCTACGGAATGGGAGAAAATATTTGCAAATGACATATCAGATAAAGGGCCGGTATCCAAGATCTATAAAGAACTTCTCAAACTCAACACCCAAAAAACCAAATAATCCAGTCAAGAAATGGGCAGAGGACACAAACAGACATTTCTCCAAAGAAGACATACAAATGTCCAACAGGCACATGAAAAAATGCTCCACATCACTTGTCATCAGGGAAAAACAAATCAAAACCTCAATGAGATACCACCTTATACCAGTTAGAATGGCTACAATTAACAAGACAGGAAACAACAAATGTTGGCGAGGATGTGGAGAAAGGAGAACCCTCTTACACTGTTGGTGGGAATGCAAGCTGGTGCAGTCACTCCGGAAAACAGTATGGAGGTTCCTCAAGAAGTTAAAAATAGAGCTACCCTACAACCCAGAAATTGCACTATTGGGTATTTACTCCAAAGATACAGATGTAGTGAAATGAAGGGGCACCTGCACCCCAATGTTCAAAGCAGCAATGTCCACAATAACCAAACTGTGGGAAGATCTAAGATGTCCTCCAACGGATGAATAGATAAAGAAGATGTGATTCATATATACAATGGAATATTACTCAGCCACCAGAAAGGATGAATACCTACCATTTACATCAACATGGATGAAACTGGAGGGTATTATGCTAAGTGAAATAAGTCAATCAGAGAAAGACAATTATCATATGGTTTCACTCACATGTGGAATATAAGAAATAGCGCAGAGGATCATAGGGGAAGGGAGGGAAAAATGAATGGGAAGAAATCAGAGAGGGAGACAAACCGTGAAAGACTCTTGACTCTGGGAAACAGACTGAGGGTTGCCGAAGGGGAGGTGGGTAGGGGGATGGGGTAACTGGGTGATGGGCATTAAGGAGGGCACGCGATGTGATGAGCACTGGGTGTTGCACGCAACTGATGAATCATTGAATACTACATCAGAAACTAATGATGTACTATATGTTGACTAATTGAATTTAAATAAAAAAACCAAAACAACAACAACAAAAAGCCAGGTGACAGTCACTGTCTCTGGAAAGTTAGAGCAGAAACGGAGACTTACTTTCACTCCATGCCCTTTCCTAGCTTTTAACTTTGTTCCATTTATGTATTACCCATTCAGTAAATAATGTAAAAAAGAAAGGAATGTGAAAGGTCATGGAGACACCACTATCTGAGAGGTGTCTTCCCACCATAGGACCTGGCATTGTCTGGAATGACCCTTTCTACACCCACTCACCCTTTGGATCTGAGTTCAGTGGAAAGTTCCTCATTAAAGTCTTCCATGACCTTCCCAACAAGGTCAAACATCCTTCTGTCTGCTCTTGTAATACCATGTGCCTTTCTATCCTCACACTTCCCCGTTGCAGTTTTCCATATATTTCTGTGATTATTTGATTCATGTTTGTCTCTTCCCTGTAGGCTTAAGCTCCTGAAAAGAAGAGTTTTTGCTTTTGCTCACCAATATATGCATACAATTTGGGACAGAGTAGTGTACCTAGTATAGTGGTATGTAGTAGGGTAAATAGTGAATGAGTAGGTAGTATCCATCCCCATCACCACCTCCACTATCCCTACATTCTTGCCAAGAAGTCATAAGACTTCTTAAACACCTAAGAATTGGGCCCTCACAATTTCTTCAAGCTGTTCATTATACCTTTAGATACCGCTCACTGTTGGAAACTTCAACCCCAGGTATTCATATTGAGTTAAAATGAATCTTTGTGGCTTCTACCCACTGGATTTAATTCTACCCTTACCAACACATAGAACAGAACTAATTCCTCTATATGATGATTTTTTCAAATATTTGAGCACCTACGGTCTTCTTTTTATCTAACTACAAATTTTTAGGTTTTTTAGCCATTCCTCGCTATGACCTCCTTGAGGGCAGGGAGGGTTTCATATTCATTTCTGTATCTCTAGCCCTCAGATCAGCTATGTTATTTTAACAGTCATTTTTTTATGTGGCATTGCTTACATTACTCACTTCTGAACATGTTTCACTGTGCCTATGTTCCTCTTATAGTACTGACCAAAATTCTGAACAAATATTGCAGCTTTGGTCTTCCTAGTGCACCTCCTTTCTTTCATTGTTTATATTTCTATTAATGCCAACTGAGATCCCATAAGTTTTGGGGGCAGCCATTGATGACGCATAATGAGCCCTGTTTACGAGGGATTCTTTCTTTCCTTCTCTGCAGAGCTCCCGTCTGTACCTTAGAGCTTTGCTATGTGTATGATTTTATGTATTAAAACACTGCACTCAACAGCTAATGTTAAAATGTTGGCTTGTTTCTCAGACTTTCCAAAGCCAGACCAGCAGCTTGGTGAAACACCACGAGTTCCACACCAAGAAGGATGACACACTTTAAAAATACAGCGACTTAGGGGCGCCTGGGTGGCTCAGTTGGTTAAGCGACTGCCTTCGGCTCAGGTCATGATCCTGGAGTCCCGGGATCGAGTCCCACATCGGGCTCCCTGCTCAGCAGGGAGTCTGCTTCTCCCTCTGACCCTCCCCCCTCTCATGTGCTCTCTCTCTCTCATTCTCGCTCTCTCAAATAAATAAATAAATAAAATCTTAAAAAAAATACAGCCACTTGGGGCACCTGGGTGCCTCAGTCGGTTAAGCACCCAAATCTTGATCTCAGCTCAAGTCTCCTTCTCAGGGTCGTGAGTTCAAGCCTTGCATTGGGCTCTGCCCTAGAAGTGGAGCCTACTTAAAAAAAAAAAAAAAAATACTTCCACAGGTGTGGCAAATACTACCTGAGGCTGACTCACAGTGTTCCCTTCTACAGCATCTTTACCCAATGAGTATCTTCAGAGAGGAAAGAGAGTGTGTTTGAGTTGCAAGTGAGAATTTTTAAAAAGGCCAAACTCTTTAATCCTCAACTGTCACTAGATCCATTCTCGAGGGCTCTCATAATGCTGAATCTAAGCTCTTAGCACTAGAAGCTCCTGGGTAAATGTGAGCATGGGCACATCATTGCTAATGTGCACAGTGCTTGGCAGAATGCCATAAGGCCACTACTTCGAATGTAGCGTCTCTGTGTTTTAGCCAAGAACAAGAGGAGAACCAGTCAATCTCCAACCTCGTAATACTTCCTCTATGGGGAACATGTCCTGACCTGGTAAAGGGATGCATGCAATGATTTACTTTCTTTTCTCTATATTCAGCTTTCATGAGCTATATGACAAATGGGTAAACGATCAGAGCATGCTGAGAACTAATGAACCAGAGGGAGAAATACATTTAATGACTTAAGTGTGCTTTATCTAATGTGAAATGTAGGTCAATTCACTGTAAATTTATTCATGGGGATTATTTGTCCTTAGCCTGATTACATGGCATGTATTATAAGATTTTGGCCCTGTGTGAAAGAGAACAGACCCTGCTTGTCCCTCCCCATCCTTCTCCATCCCTCTTCCTCCCACCCCCCCCCTCCCTACAGGTGGTAGGCATCTAGCCACATCCGTCAATGCTTGTCTCAGGAGAAAAGACTGCATTTCAAACTATTCAAAAAAATTGATTTGGCATTCTTTATTACATTTTTTGAGACACTGGAAAAATCTAAAACCTGAACACCTACACAGAAATTCAGATCTATTGCTGAGTTAGCAGCCAGTACAAAGATCAGGCAAGCAG
Source organism: Phoca vitulina (assembly GCF_004348235.1). Taxonomy (NCBI): domain Eukaryota; kingdom Metazoa; phylum Chordata; class Mammalia; order Carnivora; family Phocidae; genus Phoca; species Phoca vitulina. The sequence continues at coordinate 28,438,573 of NW_022589723.1, forward strand.
AGGGGTATTTCAGCACGGTGTGGGGCTAGCCGGCTCTGCGTCACAGACAAATTCATCAGATACAACAACCAGAGAACACATTTTATGAAGTCTGGCTAGCAATGCTGTCTTAATTCTAGTTTTAGAAAGCCAAGACAGCAATTTTATGGGGCTTATTGTCATCATCATCACCGTCATCATCATCATTATTTTATAAAATGAAAATTAGTAACCGAACAGGCCAGTTTGTGTTAATGTGCCATTAGTTTCATTCGCTTTTTTGCCTCTTAGAATCAAAAAAGAATGTTCAGTCCTTGGTCCTAAAAGACAGTCCAGTAAAGCTATTTGATTAGGGATTTGAACAAAGGCTTAAGACATTGACTTGTTCAAAATAGATGTCCACAAGATCCACATTTTGAAAGGAAGAAATCTGTGGGGGCTTAGTTCACGTTAATATAATTTGTGGTTTAGTGCAGCAATGTGAAAATCCTATGGTTGTCAAAAAAAATCACTTTTCCGCCATGGAAAAGAGAAAAATGGAATTTAAACTTCTTTTCCTTTTCTAATTTAAGCTTAGGGTTAATTTGAGAAGGAAGATGTAGGGAAATACTAAGAAACATTAACTTGGCATTGTGCACTTAGCAAGTAAAGCCAAAAGTTTCATACTTTTCCCCAAACCAATTTCATCTCCAAAACAAAGAGCGGTGTGGCCTTTTTATGATTCTGTAAATTCCAATGAATTTTACAGAAAAGAACATTACTTTTTGTTTTTTGTCTCTCTAGTAAAAGAATAAAGGAACTGAGGTTAAATGAACTCTCCTTGTCTCCTCTACGGAGCATTTGTATAAAGCCATGGAGAATCCTAGAAAAGTGTCCAAAGTCACTCTGTAAGTTCCATAAAAAGATGATATTAAATCTCATTGTTCCTGGAAGACTTGGCCTTGGAGTATAAATATAAAATGCCCTATATTTGTTTGAAACTTCACAGTTCATAATGTGCTTTCACTTATACTGTCCTGTGATTCTCAGCAGAGATTCTTTTCTAAGGAGGTTAGAGTTCTGCAGTCTCCAGGAAAGGTCACACATCTACTTGACATTTCCTGATCACAAAATACCAAACACATGGTTTGGTGTCTATGTAAATAAATTAGCTTACCTTTAGAGAGCTGGGTGTAACAAAACATTCCCTGACTTTAGACCCAACGAGGGGGACTCAGACCTGAGGCTGCCTGGGGGTCTCATGTCTCCCACCTCAGCCTCACCTGCGGGCATGGACTCATGCAGAGGAATGGCTAGCAGGGTTGCCAACCTGCTCAGATTCTTATTCTCTCCCCCTCGATTTCACCAAGTGTTGCCACAGGCAGGGTCAGGAAAACAGGAATCACACTAGGTACTCAAATAGAGGGGCTTCAATACAGGGAATTGGTTACATAAGTGATAGAAAAGTTCAGAAGAAGAGAGTTGAGAAGCCAAACAAAAGATAGTGAGGCAACCTAGAGGTTCCCAATTTCTGGAAGCCTCTACCACTCCTTGGCTGAAGGAAAACAGAAAGGGGAGGTGTAATAGAACCCAGGGGCTGGGATCACTGGAGTTAAACTGAGTCAAGGTGGGCCAGTTCATCAGGAAGGGGAGCCAGAAGATACCACCCAAGAAAAAAGGGAGAGGGAGAAATACCCCAGCCTATCCTTCCTGCTCTTCAGTCTCCCACTAGCACATCCCATTGGTGGGACACAGTTGGAAGATGCAGCCTGTGGGGTTCAGCCCCACCACCACCCAAGACACAGAGCAGGTAGAGGGTGAGAAATGGAGCTGAGGGCAAACAGAATCAGGGTCAGCATGATAATGAAATTTCTCTTTGTGCCAGTTGTAGCCTTGAATTCCTGTATGGTAAATGTGCATATGCTGTGACGTCACTGTATGTATTACCATTTCCAATTTACAGATGAGGAAACCAAGATTTGGGTCAAATAATTTGCCCAAGATTACACAGGTCAAGTGTTGGGGCCAGGTCTTCTGATTCTTACGTCCCGTGTTTTTGCCACTACCCCTGCCTGGTTCCTTCCATATAAATGTACTGGAAAAGGGCTAGGATAATCTGAGATTTTAAAAACACTTTCATAGACTCGTAGGATGAAACTAGCCCGGGGCATTTCAAACTGTGTGGTCTAGGGGCCGCCTGGGTGGCTCAGTCGTTAGGCATCTGCCTTCAGCTCAGGTCATGATCCCAGGGTCCTGGGATCGAGTCCCACGTCGGGCTCTCTGCTCAGCAGGAAGCCTGCTTCTCCCTCTCCCTCTCCCACTCCCCCTGCTTGTGTTCCCTCTCTTGCTGTGTCTCTCTCTGTCATAAAATAAATAAAATCTTTAAATAAAAAAAAAAAAAAACTGTGTGCTCTAGAGCTTGAGGTCCACAGAACACCCCCCAGGATAAAGTCCACAGAATCCCAAACATCACCCCCCTTCAAACTATTTACCAATTTAATCTGTTATGCATTAGGATTCTACTAAGATTTTATTTTAAGAAAGTGATACTGCTAGAGGAATAAAATAAAATTGTTCCAGTCTATCTCCCCCAAATGAAGCACCTGAAGCTCACAGTTTCTAGCTAACAGTAGACTCAAACCCAGGCTTACACGCAGGTGTTCTGGCTTGTCACTTACGTCTCTTGCCAGTGAACCATGATGTATGTGCTATGACCAGCTAAGAGAGAGTGACAGTGGGGCAAGGGAAGGAGGGAGAAGTGATAGGGAAAGGCAGGAGAAGGATAGAGACTACTCAGAGAAAGATGACCCAAGGAAAAAACAGAATGAAATCCACTTGAGGATGCTGCTTAAAGGCTTTAAAGCCATTGTGTTTTTGCACTTGGGACAAAACCAAGGATAATTCTGTAGAAAATGAGATCCATTCATAAGGACTAAGAGAAATCAAGGATAGTCGCCAAGATAAGGAAACAATACAAATCTGCATCAGCTGGTGAATGGCTCACTTGAGGAACACCCATACAGTGGAATAGTATTCAGCCGCGAAGGGCAGATGCATATGGCCACGTGGTTGCACCTTGTCTGCATTATGCCAAGGAAGGAAGCCAGACATAAACGACCACACACCGTTTGATTCCGTTTATATGAAATGTCCAAAATAGGCAAATCTATCAAGACAGAAAATAGATTAGTCGTTGTCTGGGAATGGGTGTCAGAACAGGGAATGGCTGCAAATGTGCATGAGGTTTCTTTTAGGGGCGAATGGAAAATATTCTCAAACTAGATCGTGGTGATGGTTGCACAACTCTAAATTCACTAAAAATCATTGAATTGTACGCTTGAAATGAGTGAATTCTATGGTGTGTTAATTTTACTTCAATAAACTGTTGTTTCTTAAAAGATAAAACAAGAGTTGACTCCAACCTGTGGTCTTGAAGGTACAAAAACTAACCTCCAAAAATCTCATGAGGGAAGAAAATCTTGCATCAGCTGCTCAGGTAAGTGAGGCAGGGCTGCTCTTACATTCCTCAGTTGAGTCACAGAGGGCACTAACCGTTATTTTGAGCTCCTTAATGGCTTTGTCAGGGAGCACAGTCCTGTCCTGAGATTGCCCAGCACTTCCATTTCCTGGATTTACAGGTTCCGAAAGCTACGTAGCTGCGGATTGGGGGTGAATACAATATGAGCATTAAAAAAATTCTTCTCATGAGCTGGGAAGTTGCAGTGAGAAAGGCAAGACCAGTACATTTTATGTTGATGATCAGCTTTTTAAAAGAATGTAAATCTGTTCTTTGACTTTAGGTGCTTCGTCTTTGCTCTCTAGAAGAAGTAGATCCATGAGCAGGATCTACGCAGGCTGATGCTAGTTGGGGGACACACCTCACCCGACATAGAGATGCTCAAGTATCGCTGGAGAAGTACTTGAGTGGGAATGAAGGGCAGAGTCTTTTTCTTTCTTCTGCTAAAAAAAAAAATGACTCTCAAATTCCAGAACCCACCATAAAATAAAATCAGCTTTGCCTTCATAAGGACCTTAGTGTGTTTAAAAAAAAAAAAGGGGGTCGGGCACCTGGGTGGCTCAGATGGTTGAGCGTCTGCCATCTGCCTTCGGCTCAGCTCATGACCCCAGAGTCCTGGGATCGAGTCCCGCATCGGGCTCCCTGCTCAGCGGGGAGCCTGCTTCTCCCTCTGCCTCTCTCTCTCTGTCTCTCTGTCTCTTATGAATAAATAAATAAAATCTTAAAAAAAAAAAAGGGGGGGTCTAAATAGTCACAGTGGTGAAAAGTGGGATCCTATCTTGGGATCTTCCTGGATAAAACTAGACACACACACAAACACACTCAGGAAATTAATAGCCAATTTTCCAGGAGGAAAGGTTAATTGTGGAGACTATTTCAAGGATCAGTCCTGGGAATTACAATATATTGGACAAAAGGAAAATGCGATTGCAAGCGAGCAGATAAAATATTTGAGAGTAGCTAATTTTAATTATAAAATAATAAAGTTCAGGGATTCTCAAGTTTTAGTGCACATAAGAATCACTTGGCCGGTGCCGGGGGCGGGGGGGTGGTGGTGGTTGTGCACAATTTAGATCATAGGTCCTCAACCCCAGAGATTCTGAATTAAGAGGCCTAGGATCAAGTCTAGGAATCTGTGGTTTTTTTTTTTTTTTTTAATAATCTCTATGCTGGGCCTGAGAAAAAAAGACCTGAGCTGAGATCAAGAGTTAGAGGCTTAACCAACTGAGCCACCCAGGCACCCCCCGGAATCTGTGATTTTAATAGGCATAGGGAGTTGTTTCTACTGTCAAAGGTCTGCAGACTACAGATTTAGAAAAATTTAGTTAATATACATTAATCAAATATTGTATTGGTTAAAATCATGAAAGGTCAAGAAGTCCAGAAATGGTACGAAAGGGTTGGAGAGCAAATAAGCAAGTGAAATGTCACACAGACAAGTGCCCATCAGATATTTCTAGCAGGTATTTCTGCTAGATTTGTTCTGCTAGAACAAATTCAATTGTTGTAAACTCCTAGGTGCTGTCCATCTCCTAAAAAGGAGCCATGTTTGATTTTTAATAATTCGACGTCGAATCAGTCCACAGTGGCAATCAGAAAGGGTGTTTTAAAATAAGTTTACCCTAAAGGAAGTTAATAGTAAATGCTTCTGTGGGTGTCGATGGAATAATATGCTTTTATTTTGAAATAGCATTTGACTTGCTAATTCTAAAATAAAAAAGGAGAAATTTTAAAATCCACTTCAGGTAGAAAATTAACTTTATAAGTAAACATTTTTAATAGGATGTGGGATATAATTATAAAAATCTTGACTGTTTTGTGTGTGATTGGCAGAATTAGCTTTGCTGGTTATTAGTAACACATGCAGCTTGGAGAAGAAAACCCTAAGGACATACGGGTAGAGCAGAGCTTCACTGCTCTCAGCACGGGCAATCAAATATTTCCAGTCATTTCCACAGGTGACATACTGACAATTGGATTTGTGGAGCAGTGACCCAATTCAGTCATTCAGAGAGTTAAAAAACACAAACATGTCATAACACAGGCAAAAAAATAGAAAAATGACAGTCTGTGGGATACAATCATGAGAAAAGGAATAACTTTAGGACTAAAGGGACTCACAGGGGACCCTATAATCAGCTTGGGAGCCCCAAGTCCAGCACCTTCATTTCACGGTGGGAAGTGGAGTCATGAACCGAAGGAAGCTTGTCTTTGACCTCATGATGTCCTAGCGGGAACTCAGACCTCCCAGCCCCCAGCTCCGTGGTCCAAGGATTACTTGGTTTGTAATGATGGAGCCGGCGCTCACCTGCCCAAGTAGGCAGCCTCTGGGCGTCATTATTGCCTCCCAGGCTGCACCAGCTGCTTTGCTGACAGGGTGCTGCCTGGAGGAATTATTTTTAAAAAATCATGTCTGTCATTTTGTGCTTAACTTATAGGAACACTTGAGCTATTTTTTGAATGACTTTCTATGATTATAAATCTAAAAATAAAACATTGCACTTTGTAATTATGCTTTTTCTTGTAACCTTGTAGCATTTATCGTATCATGAGTGTTCTCAATGCCCCAGGTCTAATGGTTCACTGTTTTCCAGGATGGGACCTTGTCTATTTCAATCCTCTTTAGGTCCCCAGCCTTTAGCATTGTGCCTGGCACATAGCAGGAATTCCATAAATATGTGTGGAATAAATTAATTAGTAAAATATATTATAGTTCCACTTATCCTTCATGGTGGCACATTGAGACGGAGTCCAGTTTTTTTCACAATTATAAATAATGCTGCAGTGAATGTTCTTTGATGAATCTTTGCATCTACTCCTTATTATTGCCTTATGATAAATTCCTAGAGGCGGAGTTACTGGATCAAAGGCTTTGGATACATATTACCAAATTGCCCTTCAGAAAAATGGGTCATTCCTCCACTCTGCTGCCAACTTTCTTTTCTTTTTTTAAGAATGAAAATTTTTCGGGGTGCCTGGGTGGCTCAGTTGTTAAGCGGCTGCCTTCGGCTCAGGTCATGATCTCAGGGTCCTGGGATCAAGCCCTGCATCGGGCTCCCTGCTCCGCGGGAGGCCTGCTTCTCCCTCTCCCTCTCCCCCTGCTTGTGTTCCCTCTCTGGCTGTGTCTCTCTCTGTCAAATAAATAAATAAAATCTTAAAAAAAAAATGAAAATTTTTCTTCTATTTCATACATTTTTAAAATTTGTAATTCCAGTACAGTTAACATACAGTGTTATATTAGTTTCAAGTGTACGATACAGTGATTCAACAATTCCATGCATTGTGCTCATCAAGCGAAGCGTACTCTTAACCCTCTTCACCTATTTCACCCAACCCCCACCTACCCAACCATCTGTTTGTTTTCTATAGTTAAGAGTCTGTTTCTTGGTTTGTATTTCTCTCCTTTTTGCCCTTTGCTCACTTTTGTTTTGTTTCTTAAATTCCACATATGAGTGAAATCACAAGGTATTTGTCTTTCTCTAATTGGCTTATTTTGCTTAGCATAATACTCTCTAGATTTATCCATGTTGTTGTGAATGGCGAGATTTCATTCTTTTTTATGGCTGAATAATATTGAGATTATATCTATCTATCTATCTATCATCTATCTATCTATCTCACATCTTCTTTATTCACTCATCTATTGATGGACACTTAGCTTGTTTCCATAATTTGGCTATTGTAAATAATGCTGCTCTAAACATAGGGGTGCATGTATCCCTTTGAGTTAGTTTTTTTGTATTCTTTGGGTAAATACCCAGTAGTGTGATTTCTGGATCATAGAGGTAGTTCCATTTTAAATTTTTTAAAGATTTATTTATTTATTCAGGGGGGAGGGACAAAGGGAGAGAGAGAATCTCAAGCAGACTCCCTGCTGAGCACAGAGCCTGATTCGGGGCTCAGTCTCATGACCCATGAGATCATGACCTGAGCTGAAATCACAAGTCGGACGCTTAACTGACGGAGCCACCCAGGCATCCCTATTTTTAATTTTTTAAGGAACCTCCATACTGTTTCCCGCAGTGTCTACATCAGTTTGCATTCCCACCAACAGTGCATGAGTTTCCTTTTTCTCCACATCCTCTCCAACACTTGTTGTTTCTTGTATTTTTGGTTTTAGTCATTCTGACAGGTGTGAGATGATATCTCATCGTAGTTGTGATTTGTGTTTCCCTGATGTGAGTGATGTGGAACGTCTTTTCATGCATCTGTTGGCCATCTGTATGTCTTCTTTGGAGAAATGTCTGTTCATGTCTTCTGCCCATTTTTAAATTGGATTCTTTGTGTTTTTTGGTGTTGATTTGTGTAAGTTCTTCATATATTTTGGATACTAACCCTTTATCATATATGTCACTTACAAATATCTTCTTCTGTTCAGTGAGTTGCCTTTTAGTTTTGTTGATTGTTTCCCTTGCTGTGCAGAAGCTTTTTATTTTGATGTAGTCTCAAAAGATTATTTTTGCTTTTGTTTCCCTTGCGTCAGGAGACATATCTAGAAAAATGTTGCTATGACTGATGTCAGAGAAATTACTGCCTATGCTCTCCTAGAATTTTTATGGTTTCAAGTCTCACATTTAGTCCTTACTCCATTTTGAGTTTATTTTTGTGTATGGTGTAAGGAAGGGGTCCAGTTTCATTCTTTTGCATGTAGCTGTCCAGTTTTCCTAACACCATTGGTTGAAGAGACTGTCTTTTTGCCATTGTATGTTCTTGTCTCCTTTGTCAAAGATTAATTAACCATCTAATTGTGGGTTTGTTTCTGGGCTTTCTCTTTGGTTTCATTGATCTATGTATCTACTTTGTGCCAGTACCATACTATTTTGATTACTACAGGTTTGTAATATAACTTGAAATCTGGAATTGTGATGCCTCCAGCTTTTTTTTCTTTTTCAAGATTACTTTGGGTATTTGGGGTCTTTTGTGCTTCCATACTAATTTAGGATCGTTTGTTCTAGTTCTATGAAAAATGCTGTTGGTATTTTGATAGGGATTGCATTAAATCTGTAGACTGCTTTGGATAATATAGACATTTTGACAATATTTGTTCTCCTAAATCCATGAGTATGGAATGTCTATTTCTTTGTGTCATTTCCAATTTCTTTTATCAGTGTTTTAGTTTTCAGAGTATGGGTCTTTCATCTCCTTGGTTAAGTTTATTCCTAGGAATTTTATTATTTTTGGTGCAATTGTAACTGGGATTATTTCTTAATTTCTCTTTTTGCTGCTTCATTATTAAAATATATAATATATATGTTGCTATATATTCTATATATATATTAATATATAGATTATATATATAGAATTGCAACAGATTTCTGTACATTGATTTTTGTATCCTGTGAGCTTTCATTTATCAGTTCTAGCAGTTTTTAGTGGAATCTTTAGGGTTTTCTATATATAGTATCATGTCATCTGCAAATGGTAAAAGTCTTCTTTCTTACCTATTTGGATGCCTTTTATTTCTTTTTTTTTTGTCTGATTGTCCCGTACAATGTTGAATAAAAAGGGCAAGAGTGGGCATCTTTGTCTTGTTCCTGACCTTAGGGAAAACTCTCAGTTTTTCCCCACTGAGTATGATGTTAGCTCTGGGTTTTTCATATATGGCCTTTTATTATGTTGAGGTATGTTCCCTCTAAACCTACTTTGTTGAGGGTTTTTATTTTTATCATGAATGGATGTTGTAGTTTGTCAAATGCTTTTTCTGCATCAATTGAAATGATCATATGGTTTTTATCTTTTCTCTTATTGATGTGATACATCATGTTGATTGATTTGAGAATATTAAACCACCCTTGTATCCCAGGAATAAATCCCACTTGATTGTAGTGAATGACTTTTTAAAATGTATTGTTGGATTCAGTTTGCTAATATTTTGTTGAGGATTTGTGCATCTATGTTCATCAGAGATATTTGCCTGTAGTTCTCTTTTTTTGTAGTGTCCTTATCTGGTTTTGGTATGAGGGAAATGCTGGCCTCATGGAATGAATCTGGAAGTTCTCCTTCCTTTTCTACTTTTTGGAGTAGTTTGAGCAAAATAGGTATTAAGTCTAACTATGAAGATATTTTTTTTCTTGAGAATCAAAGTTAGTGATGGTAAAACATTTTTAAAGCACTCTGCCCATTGTGATTGAATAAAAACAGCTTTTGAACACTTTCTGTTTGTAATGTATTAAATCATACCAATAATTTATCTAGAGGTGAAAGTTTACTGAAGCCACTGCTAAATTGCATATATTCCTTGGACTTATTCCGCCTTGTAAGTTTAATATGGGGGAAAATGTAGTTTTTACCTGAGAGAGAGCAAGTAAGCCAACATTGGCTGTCGTGGACTACTGTGAGATGAAGAGATGCAGAGACAGGGGGATACGGGGGGGAGGGGGAGGTCGTGGCCTGGGGGAACTCCGCAGTGGTCGGAGGCACATATATGTATCAACATGGGATGATCTCGAAGCATAGTAATGAGATGTGGAGGGGGAAATAAGTATTTTTTTGAGATTCATAAAAATGGAAACGGTGCTTATTAAACACATCAAAATGGTTGCCTAAATGGAAGGAAGGAAGGAGTCTATGGGGTCAAATGTGAGAGGGACCATGGCCAGAACAACAATGCTGCTAATGTGCCACAAACTGAGTTCATGCAGAGAGAGGCAAGCAAGAAGGAAGGATGATGAATCACTAAATTCTACATCTGAAACTAATATTGCACTGTATGTGAACTAACTGCAATTTAAATAAAAACTTGAAAAACACAAAAAAAGAAAGAAAGATGGAAGGAAGCAGAGGGAGGGAGGGAGAGAGGGATGTGATACCCTCTGAGCCCTGACTTTGTCAGTAACTCAGGGTGAATTGCCCTCAAGTCTCCCACCTCTTTTGGGCCTCTGGTGTGCCATGCTGTGGAAGGAGTAGGCGCCTACCAAGGTTTCGGCCATCTCACACTGTGGTTCAAAGCACAAGCAGGACACCGAGCTGTGGCCTGGACCCTCACATGTAAATGCAGGTGTAGCGTTTTCCTGTACATCCTGACAAACCCTACAAACAGAAAGCATTGATTGATTTGTAAAATAAACCATGTGCTTTACATAATACTTCTAGCACAGACTTCCATAATATTATAAGCAGATGTGAGCCGTTTATTAAATTTACAAACAGCAAAGTCCCATAATGATGGACCTCCCCAAGACGGCCAACTATGCCTTTGGCAGAATTCCAGCAGGAAATTTTCTGGTGTCGACTGTTCTTCTTTCCTCTTGGAGCCACACAGTATCAGACAATGTTTGAATTATTTAAATATGCTCCAAGTCTGCAGTTCATTGTCTTATCATTTCAAAAGGACTACGCTTCTATAAATCATATCGAATGTCTGAGATTCTAACCAAAAAAAAAGAGGAAAAAAAATTAGGCACAGATATTCCTGGTTATCCAAGGAAAGTATACAGCAGAGAGGAAATGATATTGCATAACAAAAGCAAGTATTCGTTTGAAAGGTTTATGTGAATACAAGATGATATAATGCAGTCAGTTGGCTCCAAAGGTAAAGATGTGTGTGTGTGACAGTGTGTGTAGATTCTAAATTAATCTAGGTAAAATGATACAACATGCTCATAAGAGTAAGCACAAAGTAAATGTATTAGGACATGTGCGGAGCCAGGGATGCCTAAAGCGATTTTCCCCTTTATTATGGAAGGGAGCAGCAAGCTTTACTGAGCACCCTGACACCATCTACGGATGGTGATGGATCCCAGACCATCACTGTGTGATCACTTCCCCCCTGGTTTCCATTTGAAAGAGAAAGCAGTTTGAAAACCAAGGTTTTTCTCTGGCTTTAAAAACACCAGGAGACCAGCCAACTTTTAAATATTCTGTTGGTCTTAGTCAAGTTATGTAGGACCCAGTCCCTCCACTCCAGCTGCTGCCAGGAATTAGGCATTCACATGAAAAGAGATGAGCAGGAACACAACACTCCCGGTGCCTGACCGATGGGGAACATTTTCTCTGCTCTTGGCGTTGCCAGTAGAGATTTGGACCCCAGGAGAAACACTGTCAGTTTCAGCATTTGTGGGGACAAAGAACAGGGCTTCTCCCAGCCTGGGCTTCTCTCCCACCTTGGTTGCTGTGGCCCCTGTGGACTTCAGTTCATTTTCTCCCACCTTGCACTGGGGTGTGATGGGTACATGAGGCAAAACAGGAAGGTAGTGGGGAACGTAGTTATGACCCCCAGAAAGACTCCAAGACTCTGAGATTTGCATGCAGGACATCCTGGAGGCTGATGTCAGGCTCCACACCTGTGAAGGAGTGGGGGCAGCAGGATAAACAGAGGAAGAGGTTGGACTGTGATGTAGTCACAGAAGGACCTCGGGGATCCCAAGGGAAGCTCTGCTGCTGGGGCAGCTCTTCAGAGTTGTCCCCCCTTGGCCTTCATCACACCCTCCATCAACCATCTAGTCATCAGATGCTAGCTGTGTCCATCCCCTTGAGTCACACACTTCCCTCAGACCAGGAAGGGTGGAGAGAGACTCAGATGAGAGGCATCAGCCACCAATGCTCCCGGCAGCTGGGAAGAGTGCCTCCGTGGATGCACCACAGCAACCACTACAACATACAAGACGCATTTCAGCCATTAAGGAGCTCATACTCTAGTTGAGGGAACAAGATATGTGCGTTAACTACAGTACGAGGCAATGGATCCTAAGCATCAGACGTATGGCACTGATTATACATTTTACAGGTGCACAGAGAAACGATAGAAAGCCAGAAGTGGAATTATGGATTAGTTGACTGAACGTGCTCAATTTGCAAATGAAAGTACTCTGATGTTTAAAAGTGAAGGGACGTGTCCAAGATCACGTATCTACTGTGAAGCCACCCAGGGTTTCCTGATTCCCATTTCAACCCTCACTGTCCTCCTCAGTAAATGGTTCCTTTTGGAAGTGATTACTTTTAACAGGGTTGATCCATGTGATCTTGAATAGAACCGGGTAAGATAGAAAACAGACTCCTGAAATAGGTCCTCAGTTGCATAAGAATTAAATTCAAACAAATATCTTTGATCTTAATCTTAAAAGCTGTCAGTCAAGACATGGGCCTAGAAGGATTCGCCTCAGCTTATAAGTAATTTCACATTTTGTCACTTTTCTGTCCATTTGTGGCAATGTGGGAGGCCACTGTCGTTCTTGAAGGAAGGGCCAGCCCCAGCTCTGCTCATTTTGTGGAAATGAGAAATGGTTTCTGAGTCTTTTCCCAAAAAACACCAAAGGGCATATGGGTAAGAAACCACCAGAGTCAACACCAGACCACACTGGTGGTATTCAGCGTCTGTTAGGGTTATGGGGTAAACCATAACTGCAGTCTATTATAGTACTCACTGTTTTCCAAAGACAGCATGGCCTGGTAAGGGTCTCCTTTTATTCTAGAACCTTCCAGCTCATTTTTGCCTCTTCATATAATCATCAGATATGTAGGGTGCATTGTGTGTGGGGGGGTGGGGTGGGGATAGAAATGGCAGTTTAATGACACTAAACGGGGTTAATTTTAAAGATTTGGGTTCTTTGGTAAGTTATTAGTTGTTCATTCCTTTGGTCATTCTTTCAATAGCTATTTGCTCAGCACCTACTTTTGTACTAAGTATGATTGTAAGAACTGAGGACTTGAAGTTGCGTAAGACATGATCGCTCAGGAACCAAGCCATCAGGAAGCTTGATCTGGTGGATGAGACAGCTATATGAGAATGAACCAAGTATAAGTGCTATGATTTAAAACACAGTGGAAACAGCAGCAGTGGGATAGCACTAGAGATGTCCATGGTACAAAGAGTTCCAGTCATTTATTTTACTCAGCGTAACATCATTTGGCTTGAACTCCACCCATTATTTGTTTATTCATGCTGGAAATTTATTGGGAGCTTTCCATGTGCTTAGCACCGTGCCAGATACTAGAAATACACCTGATAGGAATGACCCAGCACTGTTTGCTAGGAAGTTCTTAATATTGAAGAGTTTTAATTAATTAAAACATCAATTTGTCTTTATTTTCTGAAGCATACACATGTCAAGGGACCCCAAGCATCCCATCTACTCCATACCATGTCCCATTCCAGTTCACTTGGGTTGATCAGAGCTCGGCTTCTCCCTAATCCCAGGTCCTTGCATCTCTTTCTCCAACATCTCACCTGCCCTTGACTCTTCTGATTTGGGATATACTCCCAGTTCTTGGCTACTGAGTCATTCTAGTGGTTGTTCTGGTGTTATCTTACTTCCCTAGAATCTGAGTTCCTCAATACAGCTTGGAAACAAAAAAAAAATATTCCATACTGGACAGTTTTTCCCTCTAGCCCTCCTCCATGGCTTAGTCACAAGTCTGTTTCCCCTAGCCCATCCTAGGGGAAACTGCTGGTCCCAGCCCCCTCAGTGTCTCCGCCTGTTTCTTGGTCTCTACAGAGAGCGCGGAGGTAGCATGCTTGGGCACATGCACAAACTCACCTTTGACACTGTGGAGTTTTTCCTTCATAAATGGCTCATTATCCAGCCTAAAGAACAATGTAGGAGTAAGCTATTCTTTGAGGAAATGGGGGTGAACTGGGGTGAAGTTGCCTCCCTGACTCAGTGCTGACTGCGGTTGTTATCAGGGAGTGCCTGTGGAGGTCGATGTTCCCAACTGCATGCACTGGTGGGCCCTCCTCACTTCTCTTCCAATCTCCTCTAAAGTCTCGGGCCTCCCTTCCTATTTCTTGTTGGGCCATCCACCCTGCTGACCCCTCAAGACCCTCAAGACCCCTCATCTTCTGGAAAGTCTCTCCACCCATCTGTTATTGCTCACTGCTCCTTACCCTTCTTTTCCTCAGCCCCTTCCCCGGAGGCCTGGAGCCCTGTACAGCATGCATTCTCACTCCCACACTGGCTCTGCCTTTGCTCCTGTATGATGGAGTAAGAGTGCTGTTTGGCACGGGCCAGCCCCTGCTGCAAGGTGCACCGATGTTCATTGTCAAGAGGGCTCTCCCTTTGACTTGCAAGCCAAGGATGGAGAAATGCATACATCCTCACAACGTAGTGTAATGGACTGCAGTTCTTAAGGAAGCACTTCAGAGACAAATAGTTTTTATAATGAAGCGGCTCTCCTAAGCCATGTTCAATGGGCACAGATGTGAGACTCAGAACCCTCAGCACTTAGGATAGGGTTTTCCCAAATGCAGTCTCTGAACCAACTGCGTCATTATTACCTGGGGTGCTTTTAAAGGAAAAGACTTAATATATCTGAATCTCTTGGAGCAAGGCCTCGGCATTTGAATGAGCAGGCTAGTAAGTCTAAGTTTGAAAGCCTCTGTCCAATGAGAGGCATACCTCCTTTTAGAGAAATGCCCCATGTTTAGAAAGCCACGCAGTGGTTGTCTGCTTGATCTCATCTGCAATTCTGGGGATATTCATCTCCCTTGAGATTTCCTCTCCAGAGGGGATTGTTTCTATCTTTCTAATATTCTATAAGTGGAATAACTCTATATTTAATTTCAGATTGGGTGAGAATATTTCTTCCTGAAGATATGAATGGACCTATCATGCAAATGGGAAAAATTCCCAATACCTTATATTTAGGACATTGTAAAACTGTAGAAACCCCTCCCTCCAGGTGACAATATTAGCTGCTCCTAAATGGACCTACGCTTTTTAAATATTTTTTTAAAAGATTTTATTTATTTATTTATTTATTTATTTATTTATTTATTTATTTGAGAGAGAAAGACCATGAGCAGGGGGAGGAGCAGAGGGAGAGGGAGAAGCACACTCCCCACTAAGCAGAGAGCAAGACACAGGGCTCCATCCCAGGACCCTGGGATCAGAGCCGAAGGCAGACGCTTAACCACCCTTAACTGACTGAGCCATCCAGGCACCCCTAGACTTTTTAAATCGTAAAAAACAAACAAGCAAAGCTTTTGAAAGGACAGGCTTTCTATTTTCATATGAATGGAATTTAGAATGATTTGGAGTCTTCTTAAAGCCAATTCTTGTGATGATGTTATTTCCATGAGCTTCCCTGGAAATATTCCAGTTCAATAAATTCTAAGGTCTCATGAACTTTTTCAGGGAAAGAGGGTATTTCTCATTAAGTATATTCTTTTACACACTAATGCTAGAACTAGAATATCCCCATTTCATAATCCTTACTGAGTCATTGATCCAGGCAACAATCATCAGTAAAGGAAACCAGTTGATAAAAGGCTGATGGGAACTGTACAATGTCAGAATCATGTTGGCACCCCTTGACCCCCAGTGGTCAATTTCAGCCTCACTGAAATGTGGACAAGCTGACATTATGTGCCCCCGATGTAAGGCAGTCGGAGACACACAGCACCAGCTATGAAGTATGCTTCCCCAAAAGTTAAACTGGAGCTTAATTTAGTTGATAGAAACAACTTCCAAGAAACATCTTTCAAGTTTACAAGAAATAGGGGACAGAGGACCAATTTAATAATGCCACAAGGGAGCAACAGATAGATCCAGAGTATGGAACATTCCACAGGACAGTTGAGCAGTTTTCTTCAATCAGTGCCATAGAAAACATAAGGATGGGCAACTCTAGAAGTCTACATGAAAAGAAACACAGGGAAAAAAATCTGATGTTTGGCATTTTTAAGACAATTAGGGAAATCTGAGTATGGAGTGGTCACTAGATGATACACAGAATTATTATTGTTAATTCTATTAGGTGTGATAATGGCAATGTGTTTATATAAGAAAATGTCCATATGATTTAAAGAGTAGAATGTTTTCAGTGGTTAGGGGTAAAATGACACGATGTCTGAGATTTGTTTTAAAATATGCATACACAAATAAAGGATAGATGAAGCAAGTGGTAATATCTTGAGATTCTTGAAACTGGGTGATGGGGTACATGGGGTTCGTTATACAATTCTCTCTACTTTTGCTATGTTTTAATATTTTCATAATAGCTTATTAGAATAAAAAACTCTACCTACAAAGAATAGCAAAGAAAGTAAACAGTAGAATAATATGCCACCATTTTGCAGACAAAAGTGAACATATGTTTGTGCTTGTATAGACATGGAATATCCTGGAAGGATACTCAAGAATCTGGCAAAAGTGATTGCCTCTGGAGGGAGAGGAACTGGGTGACTGAGGACAGGGATGGAAGGGAGACCATTCAAATGATTTTTTGAAGAGAGGATGGAGACCTTACATAAGGAGAGAAATTGGATTTATGAACTTGGTCTTCGTAAGTTTGGTTCTATTCCTCCTAATGTCCTGGTCATCTATTGGTTGTAAACTGGGCATTTATACTTTGTGGGCTATATTCAGCTGAAAAAGTTAGTTTCTGTAAATGACAAAGAAATTTCTTTAATAAACCCGTGTTCAGTGCCTGCTGCTGTGGGTGCTGGGTCTTAGGGGACAAAAAAGATGAGTCAGACACTTATCATCAGAATGATAGGGTTTAACACCAATTTACTAATGCCTTTTTATTTTAGGCATAAAAAGAAGGAACCTCAGGATGGCCAATTCTTCTATTTTGACAGTCTTTCTGACTCATTAAGAAATCTATTTAGCTGTGCCAAGTTCCATAGATAATGAAGAAAGATTTTTGTCAGTCAGTAGTGTGACCAAAACCCAGTGGATGCACAAAGTTGATGTGTTGGGTACTCTGTATTTAGGTACTATAGTAATAAGGGTCATTAAACAAAATTTAAAATGTCGTTGAGCGGAATTAGAAAGTTAAGTGATATTAAAATACCACTTTATCCTACTGATTACATAAAAAGTCCTGTTTTTCCATAGTAGCTTGTGGTTCTGAGCTACACATGAATACATTAAAAAAAATAAAAACCCTTTAATTTCATAGGAGACCAAAATGATCTTCTTGCAAATAACCTTTCTGATATGAGGGAAGATGTTATTCCCTTGTTTCTATTTTATCGTTGGATGGAAAAAATTAAGCTAATTGAGTTGGCACTGGAGGTTTTTGTTTTGTTTTAATTTTATTCAAATTGCATTTGGGCAAATACTTAAAGAATAGTCTTAAGTGCTGTTGCATTACAAATCATCTGAATGGATATTTCCTTCTTTTCCCATCTCTTCCATTCCCTTCCAACTTATTTACCTTTTGTATGGCTCTGCACCATGCTAACTTTACAGGCTTTGTAACTGTGGTTCTGACTATGCTGAAAAATCTGAGTTTACCAATATAAAAATAGAAAATAATTTGTCAAAAAAAGTTTGACAAATCTTAATGGAATCATCTTTGGAGGCAAAGTGAGGACAATAAATCTTCCTAACCTGAAGGAGAGAGATCCAGGAGATGGACCTGGCAGGAAGTACAAGTATATTCAAAATAGTGACACAAATAATTGTATAAGCCAGTTCACCAGAACTCCTCCTTTGTAGCTGACCTTAAGGGTTTAGCTGGGTACTAGATGATACCAACTTGACGTCCTAAGACATCTGCTTTAGGCTGCTCTGGGCAACAGAACATAGGACTACAGGAACACAGCTATTCCTCTGTGCCTAGGACTGGTCTTGTCAGGAAAAACAAAACAATTTTTTTTTTTTTTTTTTTTTTTTTTTTTTTGGTGTATTCTAAACTTCTGGAGCTCTATCTCTGAGGAAAGTGACCAGATGAAAGAAGATCTTTAAATACCTCTTATCAGCAGAATCAGTTTGAATATCTGGTGTGCCCACTTTCATCTTTCCAACCCTCCTGAAAGGCTCCTGAAACCCTCAGGATGGCCAGTTGTATTTTATTCGGTTGGATTCTGCACAGCTGGGAAGAAGAGTGTTTTAGTCATAATGAGTCCTGGCACTAATTCAATGAATATTTGTTAAATTGATTTAAAGAAATAACAATTGTGCTGGATATATTTATCTTTGATGTACACAAAATTCATGGCTTATCTCTCTGAAGTTATGTTAAAATTATCTAAATAATTTCTACATACACTTACTATATTTCAATTCATCACCTTCAATTCTGTAATAAAAACAATGACTTAGACACAATTTAATCATCTTATGTAAAACAAATCTATTCCATTTGAGGTAGATTTAGAACGATATTTCCTACATAATAAATATATTTTTATTAAAAATATTTTTTAAGTAAACTCTACACCAAAGTGGGGGTTGAACTCACCACCCCAAGATCAAGAGTCGAGTGCTCTACTGACTGAGCCAGCCAGGTGCCCCAATATATTATTTTTAAATTAAATTTGGTCTGATACCTAAACAAAATATTTTAAAAGAGTTAAATAAATACATCTCCAGAGACAAGGTAACCAATTTTATCCAACATGTTTCAGTGATAGAGGGGCAATTTGCTATGATCACAAATTAAAAATTTTTTTAATCTAAAAGTCTTTCTAGGGGTGCCTGGGTGGCTCAGTTAGGCGTCTGCCTTTGGCTCAGGTCATGATCTCAGTGTCCTGAGATCAAGCCCCACATTGGGCTCTGCTCAGCAGGGAGTCTGCTTCTCCCTCTTACTCTCCCTCTATGCTTTCTCTGTCTCTCTCTCAAATAAATAAATAAAATCTTAAAAAAAATAGAAATCTTTCTATAATACCTTGACATTGTACAACATTTCATGAATACATGATTATACAACTTTAAAAAAAAAACACCCAAATGACCGAAGAGACCTAAAAGTTACACGTTTAATAAAAAAGTTTTGATGATCCACAATAAAAATATTGTTAACCACAGTATAACCCCAAACATGTTTTCCCCAATCTATGAGCAAGCAAGCAAAAGAGAAACATCCTGCTTCACATTGTTTATACTATTTTATTTAAAGATAAATCCAGTTTAGCATAATAATAATTATTGGTATTCTTCTAGATATCATGTTTCTTCAGGGACATTTTTTTTTTTAATTTATCTATCCATTCTAGAAAGAGAGAAAGAGTGAGAGCCGGGAGAGGGGCATAGGGAGAGGGAGAGAGAGAGAGAGAATCCCTAAGCAGACTCTCCACTGAATGCAGAACCCATTCCACACCCCCAAGACCACAACCCCAGCTGAAACCAAGAGTCGGATGCTCAACCGACTGTTCCACCCAGGTGCCCCTTCAGGGACATTTAAAGAACCTTCCATAGTGTGTTCTATATACCATAGGAAAAGAAAAATTATTATCAAGCATGTCCTGTGATGGGTACAATAATAACAATAGTTTCCTGAGTCTATGTAAGCAATTTCTTCTTTTAAAAAAAAGACATTTGGGAGACGCCTGGATGGCTCAGTTGGTTAAGCATCTGTCTTCGGCTCAGGTCACGATCCTGGGGTCCTGAGATCGAGTCCCACCACGGGCTCCCTGTTCAGCTGGTAGTCTGCTTCTCCCACTCCCTCTGCCCTTCCCCCCAACCCCTGCTTGTGCTCTTTCTCTCTCCCCCCTGCAAATAAATAAGTAAAATCTTTAAAAAAAGGACACTTGGAAAAAAGAAAAAAGGGGAAAAAGGAAAAAAGGAAGAAAAAGAAAATTTAAAAAAGAAGAAGAGAGAAAAAGGACATTTGAATCTGCATCTATCACTGCATCCTGAATAGTGAGGAATGAGGTGAGGCCCCATGCTTACAGACAGCTAAAAAACTAAAACATATTAATTCTTGCAACGTGTCAAATATCTGCCCCTCAAATAAATAAAATGAAAGTAACTTTATTAACTATATGCTATACTGAAACTGAGATAATATTCCCTGTATTATTATTGGGTGATATTTTATCCTAGAACTTATAATAAAAAAAGAGATGGAGAGATTTCTCTAAACCTAAAGATGTAAAATGAGAATAGAAGCCTGCGTATCTTGTTTTCATCTCTGGTTCTGAGTAATAGGCAATTTTTAGAAAATGTGGTTCCCACATCCACCTTGTTCCTGAGAATGGATACAATTTTGAAAAAGGGAAAAATGTCGTGAGCTGTTGATATATGTATCAAGAATGCCCTAGAAGATATCTGAACATAGTACAAGTTTTGATCTTATAAACACAAGTGGAGCACAATGTTTTTAGTGGAATATCTTTTAGCTCATCAGTATGGACACAGTTGGGTTTGCTCAGGTAAACACATGTGCAGACAGGTTGTCAGGAGGTTAAGGCAAATAGCACAATGAGAGGAGGGGAGGAATTTCTTAGCATTTGGCTCTGTAGCACCAAGCAACGTATGGTATGGTATTTACAGCTCTAGCTTGTGGAAAAATTGGATTTTAGTTCCAGATGTATTTGTAAGTCACTTGGAAGCTATCTCTTTGATTTACTTCCCCAAATGCTCCACTCTTTATTCACAGAAACTGAGTATTTTTTCAGTTCCTAATTATCTGCTTGGCAGGAAGTGAGAAAATATGAAGGTTTGGTAAGTTGTATAGATGGAATGAGTTTTACCTCAGGTCCTTGATACTCTAAGATAATTGCCACCATGTTTTCCTCTGTTGGGTGGAGACTAAGTCCAAGAATGCGAACTTGTTAAAAGAAGTTTTTGTCTGGTCTACACTGAACTATGATCACTGTGACTGGTATAGAGAGAGACTACTAGTAACTGACTCTAAATCTAGAAATAACTGTCTTTTCAGGTCTAGAGGAGGAGTCTCCATTTCAAAGCACTTACTGTAGGTTATTGGTAGAATCAATTTTACTTCTGTTGGGGAACTTGCTGAAAAACATAATGCTGAGCAACAGAAGAGTTAGAGTTGGTTTTTCTAAAGAAATAGTAAATGGCCCGAAGATTATAAGAGAGGCTAGAGAAAATGACAACTATAAAAATAAGTGAAGTGTCCTAAGTCAGTTGGTTAGAAGCCAGGACTAAAGCAAAGAATTCCAGGATTGATGTTTCTTTCTCACTGGGGAAAGGGGTTTCAGTGATCTCAGAGAGCCACAAAATAGTACTAATTGGATTAGTAATGACAGATATTCAAACACCTGCACCTCACTGCTTGAAATGTCTTAGGATTTGGCTGTTATTTTGAAGAGTAAGATTACTGAATTAAACCAGGGTTATCACTCTACAAGCTCTTAGCATCCCAGGATTATGCTGACAAGTCTAATAGCAGGGATAACTTTTCAAACATCTTAGGAACTGGCCAAGTAGACAGTGAACAAACATGCTATTTTCATGAAATGAATATTTATTGAGCACCCACTATGAGCCAGGCCTTCTTTTAGGCACAGAGATGCAGGTAAGATCCTTGCTCTGATGGAGCTTACCTTCTAATATTAAACAGCATCTCACTGGCAGGCAGTGGAAGAGCACAGGATGCTTTGGAAAGGAAGAATTAAGTCATGGAAAAAATTTAAATCTAGGTTGGGGGAAGGAAACTCATTTTGAGATGCTTGATGGGAAGCCATTGGGCCCTATGAACCGAGGACTAAATAGAAGGGAAGAAGTACTTTAGATGCAATCAATTTATGTAAACCTGGCATTTGAACTATAAAAATCTGGTTGCTCTTTGTCAGTCAACCAAGGGACAATTTAGGTGGCATCAATTCAATGAGCTTATTACTAATCTCTTACAGGAATCAATAAACATTTACTTTTTAACCAACCCCTGAGTGACTTGCTATTACCACCAGTTATTCTGTTAGACTGGTGACTGTTTAAAAAGGTGTGAACAAAAATATTTTACCTGCGTAATTAGAGAGTCTTGGCCCTGCAACTTTTAGGACTTTCTCAGGTTGCCAATTCATTGGTTCTGATTGCGCTTTTTGATTTTAAAGTTTGTTCTCTGCAGTAAGCTACAAAGCTGTACTCTGATAATACATAATAAGGGTATTATGTATCATTCTCTCTGGTCATAATAAAATCAAGTTCATTATCAGCCCAGACAAGAACATGCCATTGTTCTTACAGGATGTCCAGCCTTATCCGATGTCCCAATAGACTTCTACATGATAGTTTCAATTTACAAAATCAACCCACTCTCCAGTTCATAGCAACAGCAGTTTCATGCTCTGAAAAAACACTTAGAAGTTGCGGTAGTTTCATTTATGCTTAACTGGAGAGACTTGCTACCTATTTCTTGGGAAGAGGGGTCTATCCCAGTTATTCTGTAATAGGCTGGAAAAAAAAAAAAAAGAGAGAGATCTTGTATTAAAATTTTTTTTAACTACAAAAGTAATGTGTTCCTGACAGAAAAATCAGAAACTAGAACTATGCAGGAAAAATCACCCACACTTCACCAATCACTGAGAGATCTAGTTAATAACTGTCCCAGTGTTTATCTGTTCAGTCTTTTCCACCTCTCCCCGTTCATCACAGTTTAAGAAAATGAGATCATACGGTACACAGTATTTTGTGATTTGTCTCCTTGCCCCCTTAATAACCATCATGTTGTTTCATGTCATCCTACATATCCTAATGACTGTGTATATGTAATAGGTATGTAATTAACTTTATTCAAGGGCATAGAAGGCAGAAGATTTTTCCTTATTAATTTAATAGAGTGTCCCCGCTGCCCCTTCCCTACAGCCGTTCTCAAACCCTAAGTGACCTCTGACCAATTTCAGTGTCGCATGTGCAACACGTGCAGAGAGAGGGACAGCCAGCTGCCGGCTCCCGCCGACGGCGTCAGGGCAGGACTCCACAGCCCGCCACTGTCCTCTCTTCGGAACCACGCCGCTCGCTCAAGGGTGGCCAGTGGCCCGCGGGGAGCGCTCTGCGGTCCCAGGGGCCCCATTCCATAGACGCCGCGTCCCCTCTTCTCCCTCTCTAATCTCCCTCTCAGATGACCCCGAGTTCGGGGGAGCCGGGGTCACTCTGCGCCCTCTTCTTCTCACGACAGCGCGGCCACCGCGTCGCCTCCCCTCGCGCACCCTCCCAGCACCAGGCCGCCGGGTAGAGACCCAGAAGGGGCCCTCGCTGGCCCAGCCCGGGTGCCGCACGGCGCCGCTGCTGGACTGGAGCCGCGCGGGGCCGCGCCGTCCCCGAGTGATGACGCGCTTCCTGCCCTCCCGGCGCTCGCGGGCCGTGCGCTCGCGCTCGCCCTCGGCTCTTGTTCCGCGCCCGGAGCCAGCGGCGGCGGCAGCGTCTGAGGCGGCTGCGGGAGCGGAGCGGTCGCCGGGCGCGCGGGGGGACGCCGGCTGCACTCCGGGGCAGGCGCTCTGCAATGAGACAGTAAATGCATCCCCCGGTAAGGCGCACGGCTCACTCGGGTTTTCCTCCTCCTCCAGCTGCATGCACGTTGCATGAATTTCTCGTGTCTTTTCCCTCCCCTTTACAGAAGGAAAATGTGGGTGGTTTTTTCCTCCCTTTTGCATCTCGTGAGTGATGCCAATGCAGAAAAAAACCTGCAAAGCTCCCAGATTTGATGTCCTAGGAGGGCTTTTTGCAAAAATAATAATAATAATAAAATAAAATAAATTTAATGCACCTGTCTATCGCACATGTATGTTTCACTGCACTCGACCTGGGCGCAGCGGTTTGCAACCAGGCTGGCAGCCGGCGCCTGAGAGCGGATTCCTGGCCGGGGGCAGCCAGTCCCCTCCGGGGCTCCCGCTGGGTTTCCGGTAACTGGGCTTTGAAAAGCGGCCCCGCCTGCATGGAGTGTCCCCTCGGCCCCAGCCGGGCCCCCGCGCCAGGAGAGTTGGCGCGGTCGAAGCGGCTTCATTCCAGCATTGGCCGCCCCGACTTCAGCGCCACTTTGCAAACAAGTCTTCGGCCGAGGCTCGAGGCGAAGACAGCCCGCCGGTGCGGAGCTCGTCCAGTCCCGGACTCTCAGACCTGCCCATTCTACGACTCCCCTTGGCAGTCTCGCCACCAGCAAAACTGCTGGCTGCTGAGGGACCTGGGCAGCGCCCGCCCGAATGCGAGAGCAGGATTTGGATTTAGTGCCGCTGGCCTCGCACTGGACGAGCGGCGCCCTTTCCTTCCTCGGCCCCGCAAGCTACAATTTCGCGCTCACTGGGAGCCGGGGGGTCCTGGGGACTGGGCATTTCGGGATTCCCTGAGGGGACCGAGGAACGACGTTCGAGGGCGCCATATTTTCAGTGGGTCTTGGCTGCGGAGGGAGGGGGCGTACAGTTTCTGGGGCCCGGGGGATAGCGCGGCGCCCCCGCAGGAGAGGCGGGAGGGGTTTTCGCCAGGAAAGTTTGCGCGCCGCGGGAGGCGCGGAGGCGGCCGCGCAGAGCGCGCACGGAGGCTGTTCCTGCAGGGTCGCGCGGGCTGCAGCGCGTCGGCAGGCCGGCCCGGCCCGGGTGGAGGGCCCAGAGCCGCCGTCAGGGGCTGCGCGCCCGGCTCGCCCCTGCTCCCTGTCCCGCTGAGATGCCGCGTGCAGGCTCCGAGGCGCAGGGAACACGCCCCTCTCCCCCGCCGCCGCGGCTGCCCGGGCGCTCCGCCGGAGCCGTGCGCTTGGCGGCGTCCCCCGGCCGGGCGCCTGGTGCAGAGCGTGCTCCCGGCGCCGGCCTCGCCTGGGCGCTCGCACCGCGCGGGGGCTCTGTCCCTGCGGGAGAGGAGGCGAGCCGGCTAGCGGTCCGGGCCGAGGGCCTGGCCTGCGGTCGCCCCGGGGCCGAAGAGCGGCCCGAGGCTCCCCTCGCCTCCTTGGCTGCGGCGGCGACAGCAGCAGCGCCGGCGGCTGCGTGCTCGGCTTTCGCCGCGATGCCTGCTCTTGGAGGCGAGGTTGGGGGGGGGGGGGGGGCGTTTCCAGAAGTTGGGGCTTCAGGTGACGCGTGGGGGAAACTTGAATTTGTGCCGCCCGTGAAGAGTCGAGGTGATTAGGGGAAAGGGAGTTGTTTCAGAATCCCTGCGTCTCATGGTGAAAACTAACCTCCGATTATTTCCAGAAGACGAGAGAAGCGTGAGCTGCTGAGGTGTTTGGCGTTGTCCAAGACACAAAGAGGAGGGCAGGGATGACGTCCCGAGAAATGGGCCCCCAGATGTACATAAATTACAGGCACGCTGGTGCTCCACCGCGTACTTTGGCTTTAATAGCACCTGGGTGTGCTGAGTTGGGGCATTCGTCAGGTTGCGCGCTATCCTCCTCCCTTCTCCAGAGCTTGGAGTTGGCGACTTCGCAGGAGTGGGGCTGTGGGCATTCTTTTCTTTTGAAATACAGTAGATTGCGATCTCTGCTTTGTGAAGGGGCAGAGGAAGGGCGTGTTTGCTGACCTACAATCAGCTGAATGCAGAAACATGCCAGCCTTTCTCCTTGGCGTCTTATTGAAACGATGCCATAGTATTGAGGTCATGTCAGCACTTTGGGGCTTCATCATTGGAGAGGCTTCAAGGGATCACAGAAAAAGGCAGGTGGGGGAGTGTGAAGCTTTCATCTGGAATGCGCCCTGTGAGGTCAGGGATTAGGCTGCTCCTTCGCTAGTCCTCTTCATTAAGTGCCTCCAGTGTGGATGTCAGCCGTTGCGTTTCAAGATTTATCTTCCGTGTTTGCTGATTTGGGATATCTATGCAAACACTGTGGAGGGGTGGTGGATGTGACAAGTGGCCTTGAGGGTTACCTGCACGAATGCTCTCTTCTTTCTTTCTTTCTTTCTTTCTTTCTTTCTTTTTCTTTCTTTTTTTCTTTGAGCCCTGGAATTGTGGAAAACACCCAGAGCCCAAGATACATTTATCCAAAATTAGCATAAACAATTTAGGAGAGAATAAAATCAGTTGCAGAAAACCATCTATTTTGTAAAGTTCCTAGTCTTAGTGGTGGTACCTTGAATCACAGAAACACAGGGCTCTTCAGATTGGGGAAGTCACTGATTTTTCTCTGCCTTTGTACTCACTCAGGTTATCAAGGAGATACAAAAGAGTTTTAATTAAAGTGTCTTTTTGACGTTGATGTTGTGGTTCTACCTGCAAACGGAAAACAAATTTTTACAACTATTCCGTTAAATGAGTTACTGGGGATACTCTTTATAGGCTTAGGCTTATAGGTGTGTCTTGAATTCACTTACTGCTAAACCTACTTGTTTAGGGTTTTTCAAACCAAACAGTTTCTTTCCTAGAGTATTTTCACCGGAAGTCAGGTTTTGCAAAGAGGTGTGTGTGTGTGAGTGATGGGGGGAGATGGAGATTTCTAGTCCAGTTTCTGTGTTTTGTACCTCAAAATTATACCCATTCCCCTTTACCTCCACTCCTCACTCCCAGCAGATTATTCGTTCCCAAGACCAGTTAAGGGTGGTTACAGATGGTGAGCAATCTAAATTTTTACCAACTATGCTTAGAAAAAAAAATCTATACATCTAAAAATGTATTTATTCATTTTAACATTATGCTTTGCAACTACATATATGTTACATACTGTGTGCATGTGCTAAATGTTATATGATAAAAATTAAATTTAAAAAATAGAAGTTTTCTTAATAAAGCTGAAATAAAAAATTAAAAAAGTTGCAAATCCTTCAATCTTCATTCCCAAGTTTACTCCTTTCATATTTATCAATTTCTTATGCCTCTCTTAAAGTGTTATAAATTGTGCTTTGTTGCCTCTTGCCTGATTCATATTATAACTTTGTGACTTGATCAAAGTTCCTGCATTTTTGTTGTTGTTGTTGTTAAGAAGATTTTATAACTTCAAAAGGTTAGAAAATGCGTGTGCATTTTGGAGAGTTGCCTGTCCGTTTACCTGGCTGTGTGGTGTGTGTGTTGTGGTGTGTGTGCGCGTGTCCACACTCTTGGGACAGTGTCAGAAACTTGTGACATTATTGATTCAGAACTTTTGAGTCATAATGATTTCTTGGAGACTTTGGGTGGTGTTTGGCCAATACAGGAAGTACTAAAAAAGAGTTAAATAATTCAAAGTCATTTTTATTGGGTACAAAAATGTTTTAAAGAAGGAAAATGTAATAAGCAGGGCCAGAATTACAGCTTAACATACCCAACTGGTGCCTTTTTAATTACAGTACTTTCCCCCAGAACTTCTTAATCCTATTACTTTTATATTTAATAAGGAGACTAGTTAAAACATAAGCCGAACAGAACTATTACAAATAATGGGGATAAATGATGGGTTTAACCAGATGTTTTGCCTAAAGTAAGAGAGTTAAGGAATTTGAACTCTGTCGAACTCCCCCTGTAGGCCCCCTCCACATGCCCCCTTCTCAATAAGCAGGGGATTTTAAAAGGCAAAAAATCTTGGAGGGGGTGGAGACAAAAAACTAAAAAAGAAATGAAATGCTTAAGGTAGGCTTCTCCTGTCCATCACCATCCTAACAACCTTTGGCTCTGTGGCAGGTGCCATTTGAATGACAGCTGGTAGACAAGGCTGGGTACAAAATGCTTTGGTTGTGAGAGCCTTTCTTTATGTGTCACCCGGAACTATGAATTAAGACTGGGCTCATTTGCCACCCATTGCACAGTGGATTTTCAGAGTCAATGCCAAGAACATGGTTTTGTTTTTCCCTTAACCAACAATTTAATTTCAGCCAAAGTGATGCTGTTCTGAATTTGTAGGAAAAGTAATGAATATTTGTATTTCCTTTTTACTCTTCTTGCTGCAATCTTAACAAACAAAATTCTCTAAAGTCTCCTATTCACTTACTCAGCAATTGTTTTGAGGGCTTACCATGTGCTTCATGCTAAGAAGACATCCCCTGCCCTAACCTCACATGCTGAGTTCCTAGGGGGTGATATTCATTTGTACTTTACATATCTAATAGATGGGGTAGGGAGGGAATGAGTGTGTGATTAAATAGTCTTTGAAGGACAACATAATAGCAAGATGAACAAAGGATATGAACAGTGTTCCCAGAAGAAGAGATATACATGGTCAATAAACATGTGAAAAGATTCTTAACCTCCACAATGGTCAGGGAAATGCAAATTCAAAACAGATATTACTTTTCTGTCCATCCAGTTGACCCACTTTTTAAAAAATTGGTAACATCTTCTGTTAGATGTGTTGGGGGGCAACTCGCAGACTCTCGGGTGGGAGTATGAATTGCTGTAAGATTTAAGGAAAGCAGACAATTTATTTCTAAGTTTAGAACCTGCTACCATATGCCCCAGCAATCCCATATTTGGAGTCCTGTCTTACAGAAAGAAAAACATCAGCATGCAAGGATCTGTGCATGAAGATGTTTATTGTAGGATTATTAAAGTAAATAAATGAGAAGCAACATGAAATGTCCATCAGTAGGATGAATAAGATAGGGTTTATTTTGGATTATTTTGCAAGGGATATCCATGATATATTGAATGTAAATAAAATCAAGTTACAGAGTATCATATGTAGATCCTATTTCTGATTTAAAAAAGAAGTCCTATGTGTATAACCTTGGAGAAAGATGTGGAAGGACACACAAAAGTTGAGATTGTTTAAAATTGGCAGTGAGAAGGGGGGTGTGATTAACTTGCTCCATATACACCTTGATTGGTTTAGTTGCTCAAACACAGAAAGCTTTTCTATATGGAAACACTTTAAAATGGTATTTGGTTCATGAATACGAAATTTGTTTGGGACCATTTTGGAAACAAAAGGTGAGCAATATCACAGTTGCCTTCTCTGATGCCTTCTGCAGCAATCTTTTCTCTCTTCGGAAACTTTCAGTTAATTATCTTCTGACATCCTGAGATTTCCCAATTTTGAGTTAAGGCCTTCATTGTAAAAGATGGCTTCAGGAAAAGCTGTTTACCTTTATCCCCCAGGAGAGTAATGAGAATAAGAGATCAAGAAGGCTCTTAGTGGGGCGCCTGGGTGACTCAGTTAAGTGTCTGCCTTGGGCTCTGGTCATGATCCCAAGGTCCTGGGATTGAGCTCCCCGTTGTTGGGCTCCCTGCTCAGCGGGGATTCTGCTTCTCCTCTCCCTCTGTCCCTCCCCACCGTTCATGCTCTCTCTTTCTCTCTCAAATAAATAAATAAAATCTTTAAAAAAAGAAAAAGCTCTTGGCAAGCACTCTCCTTTACCTTGACTTTCTCTGATCCCAACTGAGTCAAGGCCTGGCCAATTTGCAGAGTCTTCTCATATAGCAGCAGCATATCCTCAGGCTTGGTTTTCCTATCCAAGGCTCGGAGAGGTACTATTTAATGGCTGTGCTGGCATTTGAACTCAGGTCTCCTTGCACAGGATCCCTAGCTTGCTGACTGCTCCACCTGAATCATTTGTAATCTTGCCTCTTAGTGTGATTTTTGAAACTTGATAGAATTTATGAATTCTTGGCAGTGACCACTAAAATCAAACTTTGAAAAGCTGTGGAAACTCCATCTACATTTTAAGAAGTCCATCCTCTGTGAGTCCTGGTGGGACACTCAGAATCTCAACCCACTGCAAGTCAGGACTCTGCTGCACAATTTAAAAATCATGGTTTAGATACCACCAGTGGTTCCCCAGCTAAAATGCATCAGAATCACCTGCAGGGCTTGTTAAAAGCCAGCCTGTTGGGCCAAGGTTTCAGACTCGGTGAGTCGTGGGTGAGGTTTGATGATTTGCATTTATAATAAGTTCCCCGGTGATGCTGATCTTGCTGGTCATGGACCATGCTTTGAGAACTGCTGGTTTAGAGACACCAGCTTCCCGTTTTGCCAATCTTGTGTTCCTGTCCAGCCAGTGCTCTTCCCTGTCATGGATGAAAGTTAATGCCAGTCAAGGCATGTTAAGTCAGTTTTTATCAGTTTTACCAAGCAGGGAGAAATAAATATTTGGGTTATGTTATTTAACTGTTGTCTGCATTTGTTGTATGTGTTTGGGGATTTAGTGATGGATAGATGGATGTATGTTTACTCCACAGTGAGAGTTCATGAGTATTGTTTTAAATATTTTGTAATGGATTCTCATGAGAGTGGAGAGGACTGTTAGAGATTGTTTGGTTTTTGGTTTTTCAGCATGCATGCATATTGAAGATTTGAAGTCATTGATTTCTTTTAATAAAAAGTTGGCTACATGTGAAGGGCATTGTGAAGAAAATGGTGACCAGATGATAAATGTTACTTCAGTTGCATTGTAATCTGGTCATTAGCGCATTTTTTTTTGGAGGAAATTAAGGGCAGTAGCCATTAATTTCAACAAGTGTTTATTTCACTGTTGCCATGGGGAACACATTTCTAACAATGCTTATCAGTGGTACATGCACGCTTGGCTGTCCCCAGGGACCCTCACTTGTGTGTAAGTCCTTAGAGGCTCGGGTGACCCAGAGCTCAAGAAGAAGTTTCCCTGAAAGGCTCTCCTCCCCACTGATCCCCTAATTCTAAAATTCTTTAGCAGATAAACATTTGTTCTATTTTTAGCCACTTAATTTTAGTGCTTTTTATTTTCTAATGATTTCACATGTAAGTTATAAGCAAAGCAAAATTGGTAGTGGGGTGTATGGAAAAAAAGTGAAATGGGAAAGAAATTTTCATGAAGGAGATCCTGCTTAAGCTTGTAGGATGGGTCTCTTTTGTAGGGTTCTCCCCACTGGCTACACATTGGGATCACCTGGGGATTCTGATGCATTGGTTTGGGTGGGGCCTTGGAACTGGTGGTTAAGTTTTCCAGGTAATTCTGATATGTAGCTAAGGTAGAGAGCCTCGATTCACAGTCCTCTGCCTCATGTTGCCTCATTTTTGAAGATTTTGTTCATCTAGACCATAGTCTCTCCTCTCTTAAACTTTTTTTTTTTAATATTTTGCCTGAATGGAACAAACCAAATGAACTTTTCTGGGTGGTGGGATTATAGATATTTAAAATTTCTTAAAAATACTTTTTGGATTTTGGGGCACCTGGGTGGCTCAGTCGTTAAGCGTCTGCCTTCGGCTCAGGTCATGATCCCAGGGTCCCGGGATCGAGCCCCGCATCGGGCTCCCTGCTCTGCGGGAAGCCTGCTTCTCCCTCTCCCACTCCCCCTGCTTGTGTTCCCTCTCTCACTGTGTCTCTCTCTGTCAAATAAATAAAATCTTTAAAAAAAAAAAAAAAACTTTTTGGATTTTCCAAATTTTCTCTATATTAGGGTATATTTCTTTTATAATCAGAAAACACTTTAATAAAAATCTTACTAGTGGCTGGTTTGGGTTTATCATATATTTATGAATTTATATTTCTCTATGATGATCAAATATCAAAACAGTAAAGTCTCCCTGTATACAGCAGTGAATGCAGTGTGCTTCCCCTTCTGTATTTCTTAGCTTGCTTTTGTTCAGATATTTTGGGATTATAGGTTTGACTTATTTCAGCATTTTATATTACATACCTTAATTTACAGGAAAGTCTTAGAATTGAATTTTGTAAGCTTGTTTAAGAATATTTTCCCTGCTTAATTATGCTTTATTAGTTTTTCTGATAATCAGAATTTTTCAAGATTTTCATTTATTTTTTTTTCCAAGAGAGCATGAGCATGCAAGAGCACAGTAGGGAGGGGCAGAGGGAGAAGCAGACTCCCTGATGAGAAGGGAGCCCGATGCGGGGCTCGATCCCAGGACCCTGGGATCATGACCTACCTGAGCCCAAGGCACATGCTTAACCAGCTGAGCCACCCAGGTGCTTGATAATCAGAATTTATAAAGATTTTATCTGAGAGAGACAGCACACAAGAGCGAGTATGAGTGCACATGAACAGAGGGAGGGACAGAGGGAGAGGAAGAAGCAGACTCCACGCTGAGTAGGGAGCCCAACTTGGGGCTTGAACCCAGGACCCTAGGATCATGAGCTGAGTGGAAGGCGGATGCTTAACCGACTGAGCCACCCAGGCCCCCTGATAATCAGAATTTTTAAGCAGCGAGTTGTATGGTGCCATCAACATTTTTGGTAACTTAAAATCTATATAGATTGTCCACCCAACTCAGTGCCTTGGCCACCTCTCTTTGTTATCTTTTCCTCTACCCTACTTCAGCCATCTTTCCCATAGTTATTTCTAGACAGAGGGTATTTGGCATTGTCTAGAGACATTTTTGTGTGTCATCGCTTAAAGGGAAGAAGGGGTGCTACTGGCATTTAGTGGGTAGAGGCCAGGGATGATGCTAAACATCTTACAATGCGCAGGACAGCCTCCACAACAGAGAATTATCTGGCTTAGAATGTTAGCCATGCCAGCCCTAAGAGACCCTGCCTAGTGTCCTTGTTTTTTAAACACCAGCTCACAAGGGAGAGTGATTTGATGTGATGACCCAATATGAGCACACGCGCGCGCACACACACCCACACACACAACTGGAGCAAGTTTCCCCAAATATTATTTACCCTTACTACGTATAATGTACTCTTAGACTTTTTAATTTGTTCAATTAAAAAAAATGCTCATCATGACCCACTAAGCTGATTTTACTGCCCACTCTCCCTTCATTTGAAAAATACAGTTGGACTTTGCCATTAGCAGTACCTGCACCTCCAGCAAAATCTGGACAAGCGTTCCAGTGTGACCCTCACCTTTTCTCTTTCATCTTATTCCCTTTAGTACCTAGTTCCACTGAGCCTTCACCCTACATGGCCTCTGACCTGGTGACCCTTCCATGTTTCATTGACCATCATCCCTTTCTTCTCTGACCTCCCCTGCCCCCATCTCAGGTGCTCGCATACACCCTCAACTCCCTTGACCCTTTCTCCCTTCGTCTAACTCCCTTGGGAAAACCCCACCCTCCACCCTCCGCCTACCTCGCTCCTGCCTGAGGTCTAGGAACCCAGCGAGAGAAAACACACAGCCATCTGTGTCGTCTCTCTCTTTTGATTTATGACCGCAGATCTCAAGGGGAACTCTTGGCACAGTGGGGTGCATTATGTTTCTATCCTCACCTCACTTTCAGCTGATGACCTGGCTTATTTCAGGGAGAAAAAGAGGCATTTAGGAATGAGTTTCATCATCTTCCTTCCTACTAAATCTGCTAGCCTATCTACAAGCTGTAACCATGCAGCATTGTATCCACAGAGCCTTGTAACCGCATGAGCGTTGGAGCCTGTTCTCTGTTGGCGTGCAAGACTTCCACTCATGCATGTATGGCCTTTCCCTTCTGCATGATCACTTTTCCTTCTCTGATGGATAATCCCCCAAGAGAGAGATGCTGTAGTATCCCTCATATTAAGGAAAAAAGCAGCAACCACAGCGCACTCTTGACCTCATCCCCCAGTCAGCTGTTCTTCCATTCCTCTACCCTCCCTAATAGTAAACCTTTCTGAAAGAATTGCCATACATCCTGCCCCATTTCCTCCCTGCTCATTCTGTCTTGAACCCACTCCAATTTGGTTTTTGCCCCACCCCTTCACTGAAGCCACACGTCTTCAGGTACCAATGCTATCCGGTGGTCAGCTCTTCCCTGCCACCTTCTGCAGCCTCTTGGCCACAGTTAGCCAGCTGATGGCTCTCCGGGACACTTTCTTCACCTGGCTTCCACGCCACAATGGCTGGCACATAGGAGTTAACAAAAAATTTTAATGAGTAATTGAGGAAGAAAACTTGCTGGTTATGGAGGTTAGCCTTAGATGAGGAAACAGAAATCTTTCCCAGGTTTGAGCTAAGGAAGAGAGTATAGAAGTGGAAAAGCAGTGTCTCATGGGGCCAGTATTTTTTAGGTCAAGTGTTAAGCGTTAGAGGTTCAAGGAATGAATGAATGAAGCCCATCCTTGCTAATTACTTGTTGAGTGATAGAAGGCACCTGTGGAGGATAGTGAGCTACAGACACATGGTTGCCCCTTTCACTTTTATCTCCAAAGGAGGGGCACTTAAGCAGTGTGCTAGGTAACTGGTGTCACTGGGTGAAGACAGCAGATTCGCTTGTCTGAAGTGTTTATCATTGACCTCGATGTTCTGGTGGTTTGTTTGGTTCATCACTCATCCCCAGAGTCCACTTGACTGCATGGAGAGATGTCTTCTTTCTGTCCTGCTGCATTTGAGCCCATGGCAGAGGGATCCTGCAGATGGATGGCAATGTTCCCTGGTCCCCTCAGTGCTGCTCTCTCAAGCACCCAGCTTAGAGAGTCCCAAAGCTTCGTGTGTTTAAATGACGACAGCCCCTGTCTTCTCTAGTTGCATTGCTGCAACACCAACCATAATTACTTGACACTCGGGTCTAGGACCTAGTTTGATGTAAGTGAAGATATTTCCTGAGTGTGGCCTGAGGTCATGCATGGCAGATCTTCCCAGAGGAGTGTGGATTATTCCTGGGTTTGAGAGATTACATCAAGGGCATTTTAAGAGGCTTAATTTTCTCCTTGAAGGGCTTTCTATTGGGCTCAGCACCTGTCATTCCTGGGCCCTCCCCAGCAGGGTTAAAGGGTAAGGCATCGGCCAAGGGCAGCCTGGAAGTGCAAGCACAAAGCAGTTGGGTTTAGTACATCCAAGAAGAAAGGGCAGAGGTCTTCATGGGAGATCTTAGAGTGATTCCAGAGAAGTTAATTGTTTAAAAATGGGAGGCCTGAATGGTTATAGGTCAGCTTCTCCCTTTGACAGGGAAAGAACCGAAGCCCAGAAGGATGAGACTTACTGGGGTCCCTTGGCAAAGCTGGCACCGGAATCCCCCTTTCCTGACCACCACCAGGTGCTTCTTCCTTTTCTTGAGATGTCTGGCGGGACCCTGACTTTAATTGATGGTTGTGGTTCTTGGCCCTGAGTGTACTCCCTAATCACCAGAGAAGCTCTTAAAAACACTGTTCCTTAGCGGGTATAATGCTAAGTGAAGTAAGTCATTCAGAGAAAAACAAATACCATATGATTTCACTCATATGTGGAATTTAAGAAACCAAACAGAGACCAAAGAAAGAGGCAAACAAAAACACCCCACTCTTAACTCTAAAGAATAGAGGTGGGTGGGGGGATGGGTGAACTAGGTGGTTGGGAATTAAGAGTACACTTACCGTGATGAGCACAGAGTCACGTATAGAATTGTTGAACCACCATATTGCGCTCCTGAAACCATTATAACACTGTATGTTAATTATCCTGCTATTCCTAAACCCCACCCGACTCAGTGAATTGGAATCCCTGAGAGCGAGACCTGGGCACCTGTGGTTTTTTAAAACTTACCCTAGGGAGGCTCCTGGGAGAGGTTGCCCAAGAAGGGTGTGTAGGAGGTAAAGTCACCCTGTAGGCCTTGCACCCAGGCCAGACACCGCTCCTTTTTGGGGCAGGACAACCACCCCAGTGGGCTCAGTCTGTTGCTCGCTCTCCCGCACCCCTCTGGTTACTGGGTAAGACCCTCTAGGGTTGCGGTTTTATTTTCTTTGGGGGCACTTCCCCAGTGTGCTTTGTCCTACTAACAGGGAGAAAGAAAGGTGCATTCAGTTTGAGAAAATCATCTCTTTGAGGACCTTTGGGGTCCTCTTGCCTGGGATTCCCCAGGTGCCGGAGTGCTGAGGGTGGTTCGCCAGCTCTCTGAGCAGCCGGTGCTGGACGCCGACTGTGGGTACCACTCTGACAGAAGGAAAACGGGAGCGTGAGTTGGCTGTGCAGGGATGGGTTGGGACAGCTTTATGAGGATGTTAAATCACTTGCTCGTTCTTGCTGGTAAACTTGCAGATGTTTTGGAGCTCTGAATTTTGTGAGGGTTGCTATAGGCTTAGGACTCCACTGCAGAGCCTGCACCGATGCCCCCTTCCGCTCCCCCCCTCCCCCCAGCTGGCTCTCTCACTAACCTGGTAAGTAGTTCACATGGAGCTTTAGGAATGTACTTGGTGAAGATACTAGAACAAGCCCTGTGGAATCTGAGACGCATCAGGGGCCAAGTGTCCCCCACAAAAGGAACAGCAGAAGGGCACTTTCCCCTTGAATTGGAAGCTGACAGATTGAGTTTGTTAGGGCTGCTGTAACATAGTACCACAGATCCGCAGCTTATACAACAGAAATTTATTGTCTCAGTTCTGGAAGCTGGATGTCCGAGATCCGGGTATTGGCAGGGCTGGTTTCTTCCGAGGGCTATGAAGGAAGCTCCTCTGTGCCAGGCCTTGCTCCTTGGCTCATAGATGGCTGTCTTCTCCTCGTGCGTGCGTGTCTGTTTCTGTGTCCACGTTTCTCCTCCTTATAAGGACATCAGTCATGATGGATGAGGGCCCACCTTAATGTCTTCATTTTAACTTGATTACCTCTGTAAAGGTCCTGTTTCTAAATAAGGTCATACTCGGAGGTCCTGGGGAGCTAGGACTCCCAACATACCATTTTTGAGGGGACACGCGTCAATGCATATCACAGATTGTTAGACTGACCTGTGTCTCAGAATTCGAATCTGACGTGGAATGCTTCTTATTGAAGCTACCTTTTTAGGCTAAGGGGACCCTCACTGGTGATCGTTGTGGAATTCTGCACCCACCAACTTTACTCCCCTTTTTTGGCACTTTGCATCTCACGAAGGCCTTGTACGTGTGTTGCCACCATAACAGCCCTGTGAGGCGGGCGCTATTTCTACTTTGAAGACGCTGAGGTGTTCCAAGGTTTACATACCATATACTGCGTAAGCTTGACTTAAGCTCAGATTTTCTACTCTATAGTGTAGGTTTTTCCTGTAACACCTGTGATTCACAAACCTTGCTATGTGTAAGAATCTTCTGGGCAGCTTGCTAAGATACAGGGTTTGGAGACCCTCTGGGATACTACTGAATCAGAAGCTGAGGTTGCAACCAAGGAATCTGTATTTTTATTAGATTTCCCTTGGAGATTTTGATGTATTCCAGAATGTGAGAATGAGTGCATTCTATCATAGACCCAATATTTTAGGGGGGAATAACCCACCCACACCACCAAGTGCCCATTTGAGTTTTTGTCAGCTGGCTTTCATGGGAGGCCTTAGGAGGCATCATGGAAAGGTACGCCCTGGAACCAGGGGGCGCTGAGAGCCCGAGGGGATGTCCCTTCATAATTACCCCTGCCACCATACTGATGGGTCCAGTTGGAGCTCTTTGGCTGTCTAGGACGTGCTAATTGTCCCTCAGCTAGTGGGAAATAAAGCTAGCTCAAACTTTCTGTGCCACATATATACATTTTGTACCACAGTGGGGAAGGGGTGGGAGATAAGTTGAGAGGGTGGTACCAAACATCGCATCCTTCAGCAAAGCAAAAATAAAACCAGCAGGAGGACAAGGCAAGAAGAAATTGTGATTATTAAGTATTTCTTATTATAAAATGTATTTGCATTAACTAAAACATGCTGGAGCATGCACCATGTGGAAGAATCACCTGGAGAAATGTTAAAACATGAATTCCTGGGCCCCAGCCCCCGAGATTTCTTTCTAATTCCAAGCTCCTGGTCTGGGGACCACACTTGGAGCAGGCGGCCACTCATTGATGAAAGATTGTCACTGTGTGGTTTTATCTGCTGATACTACAATGACCAACCTCTCTGCATAGCATGAACATTTCTGAGCCGTGGCCATTAGCCTACAGATTATAACCCATACTCAGGATCAATGTCCAAGTTATGTTACCATCTTAACTTCATTTTAGTGATTCCAAAACAAAACACGTGCTTCCTTAACTAGGGCTGTATCTCTTAGGGTGTGGTCTTTAGCCACCAACCCTCAGAATTACCTAGGACTAAGATTAAACACTATAGCTGCCTAGTCCCCAGAGATTCTAATTTGGTAGGTCTTTGTGGGGTCCAAGAATGTGGAGTTTTTATAATCAGAAGATTCTTAGGTATACTGAAGTTTTGAGTGCCGCTGAGCTGAGGCTTGGAAATCAGTTCTGCTTTTTACCAGCCTCATAGTAAAGTTATAAACACTGTTAGATTGATTGCATTGTTCCCATTTTCTGGCTAGGAATGCTGTTGTTTGGTCTCAAGTTACAAGGACCTAATTCTGCAGTGGAGATGTATTTTGAATAGATTTTGAGTTCTATTTGAATAATCACCTCCCTTTTTTTACATAAGCTCACACAGTTCATTTTAAGGTAAGTCTTAAAACAAAATTATGTTCTTTGTCCAGGTAAATTCCTTTGGAACATTGATAGTATGTGAAATTTATTACAAATTTTTGGAGTTAATTCAAGGAGGCTTTGTGGTTTTAAACTGCTCAGTTAAGGGTGACCTTTGGTAGAAATATGTTTATGTTCTTGGGCTCTGTGTGCATATTAAAAAAATTTTGGTAAATGTGAGGGGGAGGGTTAGGAGGAGGGAACTCTTTTATTAGTAAAGGAGATTCAGTTGCATGGACTAATAGATCTTGGTACTCGATGCTCCATGCCTAACAGATGTTTCTGCAAATTGATCCCCCCACCCCCTCACCCCTCCAGACAAGATTTTCAGTTCTGTTCTTCCTTCTGGCAGAATGGGGACCTTCACTTTTAGGAAGAAGAGCGAAAATTAATTTTGTTTCATTGGACCAAACATGCCTCGTCTCTTTATATAACGTATTCTTGAAAAGTTAGAAATAAACTATTTTAAAAA
Source organism: Phoca vitulina (assembly GCF_004348235.1). Classification (NCBI taxonomy): domain Eukaryota; kingdom Metazoa; phylum Chordata; class Mammalia; order Carnivora; family Phocidae; genus Phoca; species Phoca vitulina. The sequence goes on from NW_022589723.1 coordinate 28,477,229, forward strand.
CCACAGCAGGAACTTCGTGCTTCGTGTGTTTGTTAAAATCAATAGAACTGCACACCTAAAAAGGATGACGTTTACTGTCATAATAATACTTAAGTAGCCTGACTCCTCAAAGAATTTAACGGGGGAACTTGTCAGGCTAGCCATCCTTTTTGTGAATTAGTTTGCTAAGATTCCTTTTGTGATGCAGATGACCCCCCCTAGGACCCCCTTTGTTTCGTACTTGTTTGAAAACTGTCCCGTGGGCTTTATATCTCTGTTGCTGTTCAGTAGGGTGGGGGGAGGAGCGGGATTGGCACAGGGCTGCCGAGGAATGGATTTGGCCTCTTGTTCATTCCTCCAGATCATTTTCTTCTTAGCTCCACATCCAGCACATGGTGGGAGTTCACAGAGGTTTGGGGGATGGATTAAACCATGTTGATGGAGAAACTGAGGTGTAGAGAGAGGTCAAGTGGCTTGTCCACGTGTGAGAGCAAGGTGGCAGAAACAGGAGAAGAGTCCTTCAGGCCTTCTGACTCCCTTTCCACCATCTTTTCTCCATCTTATGTCTTACACATTCATATTTTATCAGCTGGGAGTCTTTTAAACCAGGGAGCGCCTGTTAAGCTTGTTACGGTTTTGGAAGCAGCCTGTATCATGGATAAGCTCTGGCTTTGAAGACATTCATCAGCTTGGCAACTGTTTTTCTGAGTGTCTTTGAGGTGCATGGTGGATACAGCCCTGGAACAAAACAGACCTGGGACCTGTCCTCATGGAAAGCAGGACCTGGCAGGATATATGTCAGCAGGAGGCATTAAAACAAACCAGAACAGGGATGAGTGTTGCAAAGGGTCCTGTGTGAGAGCCTGTTATACAGTGGCCACCACTGATAGTGTGACCTGGGGCAAGGCACCTCACCTCTGTAAGCCTTGGTGTCCTCAGTAAAACAGACAAATCAAGGATTTGGCGCAAGGATTCCGTGAGATAATGAGCGTAAAGCAGACTGTGCTTCTGGGCTCATGGTTATTATCTGTAATTTATTAAAGAGGGTGAGTAAATGGACGTATATGCTTTTTCGCCTCTGTGCTGCATTTGTCCTTATAGAGAGCCTCAAGACAAGAGTTTGAGGTGTTTATTTTTCTTTCTGTGTTTTGGATCACCTTCACAACAATGGGGAGACGGATTGGAGGGCTCTGTTGGTTGGTTTTGCTCATTGACTGGTACGGTTGAGATGGGAGCAGAGCTTTCCAGCCGGGGAGCTGAGTTATGGTTTAGAGGTGTGCTGACATAGTGGTGCCCTCAGTCTTTCCTCAGCCCCTCGGGGGCTGCCAGAGCTCAGGCCCTACAAAGATGGTCTTTTTCTAAGTGTACCAGGTCTCGGGAAAATTTGGGAGAACTGTCAGCTCTCTAAATGTATCTACAGCACCCCCAGAAGCAGAAGCTAGGTTAGTAGATGTTAAGGAACCCTAACTGAAGAGAACGAGGGAAAGGAAGCAAGGACTCCCACAGGCTGTAAGAGATGCAGATGAGTTAGACTGGGCTTCCCCAGACTTCTCTGATACTAAGACTCCCCCGAGCACTTGTTAAACTTCCAGTTCACCAGGCCTGCACCCATCTGGGTTGGGGCTCTGGGATCTGTGCATTTAATAGTTACTCGTGTGATTCCTAGCAGGGGTGTTTGGGCAACACTGGCTTGGATCATCAATCTCCTTGTAATTTAAAGTTGGTTCATGGACCAGCAACATCTGTTCCACCTGGGAACTTGTCAATACTCTCAGGCTCTACCCAGATCTGCTGACTCAGAATCAGCATATTAATAAGACCCTGGGGTGAATGTGCACACACAATAAATTTGGGGAAAATTAGGGCTTGTGTAGAGGGCGGGGACACCTGTTAACATTTTAAACCAGGGAGGTGGTGGTAGGCCAGGGATTTGAGCTCCGTTTTCTGACTCCAGATTGAATGCTCATCCCACATCCTCTGGCCTCAGTTCTTACTGACTCAGGGCCTGTTTCCAGCCGGCTGTCAGGAGCCCTGACTGTCCTGATAATATTGCATCTGGGCAGAGTGATGCCTGGGGACAGCAGAACGCTGCTGGGACCGCCCAAGTGTGTCGTAATTCTTGGCGTCCATTAACCCTGTCAGGACACCTTCCTACTGCCCCGGGGGGAAGTCTGAGGTCCAAATGTAAAAGTCTGTGATTGTAAGTTTTGGAGACCTGTGGGGTTTTGCATCATACTGGTGTGGGTGCCTGAAAAAGCTGTTTTATCTCCATCCGAGGAAGGATCAGCTGGAGTGCAATTATTCTAATGCTCCTCCAGACTCTTAAATCCTCCCTCTCCAAGCACAATGTCAGAGCAAATACCCTTCGAGGCACTTGCCAAATGGCTTGAAATAAGCGTCCACGCACATTTCCGAAAAGACAATTAGAAGCTTATTTGAGGAACTAGAAGTCCTGCTGTGCTAGACATTATAGTCAGGAGAGAGCTCAGTGCCAGTTTGGGAAACTCACCTGGAGGCTTTCTCTCATCCCAGCCCTGCTCCAAGAAGCTGAATTTGGGAAGTGGACAGGCGGCCAGGCTTGGGAGAGGGGAGGACAGGGAGGAGGCGAAGAGGGAAACGACAGGCCCCACAGAGAAAGGAACAATGGCTTTGTCTCCTCCCAGGAGAATTGCAGTCCTTGCATATACAATCAAGAGGAAAAGCGAATTATGAATTCATCAACACTTGAATCCTATTACTAGTTGGTACTGGTGTTGTGGCCCTGAAGACTCTTTAGGAAACTGAGCCCTGGAGAGGTCAGTAACTCTGTTCAAGGTCACACATTGGGCTAGTGGCAAGGCCTGGGTCAGGATCCAGGGATCTTGGTTTGTCCTCTGCGCTGTCCCTGTGCTCTGCTGCTTTCCTTCTGGGAGGGAAGATGCTAAGACTATGAAACTTTACAACGATTGGATCCAGATGTGCTGGCCCTATCCTCCTTTAAAACTAGCATAATGTTTTTGTTTTGTTTTTTAATGGAATAGACCATTTTAATCTGCTGGTTTCATTTGCTAGCCCACCTTACACATAAAGGTCAGGAAAGAAAAATCACAAGCTGGTAAATATCCCTGTCGTTGGGGATTCTACACCAGGCTGTTTCTCTTGGCATGAGTTACCAGCTCAGATGATTTACAGCACCCAGGACAAGGGAAACCTCTGCACTGGACATGGGCAGAATGTTTGTGTTCAATGTCGGGCATGGATTTATATGCTCTTGCCAAGGTCCACAGGGACAGATGCATATTACATTTTTAAAATTAAATTGTGGGAAGGCAGAAACTTGACAAAGACTTTTTGGCTTGAGTCGGGGACCCTAAAGGGCTCCAGTGCAGAGGCATGGGGAGGATGTAGCCGTTTCTGCGATCCCTAATTGCTTGAGTGGAAAATAAGAAGCCTGTAATCGTTTATGCCATACGGTTCAGCAGTTGATTACACATTGCCTTGGTTTAAAATAGTTTAATGTGTGTGCCCATTTTATGTTGTCCAGTAGATTGAGTTTTGAGGGCAACCATTCTTTCGTCCAGCAGCCCGGGGCATGTTATTAGGTGATCAGGGCATCTGGCTGTAGTGGTCAAAGGAGGGGCCTTGGGAAGGTCGGGGTTGAGCTAGAGGCCAAGTGCTCTGAACTTCAGTGTTCTTCCGTGTTGTGTGGGCTGTCAACCAGGCCGTGCAGCTGCTGCTTACTATTATGTCACATTGGTTGAACTCAATGAAGTCTCAACAAAAGACATAAATTTGTTGAGAAATTAAATACTTTTAGATTATAATAGAAGCAAGCACTCAGTGGTGTCAGAAGTTTAATTTGCTTTGAAAACTGGAGAGAAATCCCATGCTTTGATTTCAGTGATAGAATAGCAATGTTCTGGGGGAATTGGGTTTGAGAACCATTGGGCTTGGCCTTGCCACAGTCAGTCCAAGAAGAAGCCAGGGCCTGTCTGTGCCCTTCAACGGGTGGCTAAGGTGCTACGTTCATCAGGTTTCTCAAAGTGTGCTCTTGGGACCCGCAGCCTCAGTGTCGCCTGGGAACTTAAAAGAAAGGCAGCCGCATCCCCCACCTACTACTGAATCATAACTCTGGGGCTGGGGCCCAGGACTACAGATTTGAACAAGTTCTCTAGGGTATTCTAATGCACACCAAGGTTTGAGAAGCACCGCGGTACATTTCATAAGCAGCAAAAGCTGTTTGGATGTGTATTCTGGTGGGTCATTTCCCAAAGTATTTCGCGTTGGGTTGGCTTTTTGTTCTGGTGACCCAGGCCAGGTGGTTGGGGTAAATAAGGTTAGATTTCCATTAGTGCTCAGTAATAATTAACGACAGCCAGCCCTGCTGTCTGGATGGATAGGACAGTTTAGCTCACCTCAGACTGGACTCTGCAAGAAGCACTCTCTGGTTGTGACTTGAGAGAGAGTCTATTTAAGAACACTTTCTCTCTCAAAAAAACAAAACAAAAACAAAAACATCTTCTCTCAAGGATGCCTTTGACAGTCACGTTCCTGTCAGGGATAGACAGAGATGGACAGATCTCAGGGAGAAAGAGGTGGAAGAGATGCCCAAACTGGCTGAGGGCCTAGCAGACAGTCAGGTTTCCTGCTGAGAGAATATCAGAGCAAAGTGGCAGGGCTAAGCCAGCCGGGGTGGTTTTCACCTATGTTTCTGTTGGCTGTATGATAGCAAACATGTTTGATGAGCATTCTTCTCTTGAAAGGACTTTTTCTTTCTATCAGTTGAAACACAGCTCTCTGAGAAACATTTCCTCATGGAGCAAATGTCTCCAACTGAAACAAACTGAATGTTGAGATAGTATTGACTTTGACTTTGAGGGAGAAGAGCAGAGTTAAAGGTTTCCATTCGTTCATGCCTTGCTCTCTGTGCTAGGGAATGTACGAGCAGAGTAAGACAGGATTCCTGCTCTGATGGGGGTCACCCAGAGAGGGAGGGAGGGGTGGCTGCCAGGTTTTCCTGGCAGAGGGCACAGTTGGTACTAAGGTCTGGAGCCAGCCAGCTGAGGGGCTCTGTGACCTGCTGGGACTGTTTGCCTGGAATTTGTGGTACTTGGGGTGTGTGGAGGCTGATTTAAGAGACTGTCCCCAAGCTACATTCAGAGGACCAAGTTCCATCTTTTCTTTTAGTATCTTAGTGAGTTGTGGGAGACCCCTCCCCTGTCCATAGGGTAAATCCCATCATAAAACCATAGTTGTACCCCTTTTAGTTGAAAACAGCTTAAAAATAACTGTAGGGAGGTCAGGTCTGGGTGGAGGTTGGGGTGATTCTTTGAGGAGTATTTGGGAAATATAATTAAAAGCAAAATCTTTTCCCAACCCAGAACACTTCCCCACAAAGGCAAAAGAAAACAATTTATTACTGAATATGCATTAAACCAGAATGTGATGAACATCACAGGCAGGCTGCTGCAAGGATTGCAAAGCTAGAGATTATAAAGATGGAAAGAAATCTCATTCTTTTATATAGCTCAGTGGGTACAATGCATCCTATTCATGTCTTCAAGATCAAATTGCTAAATTTACCCTGTTTTTACTAACTGGAGGTAGGGCTTGCAATTTGGAGTAAGGGGCCGGTTAAAGCTAGGCCCTGGCCCTCCCAGGAAACTGGGAGATAGAGCCTTATCTTCCTTGACAATTGCATTTCAAAGAGGTGCTTCTTAGGTAGTTACTGGGAAAGAGGCTTATTTGATTTGCATTTGACCTTCCTGCAACAGCCTTGCTCCTTTGCCCTGGTGAGAGTGGCTTAAGTATCCTGGAATCAAAGCTTGCCCTTAGCTGGTAGGGGTTCTGTCTGATTCTCACTATTTGTATGGGGCTCTCCCTGCCTCTATGAATTAGTTAAACTCACTCACTTTGTCTCCCTCCCTCCCACTGACTTGGCTCCTTCCACACCTTTGTCTCTTCTTTCCATCTCCAACCAGAATCAGGAAGAATCTTTGTTTCCTCCTCCGTTTAGTGCCTGGGCTTTCTGTAGAGTAAGTGGCAAAGCTTTATATGTCTTGCAGACCAGGCATGTTTACACTTCCTCTAATGCCCGAAAAAGCTCAGAAAATTGCTGTCGCATGGCCTTATTAAGGACTCTCCAATAAACTTGGAGTTAAATGACAATATTCATGTAGAGAAATTTCCTCTTGGATGTTGTTTCAGTTACTTGATCGCTCTTCGATTTCTGGATCAGAAAATCGTTTTCCCTGCTTTATTCAACCCTACTGTGGGGACCTCAGACTTGGCATCCGGGTTGTGGAAGAACTGAATCCAGTCTAGATGGACGTTTGTGAATTTAGAGCTAAGGAAAGCTTCTGCCTTGGCAGAAGAAACTGAACACTTGACTCTTGGCCACAACAATGCCAGTGGCCCAGTGGGCAGTGAGGTGGCACCACTGTTTAGTGGGACAAAAATATAAGAACTAGGGTTATCAGGTCTTTCCCTGCCTTTACCGTTTGGTCCACTTTTGCATCTACATTCATTTTCAGACCAGTGTGTGGTTCTAGTGCCTTGGCTTTGTCATCTCTGGTTACTTACATTCTGGCCTGTCTTGGATTCTACCTGGTATTCAACGTAGAGAGGACATAGCATGACTTTCCTCTCACCCTGCTATCCTTGGGTCTTGATGTGGCCTGGTAAAAAGGAAGGGTCTCCCTGGGAAGTTGTGGGGCCTTGGGCAAGTTCCCCATTGTGGCCAATCTTGGATTCTTTATATTTTAAATCCACTTAATGTTATGTCACCCCCAAGATGATGGGGACCAAATGGGACAGTAGCTACTCTATATTCAGTGTAGTGCTTGGCCCATAGTAGGTGCTCTGGGAATCTGCTTTCCAAGCCCTTTTTCTTGGAGAGCCCAACCCTATCCTGGTTGTACCTGCCAGACTCACTCATCCTCGAGAAAGGACATTACAGTGATACACTGTGCTAGAATCAGAAAGCCCTTAAGCATTCACAGCAACAACAGATCCCTCATGCCTTTGTTCATTGAGAGCCCTCCTACCCCTGATGATTAAGAAAATAAAGCTTTTGGTGTGGAGTCATTTGGAAAGGAGACGCATTCAACCTGTCTGATTATTGTAGCCACTGGCCACAACGGGCTGTTGACCACTTGAAGTGTGGCTAGGACGACTAAAGAACTGCATCTCTGATTTTATTTAATTCATTTAAATTTAAAACCAGGATCTCAGTTTGGTTATCAGGAAACTTTTAAGCGTGTTTGGAATAACTTCGGTACAGCTTTTTCAGCTATAAATGTTATGAAATTGAAGTTTAGCTCAAGCATTTCCAGTGAAGATTTAACATCCAAATTGAAATGTGTGCTATAAATGTAAAATGCACACCAGATTTCAAAGCCTTGGCATAAGAAGAATGTGAAATATCTCGTTAATGATTATTTTAACTTTTTTAAATATATATTTTTAAAGATTTATTTATTTCAGGGAGAGAGAGAGAGAGAGAGAGAGAGAGAGTGTGTGTGTGTGTGTGTGTGTGTGAGCAGGGGGGAGGGGCAGAAGGAGAGGCAGAGAGAGGGGGGAGGCAGACTCCTCACTGAGTACGGAGCCCCAAGCAGGGCTCCATCTCCCCACCTGGAGATCATGACCTGAGCCGAAACCAAGAGTCAGACGCTTAGCTGACTGAGCCATCCAGGAGCCCCTCCTTAATGATTTTTATACTGATTAAATTTCAGTTGAAATGATAATATTTTGGATATATTGGATTAAATAATGTATATTTCTAAAAAGCAAGTTCATTTTTTTTTTTTACTAAACAGTAAAAAAATGTGGAGACTAGAAAATTTTAAATCACATATATGGGGCACATTATATTTGTATTGGATGTTGCTACCTTAGGTTTTTGCATATCTGACACTGGCTTGAAGGCCCCAAGGAAGCTGCTGTGCCTGAAGTTCCTGCAGAGAGTGATGCTTTCTGGAGCCTTCCTCCAGGGCCTGCTTACATAAGGAGCAGAGCTGGCCACTTACAAATACCGTACCTTTGGAGCATCCTCCCCATCTTAATACAGTGTCCTCCTGGGGGCAAATGGACGAGAACATTCTTTTCTGGGAAGGTTGTACTGTTCCAGGAGGAAGCCTAAATTCTTTATTTCCCCACCCTTCCAGGGGCTCCTCATCTCCATCAGCTCTCTTTCCCAAAAGATGGGCCTCCATCAGGCCCTGAGGTCCCTTGTTGATCCAACTTAGCTTCGTTTTGATTTTTTATGTTAGGCCCCCGGAACAGGAAAACCAATGAGCTTGATAAAAGTGGCAAATTCAAATGCTGACTCACGTTAAGTCAGATGTGCTCGAAGCCATGTGGTCCAGAGTTCAACCCATTCACAGTGAAGTCATGGGCCAGGGGAGGTACCCTGGCCACTAGTTAAATTGTATTTAAAAGGTTTTTAAATGCTTATTTTAAAAGGTCATGAAGTTTGAGTTGATTAAGTATTTTCAATCGAATTTCATGTCACTTTGGATGAAATTGTTAACCAGTCTTGATTTTTAAAAATTAGTTGTCATTCAGACAGCGCCCTGTGTGGGGGATGGAGAAGGGTGGAAAGTGCCATTTGCTGGTGAGGGGAGGTTACGTTTACACCTGTACCTATATCTGCATGTGGAGGAAGACAGCATAAGCTTGCATATGAAACTTACAGCTCATTCTAAAGGTTTAGAAGGAGTGATTGCCATCCATGATCAGGGAAGGTTTTAGGGACCCATTCTTTGCATCAGACTCCGCTATCAGGGGTTTTCTAAAAGTAAAGTCCCTGCCTCACCTGCACCAGAGATGACTGAAGTGTAGATGTCTGAGATGGAGGTGAGGCCCATGGATGTGGATTTTAACCCCTCACTCCCCAAACATACACAACTCATGGGTGCATGGCCCAGATTATTTCTCACCCAAAAGATTGAAAGCAGTTAGTTGCTGTCAATTTAAAATGGCAATTTTTAGGGTGCATGGGTGCCTCCGTCAGTTAAGCAGCGTCTGACTCTTGATTTCGACTCAGGTCATGATCTCAGGGTCTTGAGATCAAGGGCCTGCATAGTTGGGCTCTACCCAGCAGGGAGTCTGCTTGAGATTTTCTCCCTCTGCCCCTCCCCGCTCTAAACAAATAAAATCTTAAAAAATGGCAGTTTTTCCTGTATTATGGTAATTGTCTTCTCTCAAATGATCTGAGCAGTAGGTCATTGACCCTGCAGCTTTTCAGAGCATGATAACCAGAGTTAGGAGGCGTCCTGGAGGTCTCCAAATTGAAGGTACCAGGATTTCCTTCTCTTGAGGGTTGTTGTTGCCCTCTTACTGTTTTCTGCTCTTGGCAATCCTGTCCCTGGCACCACAAAGCAATAGAGAAACGCCTTCCACAGAGAGGCCCCATGTCCCACTCCCATCCTTCATGCCATCTGTCATCCACGCTACAGATAGTTGCTTTTTTTTTTTTTTTCATTTTATTCAGCCATCTTCAACGACTCATATGTGGTTTCTTCAACGACTCAAATCAAACTGGATTTTTCTTTTTCATCTGTTGTCCACTGGTTTTCCAGCCTGGCTGAGAAACTAGTTCTCAACTCAGCTGTAGAAACTTGTAAGCTGGCAGAGGCTGGACCCACTCCTAGAGACTAATTTAGAGGGTCTAGGGCTGAGTGTGGGCGCTGTTCTTTAAAACCAATATCAAATCACCACCTCGCCAGTCAGACAAGCTCACAATGAGCTGTCCTCAGAGGCCTCCCAGGTCGTCTGCCCAGTGCCGAGCAGCGTGGGCTGGGCCTCTCTCACGAGGAAGAGGAGGGGGTTGTCCTAAGGCAGCCCAGGATCACGTTAGCTCTTAGAAGGTCACCCAGAGGGTATCTCCTTGTCACCAGCACCCAGCCCTGTTCCTGACCTGCACGAGGTGCCCTGCAAATGTGTATGAATAAATGGATGGTCCCTGAAACCGCAAATCTTTCCCACATGAACTGTCAGTAAAAATCAGGTTTTCTCCATCTACACTGATGAAATTGATTTTTTTTAAGACCTCAAATTCAGGGCTTTAATGAACTCTGCTTTCACTTGGTAATGTTTTCTGTCTGTCACAGCTGAACTCGATGTTAATTATAACAAGATGTTATCTTAGTAGTAGAATGGTTAGAAGCAAAGACTGAGCACTACCAACTGGATTCGAGTCCTGGTTCTACTGACACCGCTTTCTGTGAGATGTTGGATAAATTCTTAACTGGCCATGCCTTGCTTTGCTCATCTGTAAAATGGGGATAATAGCTGTAACAGCCTCAGTGGGTTGTGCTGGGATTAAATGAGATGATGCAGGTAAGGCACTTAGCCTGGCATAGAGTGCATGCTCAAGGACTGTGTCCTTTAAGCCCAAAGATGGTGGAGAGTGGGAGTTGTGGGAGTCCCCTTATGGGCCCTGCACTGGCTACTGATGGCTTGGATCAGGCTTCTCCTCAGGGAGGTGGCTGGAATTGTGTGTGTAGCTCTAGGAAGGGAGGTGGATGGGAAGCCGGCGGTAGGGGTGCCGGGGGTGGGGGTGAAGGCATCAGACGGGCTTGGTCCTACTCTCCTTGAGTGAGGTCTGCAGGACTCATGCTGGCAGCAGGTAGCAGGAGAGCTGCCCCTGGACCAGCCGCACCGGTGGTTATGGCTCCTGTGCTTCTCCAGCTGGATAGCTGGCTTCCTCCTGGGGACCAGCCAGTGAGTCTCCGTTGTGACTGCCTATTCGGCTCACCTGGGAGCTTCTAAACCACATCAGTACCCAGCCCTGCCTGAGGCCAGTTTAATCAGTAACTGCCGCAGACCAGGCCTTCCTATTTGTCTTAAAAGATGCCCTGAGATTCTAATGTGCAGGTGGGGCAGAGCGAATGCTGAAGAATGCTGGCGGTCGGGATGTGTGCCTCCCGGCGGCTGGTAAGTCCCCTTGGGCCCACCTCACAGCGGTGGTAAATGGCATCGACTTCAGTAGGATCTGGTTACGAGACAAGCCCTTTTTTGCGTCCCTGGGACCGGGTGGCTGTTTCTAGGGAAGGGTTGGATTTCACAAGGGACGTTCCCCAAGACAACTGGGGGAGACCAGCATACAGGTCTCGTAACCTGTTAATATCCTAGTTGAGGGAGAAAAGCTTCTTCCTTCGATGTTTGTCTTCTTCCCTGGATAGGACAACATATTCGCGCTTTTTTGCGTAAGTGGTGGAAATTTTTGCATGGGGTATGGCCCTCATGGGTTTAATTTAGCCTCGTGAGAGTGCTCCACACCCGGGGTGGGGGCTCGGCCGGCCTGCTCCTGCAGCTCTCACTTGGTGTGTAGCTTCGGCATCATTGCTTGTGGTAACAGCTGCTGCAGTTACTTTGGCCTCATGGTTTGGGGGAGAACTTATCACCCCACATCTGGTTCATGGAGAGCCTTCAGCCCCGACTGGTGGTGCAACTGTGGGGAGACCTCAGCAGCCCCCAGGCTTTTGTGTCTTCAGGCTCCCCGCAGGTCTCTTGACCAGTTAACTACCTCTGGGGTGAGGGTGGGGAGAATTTGTTATGGGAACTACCTTTCTCCAGTGCTCGGAAAGCCTTTATGAAAACACGATCCCGCCGGGTACATTTATGTGGGAGCGTCTGATGTAGGACCCTGCCTGCTGAGGGCCCTGGAGACACTGGGCTGCAGTGTCTTACAGGTGACTCTTGCTGTCACCCACATGCTCTTTCCAGGCCTTTGTGTGGGGCTGCCAAGTGCCTGCATGATGGCTTAAAGTGGGGCAAAGGCACACCCTGAAATGGTTCACCTTTTCTTCCCCCCAACCTTTTCATTTTACTTCTTAGTAGACACTTATTAGGCCCCGAGGTAGATCCCTTGGGCGGTATAGAGGAACGAAGCTGCTGCTACCTTCCTGGGGCCTCTGAGCTAGTCTGGGAGCTGGGCATGTACTCAGCACCTGGGCTTGGACTGGAAGGGGAGGTGGGTCGGGTCGGCGAGAGAGCAGGACCCCGGCTGTGGGCCAGGATTGGGATGGGAGGGGAGGAGAGAAAGTGGACAAGAGCCTTTCAGACCTGGATACACCTCAGCCTGGACTGGCTGGAAAATTCTCTAATCATGGGGACTAAGCCTCAAACTGTAGAAATTGGCCTCTAGTCACTCCTAGTGAGGTCAGTGGCAAACCTGGGCAGCAGATGCTGGAGGCACGCTGGCCATTCCGTTTTCTTCTGTGATTTCCAGTTGGTGTGTGTTGTTAGCTCTTCCACCCCCTCCACCCCAGCAAATGTTTTTCTGGAAGGCCCTGCTTTGTGATGAGGGTTAGGTACTCAGAACTGACCACAGTACCAACTCTCTAGGGGTTGAGAATCCAAAGTTGGCTGGGCCCAGTGGGGTCTGGGAGCATCTGAGTCAGAACTACTTTGTGTACTTGGTAAAATGGCAGATTCTTTCTCCCCACCTCGAGCTACTAAATCTGCATTTGCAGCAAGCCTCTGAGACACCACCTCTTCGTAGCTTACTGCGAATGTTTGAAAAGCTTTGCTCTGGAGGTGTTGCCACCGCATGGGTGAGAAATGATGGGGACTCAGAGTAATGGTTGGAAAAGGGCTGGAAGGGGGGTGGGGGCTGGTTTCGAGGGCTTTTTATGAGGCAGGGGGGCAGAGCACTCGTGAGTGATTGGAGGTGTTGAGGGCCCACAGCTGTTGGCTTGGATGCTTCCCTGGGCAGAATCTGGGAGGAGAGGGGAGAGGTCTGTGTGTGTTGATCTTGAGGTCTGTGTCTGATAGCCTGCCTGCTGTAGTCGGCACGTGTTAGGAATTTGAGGTCTGAAGAGGAAGGCTGGAGTAATGTGTCTCCCTGGAACTGGGGGTGGGGGGTGGGGCAATTTGTAGGCCGTGCGCAGATTTATAACCAGGGTCATCAAGAAGTGCTTGCTTTCTTTTTTTTTTAATTTTTATTTATTTGACAGAGGGAGAGACAGCGAGAGAGGCAACACAAGCAGGGGATGTGGGAGAGGGAGAAGCAGGCTTCCCACTGAGCAGGGAGGCCGATGTGGGGCTCGATCCCAGGACCCTGGGATCATGACCTGAGCCGAAGGCAGACGCTTAACGACTGAGCCACCCAGATGCCCCAAGAAGTTCTTTCCGTATGAGGTTCCTTTGCTTTCATCCTCCTTGGTCAAGTTTCTCATACCTTGGCCTTGCTGTAGTCCCCATTCTGAGATACCATTTCTTGAGTGACTTGGGGTGAGCTCCTCAAGTGGGATTTGAAAGTAGCAGAAGGGAAAGTCAGGATCAGAGTTGGGCAGAATTTGGCCATGCGGCCACAGTGCCGATAGGTGTGACCAGCCTGGTATTCTCACCTCCTTCCCGTCTGCAGGAGGCCCAGCCCTGCGAATACCAAGGCTGTGTGCCTGGGTTGTCCAGAGGTGTCTGTCCCATTGCTCACTTTGAGCCAGCTGCTGCTAGTGTTATTAAATTGATTTATTGATTTAACCTAGGGTTTCTCAACCGTGGTACAATTGACATTTTGTGCCGATGAATTCCATCTGGGGGAGAGTCAGTCCTCTGCCCTGTAAGTTGCTGAGCGGCCTCCACTCACTGGTAGGTAGTAGCACCCCGTCCCATAGGAGGCAATCAGGTGTCTCCAGGCTTCTCACAATCACCTCAGTTGAGAACTTTGAATTTAACTAACAATGACTGTCTTTCTTCTGTTCTGAGCACAGTGAACACTTTCTAGTGGAAGCTACAAGTCGGGTCTGCAGAGTCATTGTAAACAAGGTGAATCTAGGAGAGATGTAATGGTATGGGGAGTCTTGGTATAACAGGTGTGGGTCTCTCTGCGGGTATTCACTCTATTCCCTATCCTGGAATCGATGTTTCTGTTGAACTTGGGCTTTCTTTATTATTGCTTATGCTGTCTTTTCAGAGAACAACATCCTGCTGCTTCTAGAAAATTTTGCTTCCTTTACTCACTTTTATGTCCTACGTTCTTTCCTTTTCTTATAATGTAGCCAAATTACAAGTCTGCACCAAGCATTTGGGGCTCTTTTCCTGTAAAAACCCTCCAGTGGTGCCCCCTTAACACAGCATTCATGTACCCCAGAGACCCTGCCGCTTCCGTCAGCTGCCCCGCTTTATTCCCCAGGCCAAGGTCAGGAGGACGTGCTCTGACCGGCAGATCGAGTCAGACTAGCCCTTCCAGATTTTGGGCCTTTCCTTAGCTTCCGGACAACACCCCTGGGATCCGGATCCCTAGTGAGCCCTGCCCTGCCTCTCTGCCCACACGCTGGCAACTTCCTCTCCCCGCCCACTGGAACTGGCCAGCGATCCTGTAGATCAGATCTTGGCTTTGGGGCTCCTTCCTTGGGAAGTCTCCCTGGCTCCCTGTAATGTTGCCCACCCTCACCATTGCCCTTTAAACAATGACGGTTGTCAGTTCCTTGCCTCAAAGCTCCCTGATGGTTGTTCCTAGGGCCTCGCCCTGTGGTGGATACTTGGAAGGTAATAATAAGCCTCTGTAGGATGACTGACTTAGGTGTTGTCCCTAATTGCAGCATGAGCTTGCCTTTTGGAAGAGAGGATCCCTGGGGCCCAGAAGTGGGAGAGCTGTCAGGACCCTCAGCCTCCTTTTCTTCCCCTTCCCCTTTTCCCCAGGCCCATTCTGATGGTCTCTGGTTTCTTCAGATTATTTTCACAGTCTGTTACCAAGAAAGGATGGGACATTCATTGATTTCTTAGAAGACAAAGTTTTTTTTTTTTTTTTAAAGATTTTATTTATTTATTTGACAGACAACGAGAGAGGGAACACAAGGGGGGGAGTGGGAGAGGGAGAAGCAGGCTTCCCGCTGAGCAGGGAGCCCGATGGGCTCGATCCCAGGACCCTGGGATCATGATCTGAGCTGGAGGCGGACGCTTAACAACTGAGCCACCCAGGTGCCCCTTAGAAGACAAAGTTTAATTCATAGACGTTACCCTTCCTAGGTAGATGGGCATTTTTATAGATTTCAGGAATTAGGTGGACAGGGATGGATGGAATCCCATTGGGCCATAGTGGCTTTAACTCAAGACAGTTTGCAACTCCAGTGTGGTTAATTCGAACAGTGAAGGTTATAGCCAGAAAATGCCTTTTGTTTGTTTGTCTTCATGGATGCAAAGACATTTCCTTCTTTACTTGGTTTCTATGGTCTGTGTTTAGTGTAGCCCTAATGTTTGTGCTTTAGAATTGAACAACAGGAGGGGCAGGATTGTAAACATGGTTCAAGGAAGAAAGCACAGGAGGCCAAATTCCTTCAAGGGCAATTGCACCCCTTGCCCTCTCTATCCAGAGTGAATTAAGTTTGGCTTTCCATATTCACAGGAGAATCTCTTGAGGTTCTTTCCCACTTCTGAATGTGGGGAATACTTTTGGGAAGAGTTAAAGCTCTTTTTAAAAGTCACTTGTGCTCATTTCTCTAAAAGGATGGCATTTGAAACCTGGCAAATAACTCTGGGAAAGGTGGTGATCTGTTGATGAATGTGCCAGGTGTCCTATGTCCTGTGTTAAGTTGCAAGTATAGAAATTCTGAGTGTACCTGCGTCCCAGAGGTAGGGTTATAATGTGTCCTTTGAGTTATTAGTAATAGGAATATAGTATGCATGGATTCCTGATCCTGGCTAATCTTCAAGAATCACCTTGGGGAGCTCTGAAAATGCAGACTTCTGAAACCCACCTGGATTCACTGAACCAAAGCCTTTTAGAGTGTGATCTGGAACCCTATTTTTATTTTTACCTTCTAAATGTTTTAGTCTTTTTTTTTTTTTTTTTTTTTTTTTACCCCCCTAACTACTTACTGGGATACTTGAGACTCCCCAGCATGATTCTTAAATAATTTGAAGTTAGATGCCAGTCTTTTTTTTCTAACTTAAAGTATAATTGACATAACATTGGTAGTTTCAGGTGTGTAACATAATGATTCGGTTATTTGTATTGTGAAATGATCACAGTAAGTAGTTAACACCTATCGCTACAGAATTTTTTCTCTTATAATGAGAACTTTTAAGATCTCTTAGCAGCTGTTGAATATACAATACAGGATTATTAACTATAGTCACACTGCTGGATGTTACATCCCCATGACTTAATTATTTTATAGCTAGAGGTTTGTACTTTTTCACCTTCACTCATTTCACCCGCCCCCTCACACCTTTGCCTCTGGCAACCAAAATCTGTTTTCTGTATCTGAGTCCTATGGGGGTGTTGTGTGTGTTTAAGATTCCACATAGAAGTGAGATCATACAGTATTTGTCTTTCTCTTAGTTCACTTGGCATAATGCCCTCAAAGGCCCATCCATGTTGTGAAAAATGGCAAGGTTTACTTTGATAGGTGAATAATATTCTGGGTGTAATCACATTTTCTTTATCCCTTCTTTCACAGGACCCCTCTTTTTTTTGAGAGAGAGGGTGCATACGAGCAGGGTGTGGGGGGCACGGGGAGCAGAGGGAGGAGAGGGAGAATCTTAGGCAGGTTCCACACTTGCTGCTGAGCTCAACACAGGGATCAATCTCCCTACCCTGAGATCATGACCTGAGCCAAAATCAAGAGTTGGACGCTTCACCCAGGTGCTCCCCCCCCATTTTTTTTAACCTTAAAAGCTTCTCAGGGGAGACTTGTGTCTTACTGTTGGCACTGGGATAGCTTCTTAATTTTTAACAGGTTGCCAGGCTGCCCTTGATATTCTGGCCTGGGGGTCAGGGGGAGTCCTAAGCATCCACTCTGGAGCATGGTGATCTGTGATGGGACTGTTCAAGGGGTGGAGAAGGTGCCTGGTAGCAAGCCGGGAGCACTGTGTGGGCGTGATGGTCTAACATGACCTATCTGAACTGGTTATACTAGGAAGCTCGGAAGACAAACTAATCCACTGGTTCGTGAAAATGCCTGAACCCTTCCCTTTAGGTGCTTGAAAGATCTAAAGTCTTAAAGTTTATAAGAACCACATGTGTTAGGATAGCTTATAGCTGATGCTGTGTTGTGGTTTCTGGCAAGTGTGACTTAATTAAGAATGCCCCCCCATCATACTTAAGAACTATCTAGACTGTCTAGTGTTAATTTTTTGGCTATGCCAGATTTCTAGTTCAGTGGGGGTACTGCTTTGTGGTTAGTGTCTTTACAGGGATTTTTTCAGAGAAGCTAGAGAAAGAAAGCAGCTTCATTTGTATTTTAACTGTGAATTCCTAAATTCTTGTGCACAGCAATATCAGAATATCAAAAACACTCTAGAAGCAAACATAACTAAATGGTGAAATGTTTGCCCCTCTGTTCAACTTCCTTGGCAAGGATGATTCCGGGCCATAATTCTGATACTTTCCTGAGAAGAATCTTCATTTATTTTACAAGTGACTCATTTAAGATTACTGGTTAGGACTTTTACAAAATTAATACAAATGCAGAAATTACCTGAAACCTGGCACTAACTGTTAAGAAAAACTAGGTTTTGATTTTATGATTGCTCAAATTTAATGATTCTAAAAGGCTAACTTATTCTAGTTGAGCTCTTTAGAAGGATGCAAGTTAAAAGTTAAAAAAAACAGGTCTTGGTGACTATGTTTACATATTCTGAACACTTTGATTAGACTTGTAGTATAAGCACGGATTTATACTGCTGGTGTTTCAAAGAGAAAAGCCTGTTACAGTTGGACTTTGGAATGTAACATTGTCTGGAAGGTTTAACAACTATTTTGTTTCAAGTGGAAAGCAAATTTGTAAGAGTTTGAAAATAGTGTATCTGTCTTATTGGGTCATTCACGGTTAATCCAAAGCATAGAAAGTAACTAGCAAGAACAACTCCACAACCACTATTTCCTGTCCAAACTCTCCCTGCTTAGAGAATGTTAGTCCCAATATAGTACTTTGGCTGTTATTTCTTTCCTAATATGTCTGTCTTTTATTTATTTTTTAAAGATCTTATTTATTTTTTTGACAGAGACCCAGCGAGAGAGGGAACACAAGCAGGGGGAGTGGGAGAGGGAGAAGCAGGCTTCCTGCCCAGCAGGGAGCCCGATGCGGGGCTCCATCCCAGGACTCTGGGACCATGACCTGAGCCGAAGGCAGACGCTTAACGACTGAACCACCCAGGCGCCCCACGTCTGTCTTTTAAATGGCACTTAATCTGGATTACTTGGGGGGTAGCAATTTGTTTTGGGAAGTTTAGCGCTTATTTGAGTTAATGATTTACACCCACATATTTGGGTGCGATGGCTTTACTTCTGCAAGAGTTTCTATGTGCACAGAAGAGAACCCATCTCCATTGTTTGAGACTTAGTCAACTAAACTAGGAAGTATCTGTTGAGCATCTCCCGGTGCCCTGCATTATATTCAATCCCATGTGGATCCTGAACAAAGTCTAAAACATGGCTCAATACTTAAAGTCAATCAGTGAGACAGAGGAAATAATTTTGAGATAATGTAGGAGCGTGAATAATTCAGGTTAAGCTGCTTGGGACAGTTACTGAGTAATAATCCATTTTAGTCATCAGAGAACTCAGTTTGGTCCAGACGTCTCAAAGGCTTCCTGGAGGAGACGAGAAAAGTTAAAAAGCAGGGGAATTTTTAACCAAGCTCATGGTGCTGATTTGCATTATGAAGCACAAGGGAGGAGCTAAGAGTTTGGATACCTTTCTTTGGGATTTTGTTGTGAAGTAATGGCCTTAAGTGGCCTGTTGACCCTCAGGGCCCGGGGAGTGAGGCCTGAGGGAAAACCGCTCCTTCCTCTGTGGGGTTCTTGGGTTTAAGCAGAGGACGGTATCCCAGAGTCTCCTGGAGTCCTGGTCACCAGCTTGAGGGGACATACGGCAGTGTGTGTGCTGCTTCCCCCCCTTGGGAGGAGGGAAGTAGGCGTCTGTATGTGTGTATCTACATGAAAGACCGCATTCAATAGCATTAGGGTTTGCATCTGAGATCAGAACAGCACAGCCCTAGGGGTAAACACCTAATTAAGCCCAACACTCTCCTCTACATATTTGTGGATATAATTTGACTGCACACTGATGACATATTAAACCCAAAGCTAGATAATTACATAATTAGACAATTGAAACATGTGACTTATCCCCAGGATACCAGAACAACCCCTATGGGGTTGAGTAACCACAACTCTGACTGTACTGCTTGTGTTTGGCTTCCCAGGGTTTGTGCCCAGAAGGACCCCATGTGGTCTCAGAGTCTGGAATTTGGAAACCAAACACTGACAAGTGGCTTGAGTTGGGTTTAAGGTTGGATGCTGAAGCAGTGTATAGACCTCAGCAGATACAGATCTATGCAGATTTTTAAAGCTTTCCCTGTTGGTGGAAAAAATGTTCCAAGGGGATAACAGGAAAATTGCATCAGTTGGTCCTTAAATAAGTAAATTATTTGAACTGGAAGACCTGAAGCGTAAGCATAGGCAGTTCTATGCCCCTTGCTGGTTTTAGTGTTTGCTGGATTTTGTCTCTACTGAACAAAATGTCAGATAAGAGTGCACAGTAGGTAAAGTCTCCTGGGCCTTGGGTGTGGCCTCAGACCCATCCCTTGCTGTGGGGGGACACTCAGGGACACAATAACAAAGTCACTTGTTGATTCTGTATATACTTGTAGGCCTCCTGGTGTTGTGTAAGCTGGGCCGTGTGCATTCAATGTTTATGTGTGTGTGAAAATATTCAATAGTGTCTTTATTAGACTTACCATAAGACAATATTTGGAAAAGTACAGTCAACATGATGGGGGAAATAATGCTCCATTTGAAGAGAAAATGACTTTGTGTGATGGGAGGGGGAAAACACTAAGAAGTTTCTGCGTCTCTAAAGGACTATTGGGAGCTGTGGAGGGCGAGGACCCACTGTGAAGCTCTGAGTGCATTTTTATCATTGAACCATCCTGCGTGAAAATGGGAATGAACTGCTTGTCTTCTGAGAAAGTTGCGTTTTCTACAGAGATCAACTAGTTCGACCCCTTTTCCCATCATTAACTGAGCACCTACTGTGTACCATACACTATGCTTCAGCCACACTCCTGTTGGGCTGGAAGTCTGCGGATCCAGCGTTTGTACACCATAGATCCGTGTGCGAGAGCTCTTTGAACACAGTCCTGCTAATGTGTGTTACAGATCTTTGTTTTACTTTCAAATGTTTTGTGGTTTAGGTTCTTAGAGGCCGCGAGAAAGTGCAGGAGGTGCTCTATTGAGCTTTTACCCTGTTGCTGGCAACTCACTAGACGTAGTTTAGTGCCTTTAAATACTTGTATTTAAAACTAGTACTTGGCTAACTTACTGAAATGAGTAAGTTCCTTTGGCTTGTTCACTAGAATGTGTATCTTCAACTCTTGGACTCCTTAGGAGACTTGCTGACTCTGGGAATCGCTCCCACAACTGGCCGGGGGAGGGAAGTGTCTGGGCTCTGTTTTACTTAGCACCAAGGAGAAGCCTTCACCGGGCAGGCATTTGGGAGTTCTCATCCAGATGTGTGTGACATAATTTCTGAAATAGACCACAGCTTAAGTCACTTGGTTTCTATTTTCAGATCGTTCTGTCGAAAGAGGCATTGGGAAACAGGCCCCAAATAGAGGGACAGAAGTGGCGAGCTGTGTACTCCTAGGCTGAGGAACTCCGTGTCCCCACCTGGTACTGTGGGTTTAACTTCAGGGATCAAGAGTGGTGTGGCCTGGGCAGTTCATTCAGAGGCTGTCACCTGTAGCTCTTGGCCACGGGGGCCCAGGAGATAATCTTGACACAGAAGCCCAAGGCTTTTTGTTTGGTGACTTCTCGTTCTGTCTTCATTAAATCAACTCCAAGGCTGTGGTAACTCTCCAGACTGCTCTTTCTCTGTGCTCCAGGAGGATTGACTCCTCCAAGTTCTAGAACTGAAAAGGGCCTGAGAACCAGAGGACACATGTCCTGTACCGGTGACTGTCACCAATGCAGTTCTCTGGGGCATAACCTCCATTTCTAGTGTTGATATTACGAACCTGAGCTATTTGCATTTTCTGCTCCAGTCCTCTTGCTTCCAGACATAGTGTTCCCTGCTTGTGTGGGGTCCACTCATAGGGTGGATTGAGTCAAGGTTGCCACCAGGGTCTTTACAACAGCCTCTGTACCTAAGGGCCCCAGTTCTGGTTTGAGGGATATTTTCTCCTCCTACTTGTAGTTCTGGCCATGGTTACTTGAAGCTTGAGTGACTCTGGTCTTCTATTGAGTTTCTCTTCCCTCCTCAGTAATTTGTACATTAGGTTCATCTGCCCTCCTTCCCTGTTTAATTTTTGCAAAGGTAAATTATACATGGGGTAGAAACTTCAAACAGTAGAAAGGGGTATGCAGTGGAAAGTCTCTGTCCAACCTATGTCTCCTAGAAATCAAGGTCTCTTCCTGAAGACCATCATGTTAGCAATGTCAATGTCTTATCCTCATGTATACACAGACTATTTTTTTTTTTTTTTTTTTTTAAGATTTTATTTATTTATTTGACAGAGAGAGACACAGTGAGAGAGGGAACACAAGCAGGGGGAGTGGGAGAGGAAGAAGCAGACTCCCTGCGGAGCAGGGAGGCCGATGCGGGGCTCAATCCCAGGACCCTGGGATCACGACCCGAGCCGAAGGCAGACGCCTAACGACTGAGCCACCCAGGTGCCCCTACACAGACTACTTCTGAAATAATAACGATCATTAATATTCGTTCTCCTTTACCTTTGCTGCCCTTTTCCATCCTCGACATGAATAAAGTGCTCTATATATTCTAATATACTTCTTTTAAACTTATAAAGTATTTTCTGTCAGTTTGTGTAGATTGACCTCATTCTTGAACTGCAGTGTTATATTCCATTGGATTTCTTAACTAGCTTCCTATCAACTGACCTTTATTTTTCAGTCTCCCTGTTTTACCCGGTGCCGAAGATAGAAACACATGTATTGGTACGTAAGTGTGCATGTATCTGTGGGATATGGAAGTGGCATGGTTGAGTCAGAGAGTATGTTCATCCTTCATTTCATACTGCCAAACTGTCCTCCAAAGAAGTACCAATTGCCTCATCAACAGTGTGATGGTACAGTGTAGTAGCATGCTTTTTAATATTGGCCAGTCCGCTAGATAAAAGTGATACCTCATGTGAGACTTCTGTGCATGAGGTTGAACACCTTTTCACATGATTAAAGTCCTTTTGTATTTTTTCCTAATCTGTCAGTTGTTTTCCCATTTGTCAGTGTTGTTGGGTCTGTATTACTGGTTCCTATTTGCTTTTTATATAATATGGAAATTAGTGTTCTGTTATGTGTTGCAAATACTTCCCCCATTTGACTGTTAGCCTTTTCCCTGCAGAAAACTTAATTTTTTATATGTAGCCAAATTTATTTTATGGCTTTGGGGTCTTGTGTCCTACTTCACGGTATTGTTTTTGTCGTCTTCTCCACTCGATTAGGATGTTACTTCGATTTATGTCATAGACACACATCTCTTCTGACTTCCCAGCATGCTCTGCATCACAAATCTGCCAAACTCTTCCTTGACCTTCAATTGTAATGAAATTGTCTGCCTTACCAATGGATGAATGAATAAACGATCTTTGAATTCGTGGAATCAGTGTTCCCTACGGGTTCCAGGCACTGTGCTGTGTGTTGAATACTGCAGTGAACACAGTGGGCATCCGAAAGCGTAGTGAGGATGTGGGATTCACTCTGAGTCTTTGGAAAACTGGGACGAGGGATGGCTATGTTACGGGACCGGGAGTCCTGCTCTGTTCTGGGATGGGACGGTTATGAGAGTGATCAGGGAAGGCTTCCTTGAGAGAAGGCATCTAAGTGGTAAATCTCCAGCCTGAGCGGGGGTTGTCCAGAATTTAGGGGGTAGGTAACAGGGTGTCAATGAAGAGGAGCCAGAGAGCCTTCCGTGTTGAGGAAGCTGTGAGGTCAGGCCCTGGGGTAGATGATGGGGTGTGAAAGGAGCTTACAGTGTTCGAGAAACCTGCAAAGGTCAGTGTTGCTGGAGCAAGCCTCTGGGAGGAGGCTCGAGGGACTTGAAGGAGCCATGTTATTTGGGGAGGGTGTTGCGGGTTGTGAATGGATTTGGTCATTTGCTCCACATTTCTTTGATTCTGTGACGTTCTGTGGCATCTCTTTCATGTCTGTTTTTTAACATTTCGACAGAATCCTCAACACATTTGTTCAATGAACTTGTATCAGGTTGGCTTTTTGATGTTTGCATGCTTCTGTTTCATCTCTTACTGATTATAAACTGCTTTAAGAAAAATGCCATCAAGATCTCTTAACAGAGCGTCTCCTCTCAGATCCAGGAACATTTTCTGGTGAGCATGTTCATTAACAGCAGCATTAGGAGTTAAGCAGATACTTGCATGGGTTTCATCTGGAGTTTCACCACCTGGTCGTTAGACTGGCTGCTGAGAGGGCTGAGGCCAAATCCCAAGTGGGCTTCGGTGCTGAGGGGTATAGTGATGATTAGTAATGTCTGCCACAGCACCAGGAGGGGAGGTTCTTGTCATGCTGCTGTTTGACCTAGAACAGTGTAAAGAAAGGTGCTCTTCTTCTTGTTCCTAGGTGTGTGTTGGTACAGGTACCCTTGCGTGAGGGTCCTAGACTAGCTCTGTTGGCCTGGGAGCATGGGAGCCATTTCCTTATTGACCAGCGTGTTTAATTGCAGTCCCTGCCTAAGGATACTAATGCCTCTGTTTAGGTCGGGTTCACTTTTTCCCCCCTATGTAACTACATGTTCTGAAAAAGTACCAGGATTTGTGTGTGCTTGGGTCCACCAGCTTGGCACAGTCACCCCCCCCCCACCCCGATCCTAAACTATAATTTCTCCTTGAAATGGTCAGAGTTGATAATGTCTGCAAATGTATTGATTAACACAGTTGAATCACTGATGCTCCCACCAGCAGTGCACACGTTGACTTAGAGGTGTGCGGGTGTCAAGAGGAGTGCCAGACCTCTGTAGCTCATCCCCTTTCTCACCCCCATCTCTGGCGGGAGCCGCCTGGGTGCCCGCAGCTCATGGGGAAGGCAGGCATTCGAGAGGATGTAGTAGGATGAGCTCAGGGCCAGAAAGTATTCCGAGAACCATTGCAAGCCAGCCTTGGTCAGAAAGTCAAACTTAGTTCCAGGGTGTTGGCAGTGAGCCGTTGTTGGCTACTCTAGAATTAGTCAACTACATGGCTTAATCCAGTAGTGGTTATTTCATGAAAAATGGGGGTATGGAGGAGCAACCAGACCTCCTTGCCTTTTAGGTATTGAGCAGGATGTTTAAATGAAGGTTATCCCATTTTACCCTGTGGAAATGTGTATATTCTTGGAGGTGAAAGACGACCTTGTCTGTAAAGCGAAGTCTATCTAAAAGGTCTTTTCCTACACAAATTTCTTTTGGCCTTATTCTTGTCCGTAGATAGAAGCACAGCTTTATATGCTAAAGTTTTGCTCTAAACTCCTACCATACTTTTAAACATTGAGTTGATTATCTCCTCACTCTTGGGCCCTTGTGTTTATTATTTGCTGCACACAGTTTGGGACATAATCAGCCCTGGTTTGCCACATAGTGGGAGCAAGAGGGAAGTTGGTGGTTAGGTGGAGCCAGCTTTCATCTGCTTTAGTTCGGAGCCTGGGAGTGGGGATGATGACGAGGCTAGTGAGGCATTTTACAAAGCCACAAGGACAGTGCCTTGAGCAGTAAATGGAAGCTCCACAGGGTCAGTTGTGCTCACCCTGAGTTCCTCTTTGAAACCTATGACCTGAGAAAGGTACTCCAGTGATTCCAAGAGCTTCAGAAAGAAGGTGCCTCCCTGGAGGATCTTGTCTTCATAATGGGACTTCCCCTCCCCTGTCGGGAGGGGGGATCCCCTGGCTGGCTGGGCCTGAACAGGTCCAGTTCTCCCAACAGCTGCGCCAGCACATGTTGGATGTGGCTGAGGTCCTGCTTCCTACTCTACATTTTTCTTTTGTATTTAAGAGGACTTAAAACAGCATGGTTGCAGTTTAGATGAAGTTGTTGATAATATGGCTTTCGTTTTTTAAAGCTAATCAGAGAAATTCTATGTGGTATGTCTTATATACGTGTATCCATATATTTCTGTATAACATAGGTATCCTAATGAAGTGAGGATCAGGGATAGTAAATACCCTGCTGATGTGCCATCACTTTGTCCCGCCCGTCACCCCACAGTGCTAGAAGATGAGGACCCTTTGCTACTAATCCAGTGAGCGGCAGCCACCGCCAGTCAATGGGAGTTACTGTGTGTGACAAAAACATGTTTCATCCTGGACCCAGGTTGATCCTGAGACACAGCATACTTGACCTGTGTTACCCAGTTTTTGCTGGTTGGATAAGCATGCCACCAGCCTTTGGAGGCCTCAGTGGGAACACAAATGTGTGTTTCTGGTGAATAGCCAAAGTCCATGAGTGCTCAGTGTAAAAAGCCTCCTACTCATGTTGGTCTTTCATCCTTTGGGAATTCGTTGTCCTGTTGGAACACTGTTTTTGGCCTTCATTGCAGTGAACTTGGAATCTGAAAAGTTGCTTTGGGATGAGGTCAGAAGCCATTAGTTAGGGGGCAGTGAGGTGTTTCGTGTCTTTCTCTTCCAGCTCTCTCAAGGTTAATGATTAAGGCTCTTCTAGGGACAGGAAGTCCTTCTTCTGTGACAGGAGCTCTGATACCATGCAAGGCAGGACTCCGGGTGCAGGACTTGTGGATTCGAAATCTGGGCAGGATAACCCTGATGGTCCCTTGATTCACTTAGTTCCAACAAGTTCATATTGACTCACCCAATAGAAAATCCTAAAGAACCACCATGTGCCAGACATCGTGATGTCTGTCCCAGGTTCAGTCTTGATGTTATGCCTTTGCTCACCATGTCCTCCATCTCGGAGGGCCTTCCTATCCTGCAAGTCTCCATCTGGGCCCTTCATGAGCTTGATTCTCCGTGCCTGTGAGAGGTAGCATGTACCGTAGGTTTTAGCATCTAATGCCAAAACAAAACACTAAATTTATGGTACACTTTGCAGTTAAACTTGAGATAGAGACCAAATTTCCCTGATTCTTCAATATCTTCCCTTCTGGCTTCTCAAAGGCCTAAGCATATGGGTAGGTTGCACTCTTTAGGTGAAGTGCATCTTGAACTTGGCAAGAGCAGGACTCTGTCCATGGATCCATAAATACAACTGACTGGCAAAGCATTTTTTCTGTAAGTAGACCCCTAGGCTAGGGTGTAGTAGGTGGGCCCTTTTGCCCAAGGATGGTGAGGACAGTGCTGACTATCCTTCTCTGGGGAGTGTCTGTATGGCAGCCTCTAGTCTGTCCTACACACCACCCCCTCATCCTGGTCTTGCACTTGCCTATGGCCTCCTGGATTACTATAGCAGGAATTACTGACCACCTTGTTTCTACTTATGATTAATCCTAACCTTGTAAAATGGAGCTGTCCTGCAAAGCAGTGTATGATATCGGGGCACATCTCCTAGCCCTTCATCAGTTCAGCTTCTTGAAGCTGTTTAAATCCTTTCTGGATTCTCCCCATGTGGTGCTCAGCAAATGCTGAAAGCACAAATGAATGACTATTACAGCAAATACTTTTCTGAAGGAAGCAGTGTATGAAACAAGGCTATTTCTGTCTTCTGGAAAATGGCCCATGGCAACAAAGCCAG
Source organism: Phoca vitulina (assembly GCF_004348235.1). NCBI lineage: Eukaryota > Metazoa > Chordata > Mammalia > Carnivora > Phocidae > Phoca > Phoca vitulina. Next base: position 28,503,825 of record NW_022589723.1, read on the forward strand.
GTTCTGGATGTAGTCACGTTGGTGTATAATAGATAGCTTGTTAAAGTACTTTCTCTGTGTCCTGCCCATTTCATATTCCTGCTCTGTGACAATGTTTCCTGATGTGTGCTCTGTTGAACCAGTCATGTGTCAGATGTTAAGTACAAAAGCGTTCCAGTACAAGCAGGGATGGATGTGTCCTGAGCTATGAAGTTGAAGCTCATGGAGCTCTCCCTTAAGGAGTCTGCTTCCAGTGACCTGCACCTAATTATGTTTTGCATAGAGGGGGCTTTCTAACTTGGTTGAGTTTCAAGTAGACACTCCTGAATACAAGTATTAAACCCACGGAGCTAAATTATAATTAGGCTTTTAAAAAGACCAACTGCGGAGCTTGTTGGAGCCTTTAGCCCATGAATGTGTGAGGGCTGTAGTACTGTTTCTTGAACTTTTATTTATAGAATACTTTTTTGCGAAAGAATCTCCTAGTGCTCCCTCACTTCTCGGAATGAGGCGTGTATTAAGTACTCTGAATCAGAAAATTAGGGAATTAACTTCCCAGCTGGCTTGTACCAGCTCATGTGAGCTGACTGCATCTATTCTAAACTTGGTATTTAGTGACATGATTTTTGGTACCCTGAATTGGCTACGGTGAGCGCTTTTATACCACAGAAATTTATAAACTTGTCCGTAGTGAGGGCCTGACTTTGAGCTTAATTTTATCTGCTCCTTGGGCCAGTTATCAAGAGGTGATGCCTGTTCATACTAGGAACATGCATGACTTTTTTTTTTTTTTTAAAGATTTTATTTATTTATTTGACAGATTGAGAGATATAGCAAGAGAGGGAACACAAGCAGGGAGAGTGGGAGAGGGAGAAGCAGGCTTCCCGCTGAGCAGGGAGCCCAACTCGGTGCTCAGTCCCAGGACTCTGGGATCATGACCTGAGCTGAAGGCAGACGCTTAACGACTGAGCCACCCAGGCACCCCAGAACATGCATGACTTTAAGAAAACTTTAAACAGCTATTTGCATGAAAGGCTGACGAATTGATCTCGTACTCCTGTTCTGAAAAAATGGGTATATTTCCTACTTTACAGAAACAAAGTGTTTCTCATTGAAAATGAGCTTAAATATTTCAAAGGCATGTACTTAAGCTTTGATAACAACGTAAAACCTTTTGCTCCTAAAAATTTACCACAAACTTAAGGATCTTAAAGTAACACATTTATTTTTTTACGGTTCTGGAGGTCCGAGGTCCTAAAGTCAAGGTGTCCACATGGCCTGTGCTCCTTCTGGAGACTCAAGGGGAGAATCTGTTTCCTTGCCTTCACTAGATTTCAGAGGCCACCGGCATTGCTTGGCTTGTGGCCCCATCTTCTGAGCTAGCAGTGCCGCATTTTCTAAGCTTGCTCTCTGACCTCTGCTTACATTGTCACAGCCCCTTCCTTCTGACCTTGACCTTTCTTTCAAGGCCTTTCTTAATTCTGCAGAGTCCCTTTTGCCGTGTAAGGTAAAATAGTCACAGGTTCTATTGGGTGGTGGACGTCTTTGGGGGGCCGATACTCAGCCTACCACAGTTAATTACTTTAATAATAAATTTTTTATTTTCTCTAGAAAGCCAGTATAATAAATGCCTTCTAGTATTTCTTCTGCTTGCAGTGTTTGGTTTTTGTCCATGTCCTTCCTGCTTCCTTAACTGGTTCTACTATAAAACTACAGTTTATTTTCTCATTAAAGGTTCTGTTGGACAGCGACTTTATTGGTAAAAGTTTCACATCCTTTGTCAAAATGTTAAAACTTGGGCAAAAGTAAGATAATGTTGGGCTATGAATGAGCTCTTTATTAAAGCTTTAACAGAGGGTTTATTTTTCTGTTCAATTTTTATTCTCTACTACCTCAAAAGAGATCTAATCAGAATCCACTAAAATTCTTAACTCCCAAACCCCAAAATTAAGGAGCATTGGGAAGAGAAGACACTTGGGTTTGATTGCACTGCCCTTATTTTTCCTGGATTCACTTGCTGGGTGGAGAGTCTGGGGATCAGTTTCTAGGGTGCTTATAAAATGGAAATCCAGTTTCTAGCAGTTCATCCTTAGGAGTCAACAAAGCTCACCATCCACTCAAGAAACCTTTTAGAGTCTATGGATGTGAGTCTTGGAGGGACCTTGACAGTGAATGGTTTGGTGGAGCAAGGTGAACAAGACACTGAGCTGAGCTGGCGTGGCCAGAGAGGGATGGGGATGGGGGTGGGGGTGGGGTCGGGGTACGGGGTATGTATGGAGAAGGTGGGTGAGGTTAGGAATTGTAGGTGCTGCTGAGAGACAAGATGAGGTGGTCTGAGAACTGGCCTATGCCTTGAATGATAGGAGGTCATTGGTTCCCTTACTTTGTCCTTGAACGTAAAAAAAAAAAAAAAAAAAATCCCATGTGAACCAAGTCTTCAGATGGCCTTGGCCCATGGATGGTATGGTTCTTGACTATAACATGAGAGAGAAGTTTCATAAAAGCATAATAATAGTAGTCTTTGATTTTTTATAAGGCCTTTGTCTAGGAGTTTTTGTGAATTCTCAAATTTCTGAATACTCGCATCATATTTTACTCCATAAAATGCAATAATGCAGACTTTGGAGGTAGTTCTACTTGACCAAGGACCATCATTTCTTAGCCTTCTCTACTTTGTATCCATTTCCAACATCAGCATAAGGCTATCAGTAACTAGTTAAGTCAACAGTTCTTAACAGCAGTGTCCTGACTAGTGTGGCACAACCAGTTGTGAGTGATTGGCTACTAATTACTGGTTAAAGGACTCAACTTGACGGATGGATGACCTACTGGAAAATGAGAAGCAAGGTGATTGCCTATGTGAGATTGTCTTTCTCTCACATGGCTTTGGATATGCTTTGAGTGGGGCGGAAGGTGTAGAATCAGAGCGAGCTGCCGCTGGGAGTGCCCTTGGTGCCAGATCCGGGCATGGGGACAGGGACAAGGGGTTATGTAGCGTTGCCTGGCATCTGCAGTGTGGGCCTATGTGAGGAACTACAAAGTGCAAGGAACTATAGTTTAGGCTTGAACAAATTTCTAGTTACCAGTGTCCTGGCAGTGGTCAGAGTTACCAGGAGAATGTTTAGTGTTGGCTGTCCAGGTCAGCAGCTGATAGGAGTTCTGGGACAGGAGAGTGAAAGCCAGGCTTCGGGAAGCCCGGGTCAGGGAGGCCTTGTTGGAGAAGCTGACCTTTAGCGGTAGAACTAGATGTGTTGAAATGCAAAAGAGGGAGTGCCTGCCAGTGAGACTTAGTTGGCCCCAGGCCTCCAGAGAGCAGTTCTCACCCGCACACTGTTGAGTTGGCACCACCTGTGGGCTTTGCAGAAGTGCAGAGACCTACAGCTCTACCTTTTGGAGGTCTTGATTGCGCATTGGCAAATAATAACTTCTCTCCCCACCCTGGGTGATTCTGGTGTTTAGGCTAGGGTTGATTCCATGTTACTTTGAGGCTAGTGGAGGAATAAAAAGTGGTCACAGTTTTATCATTGAACTTCATTAGGAACAAGCCGAGTTTCTCATATGTACATGCACACACAGGCACATGAGCCCGGGCACACAAACACACCCTGACGTGGCGTGTGTTTGAATATAATCCGGCCTTACACATATAAATGTAACTGTCTAAGAAGTAAAAGCTCAGATATTTAATGTGATAATCTAGTAGTCAAGTGTCTTACTCAGTTCTGCAAACAACAAGTGTCCTAGTCTTTTCCTGTCCAGGATACGTAGCTGTGAAGCCTGAAACTCTTAATAGGCACTGGGGAGTCTTTAAAGAGTGCTTAACTTGTCTCCAGCAAACTCAGGTATTTCTTGGATCTTCTTGTGTTTCATTTCTTTGTACTTGGTCTAATGAATACCTTGTATTCTTGGACCTGCTGGAAGACCAGCTGGAGTTTGGAAGGAAAAGCCTCACTTAAACTACAGAAGGAATACTAGCTAAGGGGTAGGGAGAGCTGGGTTCTAGTCATGGTTCTGTATTTGTGACTTGGGATAATCCATTTACATTTCTGGGCTTCATTTTTCTTTTTTTTTTTTTTTTTGAGATTTTATTTATTTGTCAGAGGAGTGCGAGCACAAGCAGGGGGAGCGGCAGGCAGACAGAGAAGCAGGCTTCCCGCCGAGCAAGGAGCCTGATGCGGGGCTCGATCCCAGGACCCTGGGATCATGACCTGAGCTGAAGGCAGACGCTTAACCTACTGAGCCACCCAGGTATCCCTGGGCTTCATTTTTTTTGATGATCCCTAAAGTTTTTAAAGCTATATTTTCAGACCCATATGTTGTTTATACCATTAGATCTAACACTTTCCAATTATCTCTACTATATAAGGGGCTGCACTAAGGGCTGCTGAGCCTTCAAAGACCTGTAAGACCTCCTAGTTCCAAAGAATATTCTACGGAAGATAATATGCAAATGAAGTTAAATAACACAAGATTAGCTCTTAAAGTCAGTTAAAGAGCAAACTAAAGAAATAATTGTTAAATGAATGGGGTAGATTAGTGTTTCCCAGACTCTTCTGTGGATCATCAGTTCTGCAAGATGGTGATTAGTTTTCCTTTACAGACAGGTTCCTAGGTCAGTTGAGTTTAGAAATGCTGGGTCAAATAAAATTAAGCAGTTTATTTATTGAATACCTTCTCAGCATCTTTGATCTCTATAATGAATGCATATCTGCATAATCTTTGGTTTCCCACACTCTTTTTGTATAAGAACCCCTTAATTTTTTTCTGCTTAAGATCCTCGACTACCCACTAATTCAGTGGAATGCCATTTGGGAAGGTGGTATTAATAAGTACGTTAGGAGCTTAAAGTGGGGAGCCAGGGAGGATTTTAAGGAGATGGTGGGGTTTGGGCAGATCTCGAGCTCCGGGCTGGATTTGCCTCGCTGCTGAGGATGTTGGCATCTGCGACAACAGTCTTTGGCAGCATTGGCCAGAGAAGTAAGTGCATGGACCCCTGACACTTTCTTCAGTGGATCAGTCTCTCTTCTCAGAAGTGTTCCTCTGACAGAGTTAACCCATCTCAAGTGCCAAATCCCCTGAGGCTATTGGGGGAACTCACTTCCCACCATCTCTCACTAGAGTGCTTTTCTATTTTTGCACCTGCTGTATCCAATAGAAACAAGCTGATTTCTAGCCTCACAATTTCCTAACGTGCTACTGTGAGGGGCTCATGGCCCCAAAATAGAACTTAGCTACTCCTTAACCCACAGTGGGCCAGGGCTGAGCTGCTCAGGCTGGCCCAGGGACAAGCTGCACTCAGTTACCTGGGGGTGCCCCACCCCAGAGCCACTAAAGCAGAATTCCTTGGAGGGGGGCCCAAGGAATCTGTATTTTTAACAAGCCCCAAGGCCATGGATTTAGGACATGAACTTGCAGCTAAACCAGCCTGACTCTGCTTAGTCCCAGTGAGCCTGTGTAGACTGTCTCTCACCATACGTTAGATTCCGTTGGACCCTTTGAATCTAGAGTTACCCTGGGGAAGGCTTGGGAGGTCGGCGTGCTGTGCACTGCAGGCCCACAGCAGTGCAGATTAAGAGTTCCCATCTGTAAGGCCCGAATTCCATATAGTTTTCCTCAAACAACTACAGCCCAGTCTTTGTAGAATTAGCTAGGAGTTATTGAGCTGAATCCCTCTGTTGCAAATGGGGTTCTCGAAATGCATGGTCTTAATAGAGCCATCCGGGGAGGGAAGAATCAGGCTTGCACTGGGCAGGCTGGAAGGGGCCTCTGGTCTCTTCATTTGGTTTATTCTGTGGGGGTTTGCTCTTCCTTTCAGAGCCCTCGGTCACGTAGCTCTTAGAAAACTCATGCAGAAAAATGCGTTACAGAGAGCAGACAGGTTGATGACTTGTGATGAAGGGCTAGAACACTTGAAATGCATGGCAGGAAAAGACATTTAGGTTTCAATCACATGGTGCAGCTTATTTTTAATCAGAGATGCTTTTTATTTTTCAAAGGGCAGCATAGGTATTTAACTGAGAGGAAATAAATAGGCTTTGGATGTTAGGAATAATAATTCAGGAAAGGGTCTCTAGATTTACCACTCTGTTATCGCAAATCTGAAGCAAGGAAGTATTTTGAAAGCCCAACATCAGAACGCAAGTACTGACCTAGTTTAAAATGTCAAAATGCAATGTATCCTATTAGCAGATGAGAAAGAGAATGTTCCATCTTAAAATTCCTTTTAGTTGTCGGGGGTGGGGGCCTGTTCCACACACCCCAGGGGGAGAGGGCATTATTTGTATAGTTTTGCAGGGCAACTGGCTTCTTACTCTCTTTATATTCCTTGGTGGTATCTCAGCTTCGCAGTTTTAGGGGAAATTGGCTTTTGATGTGTAGCAAAAATGATAACCGGTTTTAATATAAAATACTGAATGCTGGGTATTAAACTATATGGCAGTAGGAAAAATGGAGTGTCAGAGAGCATTAGTTTTCAAGGCTTGAAATGAAGTGGCTTAACTTATCAAGAGAAGCCTTAGAGATAGACCAACTCTTAAAGGAGGGGCCCAGATGGATGGTGGGTGATGAGTGCGGGGTGCCTGGTGCTGTGGATTCTCATAAGGGGTCCAAGGAGGTCTTTCCTATAATTGAATCCTTTGCTTCCAAAAGATGGTCTGTGCCAGAGTTTAGTCCTGATGCTGACATTCTTTCTCCTCCTTGCTCTCCCTCCTGCCAGGAGCCTAGGGCCTGAAGGAGGTGCTTGATCAGCCAGAAGGAAGGTGAGCTGGCAGAAGGAAAGAGAGTTTAGAAATCACAGCACCTGCTCTGTCGAGACCGGGCCAGTGCCGAGAGTCACTGGCTCGAGAGTGCCAGATTTTCTTTAAAAACAAAAGCAACAGAACCTTGGCCAAAACCGTGCATGGAAAGGACAAGAGAAGGTCAGAAAGTGGCTGTATTTTCTAAGCTCAGCGTTCACATTCGAGCATGCATCGTCCCATGATTTTCTGTCTTTATTTTCTTTAAACACTTCTCCCACCTTTGCTTCCTACTTGTGGTTTCCTCTGTCCTGGTAGTAGAAAGATTGGGATTCCCTGTCAAGTTCTGCCACACAGTTAATTTGTGTGATGCTGCTGCTTGTAAACCTTCAGTGGCCCCGGGTGCTTCCGTAGCTGGACCCCAAGTCCCCTTTTGAACTGTTGTCTTCTACCAGACGGAGGCAGGTAACCACGTCACTCAGGTGTACTGCAGCTGATAGAACAGGCCAGTTCAGAAGTCGCTAGGATCCAGATCACTGGGTATATGAGACAGATTTCATGGTGAGCTTGGGAACAAGTTCAGTTGGTGTAAATAGCATAGATAGACCCTCACAGAATATGTAGTTAGGAATTCAGCTTTTTTCCAACCTCACATTATTTGTGAGTATTCCCCTATATCATTACAGTCTTCATCACGTTTTTATCTTTTTAGGCTCAAATCTTGCTTCTCAGTATGTTAGATGTGGTGTGAGAATCCGATTCTTCCTTTTAGCATGGCCTCGGGTTCTTGCCAAACCTGACGATTGCTGAGCCCCATTACAGGCCAGAAGTGGAATCAGGATGAATGGGAATCACTGGTTGGATTCTGAGGGACTCGAGGTTAGAAGATCTCTGTTCAGACTATCTTTCCGACACCCTGAGCTTGCTGCACCCCAGCCTGCCTCTGCCGGCTGGCTGTGAGGGGTAATTGTGCCCATTTAACCATTTGGTCAGGCCAGAGGCAGGGTGGGCAAGTAAGGCCTGAGGAGAATCTGGGTTCTTTTTTTCCTAAAGATTTTTTTTAAAGATGTATTTATTTGACAGAGAGAAAGTAAGCATGCATACTAGCAGGGGTAGCAGCAGGGAGAGGGAGAAGCAGACTCCTCACTGAGCAGGGAGCCCGGTGTTCGGCTCGATCCCAGGACCCTGGGACTATGACCTGAGCTGAAGGCAGACGCTTAACCGACTGAGCCACTCAGGCGCCCCTTTGCTGAAGTTATTTTATTCATTTGAGAGAGAGTGCACGTGCAGGAGCTGAGGGGAGGGGCAGAGGGAGAAGGAGAAGCAGGCTGCCCACTGAGCAGGGAACCCTAGGCAGTGCTGGATCCCAGGACCTGGAGATCATGACCTGAACAGAAGGCAGACTCTTATCCATCTGAGCCACCCAGGCGCCCCAGAATCTGGGTTCTTAAGAGGAGCTGTCTACACAGTGCTGGTAGCCAGTCCAGGAATTGACCAGTGCTGAGCCAGAGAACCTTTGCTGCAGCCTCCAGCCAGTCCTGGGGCCCTCGCGAAGGTCCGTGGGCTTCCACAATACTTACTAGCCCTTGACTCTGCCTGTGTTTTTGTTTCTACTTGTACCTTCCAGAACAATATATGAAGTTCTCAAATCTTGTTTTGGGTCAGTCCCTTCCCCCTGCCCCAAGCCAAGGCAGGTGACCAGCAACTTGAGGTCAGATAGCTATTTGATGGGACCCTTGGTCTGGGTCCTCCAGAGTCGGGGGTTGTGTGTGTGTGTGTGGGTAGGTGGGTATGTGCACACGCGCAGTGTCACTGTAGGAGTGAGTGGGGAAGAACTCAATCTTGGTGTCCGAGACCTTGAACTTTCTTCTCTTTGCACTGTCCGTCATCCATGGCTGTGCTTTATTTGTTTGAAGGTCAGTTCTGGGTCCTAAGGCCTGGTTGCTTCTTTGTTCCAATGTCAAAGATGGTGTGGGGCTGCGAGCCTTAGCTTTGACCAGCCCCAGAAGACCTCCCTGATGCCTGTGGAGATGAGTGCTCTCCACTCTTCTGGGCTCCGTTCCTGGAAGGTTTCTAGGCAGTGTTGAAGCTTGGGCCTAAGATGGTGACGTGTCCTTAGAACACACAGAGGGAGAAGGAGAAGTATGGAATGAAGGGAGCTTCTACTGGACACTCAGAGGCCTGGGTGGGTGGAACCAGGTGGGCACAAGAACTGGCCTCTGAGCAGCAAGTGTGCTCCTTCCTGGTCTGTCTTTTCATCTGTGTCTTGCTGATCTGCTTTCCTCAGAAACAGTAAGATTCTTAGCAGCGGATACCTGTTCCATGAAGTTAGAGATGAATTAGATCTATGAGAGGGAAAAACCTAGCTAAACTGCAAATGGGAAGAAAATTGGCTAGTTGGAAAAAAAAAAAAAGGTGGTAAAATATACATAACATAAAATTTGGCACTTGAGCCACGAAGTACATTCCCATGGTTGGGCACCCATCACTACTTTCTGTCACCAGAACTTTTTCATCATCCCAGACTGAAACTCCATACCCAGTACATGCTAACTCCTTGTTCCCCCGTCCCTCGGCCCCTGGCACCCACCATTCTCCTTTCTGTTGCTATGAATTTGTGTATTCTGCACCTCATTAAGAGGAATTATAGAATATTTGTCCTTTTGTGTCCGGCTTGTGTTTTGAAGTTGACATTTTTCTTGGTATTTTAAGGAAGCCCTCTGAATAAAGTAGAGGAGAATGGGCTTTTCTCTCCTGTGGAGGCAGTCCTCCCCCTCCCTCTGCCTGTCCTCGTCCAGAGTGGCAAGGCCAGTGTTCTGCCTCAGCTAATCCTCTGTGTGGAATGAGCCGACAGCTGGGGGCTCCCAAAATTTGCTGCCGGCTGTTCTCAGGCTTCAGCGTTTTCTCTAGAATGTTGAACTGAGGTTGCGAGACAAAGTACAGGTTTCCCAGTTGAATTTAAATCTCAGATAAACAGCAAAAAAAAAAAAAAAAAAAAGTATAAATATGTCCCCTATATTGCGTGGGGGGCATACTTAGGAATTACTTGTGGCTTTCTCTGCAATTGAAAATTAACTAGGTATCTTGTATTTTTATTGGCCAAAATCTGGGCAACCCAATGAACACAAAATAAAGTGGCTCATGAGTGAAAGGCCATAGAGTTGGCTACAAAGGTCTCTGAAGATGGGTGGATTTGATGGCAGGTTGAGAGCGAAAGGCGATTTGGCTTGTGGTAGAATGTTAAAAAATTTGGATCCCAGAAGTTGTATTTTATTTTATTTTATTTATTTATTTATTTTTTTAAAAGATTTTATTTATTTATTTGACAGAGACACAGCGAGAGAGGGAACACAAGCAGGGGGAGTGGGAGAGGGAGAAGCAGGCTTCCCGCGGAGCAGGGAGCCCGATGCGGGGCTCGATCCCAGGACCCTGAGATCATGACCTGAGCCGAAGGCAGACGCTTAACGGCTGAGCCACCCAGGCGCCCCAGAAGTTGTATTTTAAAGTAACTGCATAGACTTCCATTGGTTATGTCTGCAGATAGAGGCAGTATTTACCTGCTGGTCAAACTATGATCTGCTCAGGGCAGGTACCAAAAGTAGGAGCCCTAATCTTAGGGCACTTATTCCTGTGCAGTTTCAGGATACCTGCTAGCATGGATCCAGGGGGAGTATTTGCGGGGTTCCCCAGAGCCAAGCTGTGTGTCTGCCCTGGCCGTGGTTTCTCTGGTTGACTGATGGAGCCAGCTGCGGAGGGGTGGTTTTATGTAGTGTGAAAAATCAGAACTTGATGCTTCGTTTCCCTCTTGTCCCTTCCTGTTCAATAGTGAATGGTCCTCAGATTTATTCTTGTGGTACTTTGAATCAGCCTTCCAAGTGTGAATTCAACAAGAATGCAGCTGATGATGAGTGTTTGCCTTGAGTAAGTCAGGCTGACGCTGAATCATTCCTTCTCTGTTCTCTGTGTAGCTGTTTTCCCTTGCCCTCCCCCTTGGATTTGGGTTCCTGGGTCTGGCTGGCTTTTTTTCCTCAGTGTTTTGGAGGAGAGAAAATAATAGTTTTCAGGGTTTGCAAACAGTGTGAGCCCTTCCTGTAGCTGCTGGTGGGTAGGTGGAGAAAATCAGTGTTTGGCTCTCTTCTCCAGAGGCCAGGCCCACCTGCAGATGGGGTCCCTGGTCCCTGGCGACATGGGGGAGAGCAGAGGGGGTTGGCTGCCAAAGAGGTCCCCTGAGGCTCCAAGGACACGGGTGTACCCGTTACTCTGTTCACAGTAAAGACGTGCATGATTTATTTTGGGGTTTTGAAGCCCTAGCAGTTTGTGGCTCATTTTGGCCTCTTTCTTCCCCAAGGGACTACGTGCTATTTAATGACTCAACCCTGATTGTACTCTGGACGTTTCCTTTCCACTGAGGTCCGTTTATAGAGCCGTCCTCAAGCAAATGTTTGTGTAAGGGAGAGGGAGAAATAGAAGGAAGAAGGGAAGCCTCTGGGACCCCAAAAGTGGCCTTCCAACTGCTGCCCCCATGCACTGGGGACACCCTGACATTTTAATGTACAGTGTGGCTAGCTTCTAGGCTTACTGGAGGAAGCTGGCTGGCTGTGCTCCTGGGCACGTGGGGGCCTGCTGTCTTTAGGGCTGCTCATTCTCTGGCCAGGTGCCCCATTAGGACTTGGGGACCCAGCTGGGGGGACACCTTCATGGGGTATGGGATCATCCTTAGGTCTGGTTGTTAGAGGTGGGGCGTCAGGCAGGAGCCTCAGAGTGAAAACTCAGAAGTTGGGTCCTGGGTCTGAACCACCCCCTCCACAGAATGTCTCCTTCTGCCTTAACTCTGCAGCACTTGAGCTTGACACTGGGGGGCCAGGGCTGGGGCAGGAGCAGATGTGGCGTTCTGAGCACTGAGGTCCGGCTCCTTAGTTTGGCTCAGATGCTGGAAGTCTCGTTTCCTTTATTCAGCACTTTCGAGGAAGAGTGGCCCAGGGTAGCCTAGTAAGGACTGAACTCCTCGCGGTAAAGGTCTGAGGAGATGGCTTGTAGAGCATTCTTCCCAAGGCCTGCCTTCCTCTGACCATGTGGGATGGAGGTGGGGGGGGGGGGCTGCGGCGGAGAAGAGAGAGACGCTAGCATCTTGTTTTCTCCCTCTCCCTACCCCCCATTCCTCTAGATTGATTTCCTACCTCTGCTCTTCCTGAGGGGCTGACGGCATCAGACATGCTGGGGAAACATTGACATTGGGGGTAATTTGTGGGCAGTTAGGTCTGTTACTAAGCTCAAAGAATTTGAGCAAAGAAGAGAGACAAATAACTGGTTATAAAGAAAACGGTGGTATGTGCTTCTCTTCTTGGAGGGTCTGTCGTGGGCAAAGGGATGTGGCACCTGCTGAGGGAAATGGGGAAGCATTGAGGACCTTGAGTCTGCCTGCAGGGAGTCTGTGATGAGATGCGGAGACCAAATCCCTGCACTTGGCAGGTCAGGGAAGACTACCCAGCAGGCAGGGGGAGTGAGGGGGGCCTGCGGGGAGCTCAGAGGGGTTCATGGAAGTGCGGCTTCAGCTGAGCCTGGAGTGGTGTCCGATGTCAGAAAGCAGAGGAGGGCATTCTGGGTGGGAGAGACTGAAGAAACAAGGACCAGAAGGTGGGAGGGCACAGGTAGTTAAAAGACAGGGCTACGAACTGATGAAGCAGGCTTCATTTTTTATTTCACTTTTACAGCTTGACTAGTGCCCAGTTGGATGTTGGTTGGTCACTTCAAAAAAGATGAATCTCTACCTCTTGCCCCTACTCTTCAACCTCTACAGTTAGCACTGCACCAGAACACCTGCCTGGAAGGCTCCAACAACCCTTCGGTGGCCAGATCTCACAGCCCTTCAGGTTTTGCTGTTCATCCTCCTTTTCTCGTAATACCATCTCCTTTTTGCCTCTAGAACACCTTATTCCCATGACCTGCCTTCTCCTGGGACCTTTCCTTCTTGGCCATGCCTCCTGTCTCCTGCATGTGTCTGCATTCCCCAGGCTTCAGTCCTCCAAGCCCACTTCCCTCCCTCCCTTGGCCCCTGCGCTGAGGGCTTTATTCCACACCCAGGCCCACGGGAGTCCTTGTTGGCTCTCTGCTCTTCGGCAAGCTCCCTTAGCCATACCCGTGTCACTAGCCTAGCTCCTGGGGGTTAGGATTCTGCAGTTGTGAGCCTCTGAAATGCAAAGAACTGAAGATGATTCCACAAACATCTAATTAAACGCCCTCTGAATGCCAGCTCCAAGGGAGACCAAGAACTCCCGGGGATCATCCAGTCGGTATCTGCTTCCCCTCCAGCCTCCTGTTTGCAAGCGCCTCCTCCCTTGAAAGCTCTGAATGAGCTCTAAGTATCCAGGAAGGCTGACAGCCTACTGTCCTTTTCGGTAACTTGAAATTGACGACCTTCTAGGGTGTCAGACTTGCTAGCCGTGTGGCGAGAGGCCACGAGCATCTACTGGATTTCCAGAGCTGCAGTGAGAGCAGCCTCGCCACACAGGAGGAGGCAGATGTGCTCTTGAGTGGGTCCTCCCCACGGCTTAGAATGCGGGGCTGGGCCCCAGGGATTTGAGTGTTCTCTGGGTCGGTGTCTTGCACAGGCGACTTTGAATTTGACACCCCTGTCGCACAGCCAGTGCCTGGAAACCCTGAAACTATTCCTGGTATTCGTAATTCACATCGGGTAGGCTTAGGTGGTATTTATAGCGCTCCCCAAGACAAGTTACTGCCCCAGGAGGTAGTGACACTTACCAGGTGCAGCGGAGGAGACACAGGGCTGAAGACATGCTTTTCCCGGCTAATTTTAGATTCCCAGTGGATGGGGATGGGAACGAGGGCTTATCACACAGTCAGTGTGCTTTCAGAGGCTCTGATCGCCCTGGGAGACTGAAGTACGGACATTTGTGGCCCTTTCTGTTCCTAGGGCTTGCTGCCCTCTGTGTTTGTGCCTCCCTGCCCAGGTTCTCCCTAGCTCTGCCCTTTCTTGCTGCCCCACTGCAGGAAAGCGTGCAAACAGGGCTTCTTGACGTTCTAGCATTAGGCCACAAAGCTGTGGGATGGGGGTTCGGAGCGGGAGAGGACTTAACCAGTAGGACATCGTGCCTTACAAACTGTTGTACAACCTGGTAATGCTGTTGAGCTTGCCTCTGCACTGTACTGTAGGGAAGGGTGATATCCTTGGGGTTTCCTGGAGATTTTTGAGCTGCCTATTCTTTTAAGGCAGAGGCGGGTGACTGCAGAGGCTCTAGGCCCTGTCTACCTCGGGCGTTTAGGCCTTGCTGTCAGAAGAGCCTCTTCAAATGAGCTGCCTCCTCGAGAGGGGGGCTCCGCATGGGGAGAGCGCCTGCTGCGGACAAGGTGTACCAGAATATGGAGGGGCAGGAGGCCGCCTGGGGTGTGTTGGTGCTTTCTACCATCCCTCCCCCCGTTACAAAGCCCTGACAAGCTGAGGCCCTTGACAAAGGGGAGGTGTGTGGCAATGTGACTGGGCAAGTGCTTGCTTGAATGTTTGTGGGGACCAGCGGCCAGGTGGAGGAGCCCAGGGAAGGGTGGCCAAGTCCTATTTTGCCTCCTTTGCTGCTTGGCTCTAGGTGGGCCTCTCATTTGTCATCTCCTGCCTGAAGCACCCAGGACAAATTGCCTGGGGTGGTTTTCTTTTGTGTGGCTTGTGATGACTTGAGCTACCTGTCCTGGTATAAATAGCCATAGCTTGGAAGCAGGTCTGCCAGAAAGCTTGGGGGGTGGGGTGGGGTGGGGTGGGGAAACCTTTCCTTAAATGATGGTGACGGGACAGTCGGGTCTGATTCACTCTTCCTCACCAACAGTTGTTGGGTCTTGGCTTCCCCTTCTTGGGATTTGGAGAGATTCAGAGGAGGCAACAATAGAGCCTTTATTGGCTGCCGGCTCCCAGAGCAGCCCTGCTGTGGTCGTGCTGGCATCGTCCTCCGAGCAAGGGCTTGCGTAGGGATGGCGAGTGGGGACAAAGCTTGCTTTTGTGCCCAGGCCTTTCTCCAGTTTCTCTGCGTGCTGAGGATCAGGCAGGGTCATCCGCCCGCCTCTCCCCTCATTCCTTGAGATGGGTATTAAAAATGGTAAGTTTGCAGCCTTTCACGTTGGGGGTCCTTCTATGCTTGTCATTTCTCCTTCTGAGTTGGGTGTAGTAAGAAGGGACAAAAGAGACGTGTCTGGTTGGTCCTGGTTTTTTTGCACCTTTTGTGGAATGTGTCTGAAACCTCTATGTGGGGGAAGGGTTGTATATAAATAAGAAACGTGGGGTTGAGGGGGTGCCTGGGCAGTTCAGTCAGTTAAGCATCCAGCTCTTGATTTCGGCTCAGATCGTAATCTCAGGGTCCTGGGATCGAGCCCCATGTTGGGCTCTGTGCTCAATGGGGAGTCTGCTTGAGATTTTCTCTCTCCCTCTTCCTCTGCCATCCCCTCCCCCCACCTCCATGCACCTGTTCACTCTCTCTCTGTCTCAAACCTTAAAAAAATGTGGGGTTGATGCAGGGTTGAGTGGTCCCCTCAGGCATCCAGATCTGCTCAGCCTGGGCATTTCTTCTTTCTTACTCTATTCTTCATTCCTGCCCCCTCTCCCTGGTGACAGGGGATGTGATGGGAGGCCATGGTGGTTAAACCACCATTCAGAGTCTGCTAACTCACATGGTCACCTGGCACAGCTATATTTGGCAAGCAGTGCCAAGACAATTTAATTGCTCTTTCTACCTTATAGGGCAGAAAAATAATAGGATACCAAAATATGAATGTGTGTTATTCAAAAAAGGTGAAGTATTTTTTAAATCGGTAACTACATTTCCACTATTCCTTGAGCCTTGACTATCCTTTGAAATTGATTTACAACACAGGGACATTTATTAGAGGTAGTTAGAAACTCTGATGGAGATTGCTGCCAGCCCAGGAGTGGCCTGGTCAGCACAGAAGAGGGAAAGTACAAGTGTTGGCTAGACCCTATCTGAGCACATGAAGTAATGGTCCAGGATGCCTTGCTTTGTAGGAGTCAGGAAGGAGGGTTGATGAGTTTTGTAAACAAATCACGGAAGGAGCCCTGCAGAGTATACTTTCACTGAAGGAGAGGGCCAGGTTGCAGGTACTGCTCTTAGGCTCTGTGCTGCCCACAGCCGATCCTCCCTTGGCTTCAGTCTCCTGAGAGGCCTGTGGGCGGGCCAGTTAAGGTAAGCCATGGAGTTGGCTGGTGGCCCCATGCGTTAGGGAGGTCTGTTTTAGAATCTGCCACTGTCGTTGGCTTCCTGGTGTCGAGCCCATGATTTCCTTTCCTGGACCCTGAGGGTGGAGATTCCTAGCCTGGGGGTTTGCAGGCATGGATACTGGAAAGGTATTCCACCTCAGGGATGCAGGGAAGTCTGCGGAGTCAGAGGGGCTGCTGTGCTTAGGAGGAGGGTGGGGTAGTGCTGTAGGCTGAAGAAGGAGAGAGGAACAGGAGGAAATGGCCCTGAGCTGGGGGGTGTGGCTTTGCCAGTTGGTCCAGACCTCCCTTCTAGGACTGGAGAACACAAAGCCAGCTTGGTGCAAGGCTTCGGTGGGAATGGGAACCACATGGAGGCTGCAGGCTGGACTGCATCCTCGGATTTCTCTTTCCCTATTGCATTGCTTTGTGTCTCATCTTTAATTGAAATGCCCTTGTTAGGAAATCCAGCTCTGGTGAAAAGCTATCCTGACCGCAGAGCAACCACCCCTGTAGTCAGGAGGAGAATGTGGAAGGAGACACTAAAACAACTGGAGAATCCCAAGAATTGCCTTTTTGTTGTACAGTTGGGCTGTTGGCGGTGGCCACGGGCCCTGTGGCTGTTGGGGAGGATTTACTCCCCTTCAGAATAGGGGGGCCTCCTGCCTCGCCCCGAACCCCCTGGCTCTGGTAACCCTTTTCTGAACTTCCACTGATGTTTTTGTATCCTCTTGCCACCCTCCAGTGCTAATAGTGAGTAAAAAAGATAAAAGGCTCTGCTGTATTTAAACTCTTGAAAACTGTCCCTCTTAGGGAGCAAGGCTAAAGCCCCCCACTGACTTCCCCTCTCTCTGACCCCACCTCCGGTGGCTGAGGGATGACGAGGCGCTCGCTGGTGTTGCCCCCTGAACCCTCTCTTCTCTTCCTCCCTCCTTCCTGGAAAACAAATGACAGCTCTGTTTTTCGGATGTGGATGCTGAGAAGCAGTGCTAGTCATGGACCGATCCTGTGAGTAGAGGCAGTGGCCTTCCTGGCTGGGGGCGCCCATCCGGGCTTGTCCTGCCGTTGGACTCCATGCTTCACTCAAGCTCCAGGACCCCGTGCTTCTGGTTGACATGCAACCCTTGGTTGCTGAACAAGAAGTGTTGAATGTTCCTAAGAGTTGTCCTTTGAGTTCTTAGAACAAATCTTCATTTCCTGGTACTACTTTCCTTGTAAATGTGAAACTGTATAGAAAGTAAAGTTAGTTTCTTGGAGAGTTTAGTCATCGGGAAGTTACCTTTGTATTTTTAATTTTGTCCATGTGATTGGACTGTGTTTTAAGTTCTATCTGACTTGGAAGATGTGTTTAGCTGCAAGTGTTCCTCAGTCTACCTAGGGAACCCAGATACTTGGGCTGCGGGTAAATAATTAGAAACTTGGAGTTGCGGAGGATCACTTTTATTCTTGGTAGCAGCCAAATATCAAGCATTCTTGGAAGGTCTGATGAAATGCTCATTTTAAATGCAAATTCTTTGCACAGTTAGAAGGAAAATGGAATCGTTCTGGCTCCAAGCATTCACTCAGCATTTTTGCCATTCCTTCTGATGGCTGAGGGGAGGGCTTGTGACTAAGTCCTTCAGCATTTTTATTATGATTTCGGATTTGTGCTTGCTGAGAGGAAGCCTTGCTCTGGGACATTAACCCTCTGTTGCCATCTGTGGTGTTTTCACTGGTCTCCCCCTCCCCCTCCACAATCTTTGGATTACCTCTCTCATTTGGTTTATGGATGACGGATGTACTAGGAAATTCATGGTGAGTGGTTTTTGTTGTTGTTTGAAGCGAATGAAACGTGTTAAACACCAGCTCCTGGGCTATGTGCCTTTTAGCCTTAGAAGTTCAGCTTCCCTCTTGGTTCCTCTTCTGGATGTCTTCTCCCACTTCTCTGGTTAGCCCACTACTCTGTCCCAGCCTGGGATCCGGAGAACCCTTGGACTTGTGCATGATGGGACAGTAGGATTCCTGTGCAGCGTGGCTGGATGGCTGGTTCCCTGTCCTGGACTGTCTGAGGAACACATGCACAATGATGAACCTACAGAGGTAGTTAAAGATGTTAATCTTCTCATATCAGACAAGTTAAATTCCTCTTTCTGAAAGTGAGAATTTTACTTGGAAAACAACTTCTGTGTTCTTTGGTTCTAGAGGCCATTAGGTAGTATATGGAGATGCTCAGCCTCCCAATTAATCTGGTCTCTTTCATGGGAGGTGTGCATTCAGCTAGAGCCAGGAGATGAGGTTTTGGGAATGGCAAGGTGGCAGCATATTTTTTTCTATCCCTAAAATAATGACTTGATACTGAGGCTATCCCCTAAGCTGGGGTGGCAGGCTGATTGATGGTTGCCAAGCATTATGAAAACAGAAAAACCATATACATCGTTGAGTGCAATTATAGCCATGTCATTTCCTTCTACTTTTATTGTAAAGCTGTCTCACTTTGTTGCTTACGCATTTTTGCATAACAATATAGAATTTGAAATGCAGTTGCCATATTGGTCCTTAGTTTGTTGACGGCAAAGAATCATTTTAGAGTTGGAAGGAGCTCCTCAGGTCTAGGAACTCTCTGCTTTTCATTTCTGTGAACTGGGAGGTCACCAGGGACTTCTTTGGTGGGTGGTGATACAGAGAAACAAGTTATCTTCAGCATTGCTGCTCCTCCCAATGGAAATGTGATAGGGCTGAGAGAAGACTGGTGGGGATGTGCCCCTGATCAAATAACCCCTTTTAGAGTAAGAGACAATAAGTAGCTCCAGGCTTGAACTGCCATACTGGAAGGCTTTGAGAAGTAATGGTTGAATCCAGTTTAGAGGTTGCAAAATCTCTGAAATGGGCAAGCATTGTCATTGTTGAATGACAATGAACCAGAGACCTAGGAATTCAGGTGCTATGCCCAGACCAAGCAGCCCGCCATGGGAAGAATTAGGACTTAGGACTTTGCCTGAGTGTTCTTCCTGCTTCCTGTATTTTAATAAGGGTTCTGAGCCTCTGTACCATTGGCCTCCATGCCATTGGTTGGATGATTCTGTTGTGGAGGCTGCCTTGTGTGTCATAGGATGTTTTGCACCATCCATGGCCTCTACCCACTAGATGCCAGTAGCCTACATTACCACCTTCGGTTGTGACAGCCAAAAATGTCTCCAGACATTGCCAAATATCCCCCGTTGGGGGCGAATTCTTCCTGGTTGGCCACCAGTGTTTGAGTTGTAGATGATGACCCTGGGAATTCATAAACACAACTCTTAGATAGCTTGAACCCTATCCTTTTTTTGCTTTGATATGTGAACTACACAGCTAAAATAGTGTTTACTAGAGCTCTTACAGTAGATAAAACTGGCTCAATGGCCATTTACAAGAAAGTGATAAACACAGTTCTGAACCGAATTGCATTGTGTTTGGGATGACGGTTTTCCCTTGAGCAGATTTAATTGCGGTTTTTCTCCTTAGATTTTGGACACAGAGAACTTGTCTCCACTAAGCAGCTTGTACTTCTGATTTTAGCTAATGGTTGTGCATGGGGACAATGTGTGTAGTGAGTAGGGAAGAAGTCAAAATGCTCTGAAGGCGGAGGAGATTTTGGCAATCTGAAAATGGTGATGGATTGGTCTCCCATTTTGCAAACCTTGGTGTAAGCTTGGAAGAGAATGCTTAATAACTTAAACTTCTCTAAATACAGAGCAGGTGTGGGCACAGAAATTGAAGTAGACCATGGCTTGATGCATTTAGTAGTTGCTGTGAATCAGTGGCTGCGAAGAGAGAGAGCCCGGAGACCTGGGTACTGTACCTGGGCCAGCCTTACACTCTTTTGGTCAAGTCACCAAACATTTGGGCGGTAGGTTCCTTAGCCTTAGAAGGAAGGGCACAGTCAAGATTCCTGCTTCCTGGATGGGGGTGAAGTGCTGCATGGTGAAGCAAGGTATATGAGACCATAGGATAAACCTAAGACTCTCATTGGAGCCTTGATTTTGCTCAGGAAATTTGGAAGACACAAGGTTACTTTTGAATGAAAGCAAGCATGCACGTATTGAATAAGTGCAAAACTTGCATGATCTGAATTTAAGCTAGAACATTGAACTCAATAAATGAGGGCAATTTAATGCTTGCTGTGAATTTCTTCTCCATGTCAGGTGCTTCCCTGCCCCCCCCCCCCCATTTTGTTGGAAAATTCTGGCAGAGTTTGCCAAGTCATGGGCCCAGGGATCTCCAAAATTACTTCTACATGTAAAATTTCTTGTGGGAATAAAAAAAACCTTGGTGTAGAATCTAAGGTAAGTTCACATGCTCAGCAACAGAGAGGACCTTAGGGGAAAAGGGATCATGATAATAAAGGTTGTCTAGCCTTTAAGAATTCACGTACTTCAAAGTTTACCTTCTTTCCTTTTGGCTTAAATGGGAAAACTTTTGGCTTGCATTGGCCTGTAAACAACACTGAAAAGGGGATGGTCCTAGTGTTGTTGTGGGACGCTAAGGATTTCAGCACATTACCTGAGAGTTGACCTAATCTACAAGATGTGCCAGAGGAAATCGCATGCTGTTATAAATTTATTTGAAATGGCATCAATGAAGTTGGCCTTGGAGTCAATGTTGAAAGTTAAAACGACTGACTGGCAAAATTACCTAGCTGGGGAAAGTTAGAAGAGTAAGACACTCCATCCAGTCAATTTTTGTTTCTGAAGTTATTTAATGTTACAAAGGAGTTGTTTTTTGATGTTGATGTTCATGACCATTCTTTAGAAATTAACGTCAAAAGCTTCAGACGGGACCCCACATCCCCACACTATCTGGTTTCTGGAGAGCAATAAGGCGGGTGCCTGGCAGACACCTAGGAATGAAGAACACCTAGGAATAAAGCAGTTGCTGAGTAAAACTGCTCCTGTAACCATTTGTCAACATTACCTTATGTGAGGCAACTTTACTATGTGACGTAACAAAGATAATTTATAATGTCTTCATGCAGGCAGGGGTTTTTCTTTGTCTTTTCTTGGCGTGTAATTGAAACAGAGCCTGGACCAAATGAGAAACATTTGTGTTTGGAAAAAGATTCCAGAGGCTTCTTGACTGGGGTCCTACACTGCTTCCTTATTTTCCTTGGAGTGTGTATGCAGACTTCTCATCTGAGATGAGCATTAACAACATTGCCATTTCTATCTGTTCATAAGCGAATGCATCTTAGGATCAAGGGAATGGTGTAAATTCTAGACCCACAGGACGCACCCAGGGAATCAGAAGAAAAAGTGTGGAGGTTGATCTGTCTCAAGAAGTCCGTGGCTGTAGAATGAATGTATAAATATAGTTGCTTTAACAATGCTACTTCCCCAGAAGCTGTGTCCTTCATAAAGAAAAGTGTGCCTGTGTATTCCAAAGTCGCGTACTTTCCGAGTAGGTCCCGGAGGAACACCAGCTTTGCAGAGGAAGTGGGGTGTTCAGCCCTTGGGGAAATAGGGCCTGAACGGGGTGGACTGATGTGATTGAATACTTGTGTTAGTGCTGTGTGTGTGTGTGTGTGTGTAAAACTCTTAATAAACACCCCCCCCCCCAAAAAAAACCCAAACCTATCCTCTTGTTCAGGCTGTCAGTGTGCGTGGTTTGATTCTAAAATGGGCACCCTGAGAGCCACCCACAAGAACCCTTGAAACACTAAGGCATGGTCACTTCATAGGTAACTGAGTCCTCACTGTTGGCCAAGGTTTATGTTGGATGCTCTGTAGGGCACAAAGGTAAAGGTGGTGGCTTCCTGACCTGTCAGGAACTCTCAGGGAGGTGAGAGGTTTGAGGTCTCCCATAGTGAGACAAAAGCCGACAGCATGTAGGGGAAGGAAAGACTCATTTTGTTTGGGAGCATCAGAGGGGTTGTCTTAGAGGCTGGGAAGGAATGTGAGCTGGATTTTGGGGGAAGGTAGATTTATATCCAGTGATGCTGGTTGGGCTTTCCTGGAAGGAGTGTGACTTGAGCACAGACCCTGAAGTGGGTGAGTGGAAGGCAGGAAGCGGTGGGATTCTCCCCGGAACACTCTGGAGCCTGATTTGTGGTTCATGGAGGCGTGTCTGTGTGTGTGTCTGTGGGAAGGGGCTGAGTCGGGGCAAATCATGTAGGGGTCTAATTGTGCAGGGCTTCCTATCCCAAGGTAAGAAATCTCAGTGTGGTGGAGAACATACCCAGGGGAGAAGGGAGAAAGGAGGTAGAGAAGGCAGTACAACAGGCAGGATAGAAAGGCACAGGAAAGAAGAAAATGAACACCTTTGAGTCTAAATTTGGGTCTTTCTGCTGCTGTCAGACTGATTGATGGGGAAGCCAGGCTGCTCACGTAGCCTGGGCCTTTGGGAAGACCGTTGATTTTTTTTTTTTTTTTTTTTTTTTTTCTTGTATCTTTATTTCAGTTGTAAGTTTTCAAACCTGAATGTGGAATCACGGACTCAGGCTGTACTCGGAAGAGGTCCAGTCATACTCTTCTTCATCCCCAAATTCTTAACTGTTAGTTGTCTGTCAAGTTGTCTGTAAAGAATCCTTACTGCCTCTTTTCACTGTTCCCTGGCTCTGAGCCTACTGGGTGCCCTCTGTAAGGTGCGAGGAATGCCTCCAGGAAAGGGCAGTCCTTGCTCTGTAGGAGCTCCAAGCTGAGACAGGAGAGAAGAGAGGATTAGGATTCTAGACCAATATGAAAAGCGCGCTGGTGGGGATTTCCCAAAACCTGCACAGGGAATTACAGGAGAGTGTGTGAGGGAGCACTGGTTGGGATGGGGCGCTGGAGAAGACCACCAGCTGTTTGACATGACGCGGTTGTGGCTTACTTAAATATTTCCTACCTTCACGTGGGACCTAAAGTTGCCTTCCAACAGCTTAGCCTTGAAGTATGGCCAGTATTTCGGGGCTTTTTTGGGGTCATTTTAATCCCCCAGCCACTACCCCAGCCCTAGTTTGGGGCAGAACACAGGCTATTGTGTGTGGGAGTTAGTCATGGGATCCTTAATCCTTCTGTGTCAAGTATTGCATATGGAATAAAACTGTCCTGGAATTACTTTGCTATTTTAAAAATGTATGTAGGAGAGAGTGGGGTTAATTAAAAATTTATTTTAGAGCATTTTTATCTTAATCTCCTATCTCCAAGGATACCAGAAGTACAACTATTAGTTTTGTGTGTGTGTGCACATGCGCACAAGTGCTTGCGCATTTGCAGGGAAGAATCTTTAAAACTTTTTCACCTTAAAAGGAACTACCACCTTCTCCTAGCACTCAGCACGTGCCTGTCATCTGGGTGTGTAATAAAAGGGGCAAACGTGAGGGCTACAAGAACAGAGCTATATTCATGCGTCTCTCCCACCCCTTCAGGACTGTGTGCCATCCCATTACCCAGGGCACGCGGGGAGAGGCACCCTGAGGCCTGGAGGTGTGGCCTTTTCCTGCCTGTGTTCTCCAAGGCATGTGGAAGTCACTAGGAATTACACTTGAGCACAGTCCCGTGCCCCAGAAATGCAGGGTTGTCGTTGGAGGGTCTACTTTCAGTCCTGGCCCAGGCCTTGATGGGAAGGAACTAGCTGTTAGATGGAGTGACTAACGCCAGGGACTTGCTCCTCATTGCGAGTGTCAGCCCCCTCCTTGGCTGAAGAGTCTCATCTGCAGATTGTCTGGGTTAAACATAAAAAAGCTACCTCTGGAATTTGTTTCCCGGTTGGGCTGTTCTCCCCTCCGGGTCACAGTGGGTGGGAACAGTGACCGTGCCTGTAAGTGAGCACTCTGAATTTGAGAAGGATCCCACTTAGAGTCTCAGTGCAAAAGGGGCATGAAACCATTTTGTTCCCTTGTTAGTTGCTGAAACCCTTTGTCCTCCTGGAATTGGCAGGCCTTTACTTTTCCTGAACTCCTAGCGATGGTTTCCCTGGAAGCTATTGTTTTGAATCCGTCAAGAAGAATGTTGGGCCTGTTATGTACGTACACTTGCATGCATGCTCACACACATCTACACACACTCAAACTGGGATCCATGCGTGCACACACAGGAAAGCCAGGCCTGTCTTGGGTTACAGAGATGGCAGGATCTAGTGGAATGTTAACTTCTAAAGACAGTGACCTATTAAAGAGTGGGTTCTGTTTTTTACTTAGGCTTTTGCTTTGCTTTTTTAAACCAGGTTTGAGTGAGGAGAAGAGCCTCTTAAGCAGAGATGAGGGACTGCAGCGCTTCCTTTATTAAAGGCGCATGCTACGGTGTGTCTACCCAGGGTATCAGTCCAAGCGGTCCCGAACGAGTGAAAATGTTGTTGAATGTCCTGGTGCCAATGTTTGGCAATTATAACCAAAAAATAAAAGTGGCAGCTTTGTCTGTTGCAAAACAGGGCTCGTTTCTGAATTGCATGCTCTCCTTATTTGGCCAAGATGATATTGGTAAATGTGTGCAAAGGGCTAGGAATTGAGACCCTACTTGTTTCACCTATTTTTTTTTTTTTTTTTTGATAAGCCGGTCACTTGACCACTCCCTGAATGAGCAGAATTCTCCTGAGGAAGGTCAAGTTTTTTTTTGTTTTTTTGTTTTTTGAAAATTTGGGTATGTTCAATCTTTTTTTTTTTTTTTTTTTTTTTTTAAGTTTTTATTTATTTGACACAGAGAGAGAGCACAAGCAGGGGGAGCGGCAGGCAGAGTGAGAGGGAGAAGCAGGCTCTCCACTGAGCAAGGAGCCCGATATGGGGCTCGATCCCAGAACCCTGGGATCGTGACCTGAGCCGAAGAGAGCCGCTTAACCGACTGAGCCTCCCAGGTGCCTCAGGAAGGTCAAGTATTGATGAGGCTCCTGGATGAGAATATGTAAGGAACCCTGGCCTTTGTATCCAGCTGAGGAGGGGGAAGGGTCAAGTGTTCCTCCAAACTTGTGAAGCCTCTGGGCCTTCACTCTCTTCTCAGCTGATCAGGAAGACTTACTGAGCTAGTTCATGGTAACAGAATGTGCCACAGGAAATAGGCTTGCAGAGCATATAAGAGGAAAGACCACTGGGTTTGCAGAAACCCAACACCAGCTTTTCCCAGAGTGACAGGCAATACCAGAGGTCAGCGTGGCCTCAGCCCCAGAGCACAGGACTGTCCCAGGGCGTGGACATTTAAAAATGAAAATGTATTTATAGACAGTGCCCCTGGGGCCAGAATTTTCACTGTTCCTTTGTGGGCCCCACCCTTTGACAAGCACAGACCTCATTCCACAGGCTTAGTGGTGTGTCTTAAATGGGGGCTGGAAGTTCTTGTCATTGACCTGACTCCCAACTCCCCCCAAAAAAGAAAAAAAAATTGCTTTGTGACACATCCATAGAAGAGTATATAAAATGTCTAGGCACAGTTTGAAGGTAAATTGAACGTCTGTGAAGCCCACAGCCAGGGTAAGAAAGCAGTGTTCCAAATACAGTACAGGATCCCCTGTCACCGCAGAGGTGACAAGTGTCTTAACTTTTTTTTTTTTTTAACCAATCCTGCCTTTCTTATTGTTAGTACCTATGTATGCATTCCTAAATAACGTGCATTTTTGTTCCCTGATGTTCATTTCATTCTTGGTTTTGGAAAAATCAATGACCAAGTACAAACATAGCTTTGGGAAGCTTCCTGCAGAAACGGCAAAGGATGCCTGGAGGAGCAGAGGGCTCTCAAACTGCTGTGGGCGTTGCTAGCTGCGGGTCTGACTTTTTCCACCTGAAATGCTACCAGAAGTCAATTTTCTCAGTTGGCCCTGCCCTTGTGTATCACTTTGTAAATGGGGTTGTCATTCACACCCCCATTTACAAAGGGGTCATAGAAAGTTCGGAGAGAATTAGAAAAGGGGACTTCTTATAACGTTTTAGTCCAGCGGGGGTCCTTAGCCAGATGTACAGAGAGAAACTTTAGGTGGCCTATGAACTCTTTGAAGTCGTATGCGTTATGTTCTTTTGGGTGAAAGAGTCCCGTGATACTTCCAGAGGAGTTTGTGGACCCTCCTTCTCCGTAAGGGTAAGGAATAATGTAGCCATCATGGTAGGTGGTGTTTTTTTGTTTTTTTTTTTAAATGAAGGCTGTAGCTGTGGAAGACTTGTTGAAATCTGTTAGGTCTGCGTTGACTTTGTATGTCTGAGCGTGCCTGAGTGTTGAAAGGGAAATGAGCAGTAAGTTACACTGTGGATTGTCCAGGGTGGAATTCTTGACCGTGCTGCGGGTGGCCCGGCAGGCTTTACATGCTCTCTGAAACCTGCATCTCCTTTTCTTGACCCAGAGTAACTAAGGAGAATGCCAAAATGGGGGGGGGGGGGCGCGGGAATTGGGATGGTTGTTGTAGTTTCAAAACAAATGACCTCACTGCCTAAGTTCCACTTGATGCAAGAGAAAACCCTAACTTCTGCCTTATAAATACTGGACCTTTGGGGAAACACATCCAAATACCCATTTAGTGAGGGGGGGGCAGATCTGTCACTGCTGACGCTCCCTCCTTAGAAACAGAATGCAGCTATTGTTATTACCAACTCCCTAGTCTTTTCCTTAAGAGATGCAGCAATTTAAATTTATAATGACGGACATTGACTTCTTCAAAGTAGGGGAGTAATGATGCTTCGTGTGAGCTGACTTACTGTGAGGTACTTTCAGCGTTGTTCCAGCAATGGGAGGGAATTGTTGAGTTCCTTGGCTGAGGGACACCTGAGTTTTACCCCGTTCATGTTCTTTTTATGGATAAGGTACCAGGAGGACAGCAGAGTTAGGTGTGATGTGCCTAGGGATGCCTTGAACTTGTCAGGGTCAGCTGGAACTAAAACCCCAGGGAAAGAGCTATTTCCATGATTATGGTTTAAATATATAATTGGATGAAGATCAACTTAAAAACGTAATCAGACTCCTTTCCTAGAGAATTAGCCTTTTGAGCATCCATATCATTTTAACAGAATGACCATTGACAACAGTCTTAGCCCACCCATTTTTGAAATGCCCTACTTAGAGCTTCTGAGCATTTCCTGGGTGTGTTCTGGTCTCTTGGGTCTATAAACTCGATGTCTGGGAGAGGAGCTTTTGTTCTGGTTCTGTGTTCCTTATATCTCCTAAATTGAGACTTTTTAGGTGTTAATTTTTTTTGTTCGTTTACAAAGTTTTTATACTTCTCATACTCAAATGTATAAGATTTTCTTTTTCTTTTAAATGTTGCTTTTGAAAAAAAACCAGGAGTTTCACTTAGGCTGTTGAAGTCTTTGGGGATTGGGGAGAGGGGAGAATTTAGGGGAAGGATTAAGATTTGGAAATGCAGGCTGCTCTGTCTTGTTTCATCAGTTAAGAGCCAGATGGAATAAGAGTAACATTTAGAAACTGAGTTTTATTAAGGAAAGTAATTTACAGGTAAATTTAAGCTTTATAGACTTGATTCTGTGATTCCATTCCTGGTGTTGCCAGTACTTGTTGCTAATTTTGGGCAAGGCAGCTCCCCTTGAAGTCTTGATTTTTCTCCTTTGTAAAGACAGGATGGATCCAATGACCTCCAAGGACACTTTGCAGCCGGGGCGCCATGTTGGGGGGATCTGTAGAGAGGCTGCTCTAGGAGCTGCTGGGGTGGGATGGTGCCCCTCCCAAGACTGAGGACAGAGGGGTTGTCTACTGTAGGACTACAAGGTGCTCAGAGACTATTTGCCTTGGGAGTCTTCTTTTTCTGCCCACTCTCTCATCTGAACCCCACTGGTGTCCTTCGGTGTAGGGCGCACATTGCATCCCTACTGACATGGCCACCTGCCCTAACACATGTCATTTGTCTCCTTTTTGCCAGCGCGCTGTTGTAGGGTAACATCTGGACTGGGTTCCTGGACCCTTGGATGTCTTGCTGCCCACAAACTCCTGGATCAACTTGTTGAAAATAGTGAGTAATCTGCACGTTTCTACTTGGCATGCAACTGTAGACGTGTGGAATTTGAGGGCTGGAGGGTTGTGGCCAGTAGTCCCAGCGTCCAGCCAGATCTGCCTGAGGGGCTGTCTTTCTCACATGCAGCTCCAGGAGCCTTGGAAATGGCAGCTGTGACCATACACATGGCCTTTCTGACCTTTCTGCCCCCAGCAGCCATAAAGGGCATGGGGCCTTCTGAAGCTGCCTCCTTGGAGCTTCTTGGTTGTACCCCAGAGCCAAATACTGACTGTCCATCTACATAGGCTACATCCATAGCCTACAGGGACAGACTTCATGGGGGCAAAGGCAGGCGCTGTGCCTCTGCCGGACCTCGTCTTAGCTCACGTGTTCCTCCTCAGCCATCGTGTCTTATTCTCCTGTTACCCTCCCTTTCAGAGAGGCCTTACCTGACTCCTTTCAAGACCCTCTCCTCCAACCCCTCCCCCCATATTCTATCTCTCGATCTTTCCTTTACATCCTTGCCTGCATTTTTCTTTGCACTTAAAACAGGATTGGTCTCTTCAGTTATTTGATCGACCACCCATTCGTACTCAAATATTCGTTGCGTGAATGAATGTGTTTACTATGTGCCAGTGGTTAAGGTAGGCCCAGTCTGGGCTGTCGTGGAACTTCCATGAGGGAAGAGCAAGACCAAGTAAAAGCTACATGGTCACAACCCCAGTGTCACCTGGGGATCTGGTTAAAAAGCAGATGCTGACTGGGTGGGTCTGGGTGGGGCCTGAGATTCTGCATTTCTAACAAGCTCCAAGTGGTGTCAATGCTACTCTTGTGTAGGTCATGTTTGGAGAAGGTCTAAGGTTCTTGGAGCACATGACACTTGCCTTTGAGTGTGACCTTTGGGGAACTGCTGGGGGAGGTGGTGGTGGTGGTGGTGGTGGTGGGTGTGTGTGTGGCAGAATTTTGTCTGGCTGGTCTGCCTCCCTCTGCTGCGTGAGGCTGGGTATGCTGAAATAGGAGCCCAGCTGAAAAGCGTGGGAGCCTGTTACCTCGCCTGTGTCCATGTGCTCGTACCTCATGACGATCCTAAGTTGTAGTTTTGTCAGTGCAATCTTACTGTGCTCCTCAGATTCATGAGCTAAAACCCTGCGGGGTCTCAGCAGTATAAGTCAGCCTTTCTGGAAATACGGAGGGGCTTTCTCAAGAGCAAGCTCTTTCAGCTGGGCCAACATGGTTCCCAAGTCGGGGGTTGAGAAGAGAGAACATGTTGGCACCTGCACGCCACCGAAACCTCAGAGCCGGCCGAGAGAGGCTAAGAGGAGTGGCAGGAGGGGTTCAGGTCACTGCTACCAAAGGGGGTGTCTCGAGTCCCAGCGATGAGCTGGCCCTGGGGTTGTTCATGGCATTGTGGCAGGCTCAGCACGGCTGTAGTCAGACCTTTCAAAAGTCCTGTTGCTCTCAAGAGAAGCCACACGGATACACCACATGAGTAGTTAGCAGTTCCAACAGCCATTTAGGGAGTACTCACAATGTACTAGGCACTAGGCTAAGAGCCTGGCACACAGTCTTAGGTCTTAGCCCTCCCTCCAGCCCCCGAGGCAGGCAGTCACCATTTTACAGAGGGCAAGACCGAGGCTGGGATGAAGGAACTCACCTAGTGACACAGCAGGTGCATTTGGGGTCCAGCCTTCAGGCAGAGCTCTTCCCCCTCTGGCCTTTACCACCTGAATCCCGACTAAAAATGGGATTTTACTGCTGGTAGCAAGATGGAGTTGCTGATGATTTGTGTTTTCTTCCGTCTTACCCTCTCTCATGATACCTGTGGATATGGCCTTTCCCTGTGTGTCAGCTTTAAAATGTTGCCTCTAGGCACTCTAGCCCCTCGAGTTAGAGGAGGAGCTTGGTCAGTGTGGGGCAGAAATGGACAAAGAGAGAGAGTTGTGTATTCATCTAGGAGGCCCACTTCTTGCCCACCTCTGTTGGCCTCAGCCAGCTTCCCTAGGACCAGCTCTCTGAGGGGACTGTTGGCTCCCGGTGGTCCCTAGAGCTGGTGCTACAACTTAGTCATCCATAGCTCATGGCTGGAGGCGGAAGGCGAGGGCTCAGGCTGATTCGCTGTGTCCTCAAGACCATTTCCTGGCCACTGTGTAGAATTGCTGTATGAAAGACCATCTCGAAGAAACCTTTCTCTGCTCAGGGTTATTTTCTCTGTTCTGGATCAGATATACAACTGTAGTGCTTTATGGGTTTTAAGGTTTTGATGAGGCGCCTCTATTTTGGCCTTCTATTTTCTGGGTTTGTTTCCGCAACAGCAAAAGGAGGGCGAGGACTTTCGCTGGCACAGAGAGTGGTTGTAGATACGATGCTCTTAGAGTACTACGTACACATCCCAGCTGCTCATTCGAGGGCTGGCTGAAGTGTCCTTTGCCACCTGTTTCTGGCTGCATTCCCTCCAGCCGAGCTCTTTTCTTTTGTTTGAGGCCAATTTCTTTGTAGAAATGAGCCCCTTGAGGACAGGGATTCTGCTTCATCCATCCTTGTATCCCAGGGCCCAGCACTCAGCCTTGAGCTCCATAAACGTGTGTTAAATGAACCCCACAAAGTAATTTCCTTCTTCCATGTGCTTATCTAAAGTAACCTATCGGAAGAACAATGAATTAATAGGCACTGCTGATGAATCCCTGAGCAAACGGTGGTCACGTTGGTCTCTGGTAATTATCAGCCTTCACAAGTAAACACGATGGTAGGCGTTTCCTTGCCTTTTGTGGACTTCAGAAGATGTCCTTTCTGGAGTCTGAATTTATTTGTGGTAATGGGAGAGAGCGAATGGGGTGGAAGATGTTGGATAAGTATCTTAAAAAACATTCTTTCCTTCAACAGGTTTGTATTTTTTTTTTTTTTAAGGTCCTTTTACTTTACAAAGTTACAATAGTAATTTACAATCTGTTATTTTAAAAGAAGAAAAGGAAGGGAAAGATGTTTAAAAAGGGACCTGCTGATCCTTCGTATTGATATTCCTCATACTGGTGACCCCTGCCAAGGATTGTGGCTTTCTGGGCCTGTGTTGCATGCCAAACTTGGGACTGGTCCCCCTCTTTGTACCAGAATGTACTTTTTTTTTTTTTTAATCACAGTGTGACAGGGGCGCCTGGGTGGCTCAGTCGTTAAGCGTCTGCCTTTGGCTCAGGTCATGATCCCAGGGTCCTGGGATCGAGTCCCACATCGGGCTCCCTGCTCGGCAGGAAGCCTGCTTCTCCCTCTCCCACTCCCCCTGCTTGTGTTCCTGCTCTCGCTCTCTCTCTCTCTGTCAAATAAATAAATAAAATCTTTAAAAAAAAAAAAAATCACAGTGTGACAAATTTTAGGATGCTACGGGACAGAGATACGGGCTTTTCCTCCCTTAAAACGGAGTGTTAAACAGTATTCATACGTTTACTTGCCATCCTTCCTGCCCCTGCTTCAAGACAGGATTCCGTCAATGTCTGCCATTCAAAATGTCCCAACCCTAAAGCCAGCATTGCTTACAGGGCACTTGGGGTTGGGGGGCGTGGAATGATTTTGCCTGCAACCCATACGTACCCCTATTCTCGCAAACAGATTTTATTTTAGTACCAGTTTATTACCTTGTCTGAAATTGTGGGTCCATGGTAACATCCAATCACAATTCCTGTTCTCATTTGGGACCCTCCAAGGCATGTTTCTTTTTATTAAAAAAGAAAGGCGATGATTGCTGATTAAAGGAATGACTAACGGAATCTGTCAGCTTTTACTTCTTCCCCCTCACAGACAGAGCTCTTACTGGTTCAAAGCACACCAGATGATATTGTTAACCCTCTTTGCTTCTTGAGAGAAGAAGAAACTTTTTCAAGGTGGTATCAAGACTCTACATAAAGTCCTCATTGTGCCCCTTTGTGAGAAAGCATTTTTTAACAAAATACAGTGCACTATTGTGCATGACACTTTAAAAATGAATGTATCATAGACATTGATTCCATGCTAATAAAAATCTATCCTGAATTTAACTGCCTATTTCTTTAATTGTTAACATCTTATCTTGTAAAAAAAAAAATTTTTTTTTTAAATATTTATTTATTTGCCAGAGAGAGAGCACAAGCAGGGGGAGTGGGAATGGGAGAAGCAGGCTCCCTGCTGAGCAGGACCCTGAGATCATGACCTGAGCTGAAGGCAGATGCTTAACCAACTGAGCCACCCAGACATCCCTCTTGTAAAAAAAAAAAAAAAAAAAAAAAAAAAAAAATTATGTGACCTTTCACTTCCTGGTTGCTGGCTGGGCTTCTTGCCCTCTGTCTCCCCATTTACTTATTTACTTGATAATATTGCAATGAGTATTTTTTAATACATCTTTGAAGACCATAAGGGCATTGCTGTAGGATTTCAAGGTCAAAAGATAGACACCTTTTACAAATTGACCTTTCAAAAGACGATTTAATGTATATTCCTAACAACGGCGTGAAGGCCCTCGTTGACACAGAATGTTGATCTTAAAATTTTTGTCATTTTGAAAGCCAAATAAATAGAAGAAGGCTTCCAAAATATGGCCGTGCCAGATCTGGAAGTCCATAGAGCTTCAAACAGTCTCTAACCAGATGGGGTTTACCAAGATGTCTCTCCTGGTTCTACAGTTGAGCCTTCACGGCCCCCTTACAGAGGCCCTCTGAGTTTGCCTGGTCCCCTCCGATGGCTCCTTTTCTCTGCCTCCCACCTGTTCTTGTTTATACCCATTGGTGCCGAGTGTTGATAAATGCTCAGGAGTGACCACTTCTGTTCAAGCGTGTTTGAGAGGGAAGATGTGGGTCAGGCTGGAGGTTGCTCCTTGCTGCCCACAGCGGCCCTGGCCTCTCTCCCTTGTCCAGTTCCTCCCCCTGTGTTCTGGCTCAGGGGGAAACTCCTTGACCTGCTTGCTGTGGCCATGCCGGGCAGTCTCTTTCTGGGGTGTCCCAGGCACCCAGGATGACGGACATTTGTCAGAAGCACATTTCTCCAGGGCAGAGTCATGGTCCCACTTAGCAGGTATCTGTGGCAGATCTGCTCTCGAACAGGAGTGGATGATGACAGGATGAGAAAAGGCTGAGAAAATTTCCTGTGGGATGAGTTTTGCTGACCTGCCCACCCTAAGACAGGCTTTTTCCTTCTGTATAGCGGCCGGTGCCCTGTCTGGCCGATTCCTGCACTTAGAGCAGACCTCTTTTGGGCCAGAACCACATCTAGTACAAGTCCTTGGTGTATACATACTCTTGCCTTTAAAAAATGAAGTTCTTGATCTCCAGATGGATCTCTTGGGCGGCTTCCCTGGTGGGCTTCGGTTTTGAGTAGATGCAGTGAAGATCATCAAAAGCAATTACCATTCTTTGCTCCTGGATTTGCCTTGACCTCCTTCCCCGGGAACTGCTCTCGTTGGGGGTGCGCATGCTGCAGCTGACAGTAGAATGAAGAAGTGGAAGCTCAAACAGTCTGTGCTCTAAGAAAACGGCCACAAGGCTTGGCACCGGCCTGACTCATGAGACCACATAGTTGTCAGGACAGTAGCTGTCTCCCCCAGATGTTTTGTTCAATAGAAATATTTCCGCGATAAAAAAATGCCCTCAAACGCCCTTCTGAGAGTGGAGGAGCTCAGCTCTGTAGCCGGAGCACATCGCTGCACCCATGGATTAAGTTTGGCAGCACATCGTTGGGCCCCTTGCGTGGTTCCCTCGAGACGAAAGGGCAGTTGAGTGGAGAAGATGTGAGGGAAAGTAATGAGGTGGGAGGAGGGAGGGCCGGTGACCTCTGTGCAGCTGCTGAATTTCCAGGGCCGGGTTTGGGCTTTGCTGTTTGGAGTGCACAGTCCAGCTGCGGCTGCTTGGACCTGCAGTGGTGAGGATGACTCAGAAAGCTGGAAGGAGGCCATGTTGAGTTCACTACGGGATCAGAGGCCGCACTAAAGCCCTCTGGAGTGGGAGTGGCTGCTGGGGGGTTGGGGGGAGAGCTTTCTGATGAAGCGGATGCTAGCGCTCTAGGCCACTGGGATCTGCCAATTAGTAACTTGGGACATACTCTATTTTTATTACTGAAAAAAACTCTGGTGGCAAAACATTGTACAAAACAATAGCAGATGATATCAAGTAAGTTCAGTCTGTTTCGGAGGTCATTGGTTTTGTGAATTAATTACCTGTAGACATCCTTCTGTTAAAGGGCCAGGTTTTTCACCAAGGGGCACCCCAGGGGCTTCTGGGAAGTCAAGAGGTGGTCTCTAGGCTCCACTAATCCCCTCTCTCAGAAAGGATGAGAACTCACTCATGTCCAGATGAGGGAATAAGGTCTGTATCGGTTTTCCACTGCTGCTGACACAGAGGACCACAGACTGAAAGACTCAAGACACCACTAATGTGTTATCAGACTTCTAATCTACAGAATTACATGTCTCACTGGGCTAAAATTAAGGTGTGGGCAGGGGTGTGTTCCTTTTTGAGGTGTAGGGGAGAACCCATTCCTTTGTCTCTTCTAGCTTCTATAGGCCACATGCTTTCCTTGGCTGGTGACCCCATTGCTCCATCTTCAAGTACAGTTACAGGAGATCGCCCTCTGACCACAGCTGAGAAACATTTTCTGCATTTGAGGACCTTATTGATTCCACTGGGATCACCCAGATAATCCAGGAAAAATCTCACCAGCTCAAGGTCCTTAAGCATATCTTCAAAGTCAGTGGTGCCTTGGGATGTAACATTGTCACAGGTCCTGCAGATTAGGAGATAGACCTCTTGGGGGCCCATTCCATCTACCACAGGCGTCTACCACAGGGTCTAACAAACGTGGTGGTTTCCTAGGCTTGACAGAGAGGTTAATGGCAGAAGTAGGCTCAAAGATCCAGGTGTTCTGACTGCTCAGGGCCCAAGTCTTGTCCTTCTTGCTGTTGGCTGTGCTGTGTGATGCCCTGTGGAGGTGGCATGGTTCCTGTCACAGGCTGTACCCTTCGTTACAACCAGCTTGTCCCTGGGTAACAGGCTGTGGGCCTGAGGAGAACAAGAAGAGCCATCCCTTCCTAATGGGGGGGAGAAAGGGCAGAGGCATGAGAGTGGGGGGTGAGTAGCTGCAGTAGGAGTTCTGCCCTGCTTGTGGAAGAGTGTAGGGTGATTGTGATCCCATTGCATTGATGGAGGTCTATTGTCAAGGCTTCCTGTACCAGGGAACAGGCACAAGTGAGCTAGCTTAAATGAAGTGGGTTGGGCTTGTGGCATTCAGTGTAGCTGCTTATTGCAGCTAACCTTTATTGAGCATGTGCTGTGTACCTGGGAGAGCACTGGGGGACACCCCCCCCCCCCCAATGCATGCTCACTTGTGCTTGCTCTTTGAGAAGCAGCTCTTGGATATTTCTGTATGGTTCCAGCCCTTTCTACTTATCAAAACCAGATCAACTCTGCGCCTACACTTCCTATGGAGACCTCACACTTGAAGATCTCAGTTTTGCTCACCACCTCACAGCTTCCTGGCTCAGTCCTTGTATCTCAATTTCTGATTCCTAGGAGATGCCTCTAAATGGCTGAGCTTGAGCCAGGTGTCCAGTTGGCTTGGAGGTGGAAGAGGGGCACAGTCACTTGGTTCTGTGGGTGAGTAGATGGTGACAGATAAATATAGTATGGGGAGGGGGCCTTGCCTTCGTTGACAGATGTTACCGTGGAAACCCTTTGCAATGTGAATTTGTATTTTAAAAGACTTGATTTTGAAATAACTTCAAACTTCGAGAAAAGTTGCAAGAATACATTGATCTCTCATGTAGCCTAAATGTAAATGATCAATTACAAATCGTTTGCTGCATTTGCTTTATCATTGTCTTCATCACTTGTATTTTCTGAGCCATTTGAAAGTTACATCGTACCACTTGACCTCTAAATACTTCATGTTTTCCCTATGAACAGGAACCTTGCTTTTCGTAACCAGTTCAGTTTGTATAAACAGGACCTATATAATGTTGATCTATTGTACCGAATATACAATTCGTATCTAAATCTTGCCATTTAGCGCAATAATGTCCTTCACAGCATTCCTCCCTTAAACCTAGGGTTCAACTCAGGATTCTGCAGTGTGTGCCGTTGTAATATCTCTTTAGTCTCTTGGTTGGGAACAGTTTCTCTGCCCTTTTTTTTTTTCTTTTATGATACTGCCATTTTTAAAGAATGTGGGCAGATTATTTTGTAGCAATTTAGGTTTGTATAACTCCTCACTCTCATCACGAAGTGTATTTTTGTCAGGAAGGCTGTGTAAATGATGCTTTGCCTCTGAGTACATCACATGGGGAGGCACATGATGTCCTTTTGTCCTGATACTTACTGGTCACGGTAGCTTGGCTCCTGTGGTTAATGTGGTGTTGAACTGGTGTGATTTAATCTGTATTCTAGAGGACGTGAGCCTTTGAAGCTGGGCATTTAAAGAGAACCTTCTTCTTTAAAATTATGTCGAGTTTGCAAGTGCTTTTCACACATGGGATTTTTCTGAAGTGGGCACCCTTTTTCCCTGCAAGGTGTGTGCTTGAATATAGTTAGAAGGGCTGATGTCCTCAGAGCCCACAGCTCATTGTGAGGAAGAAATTGCCTGAGGTTAGAACGACATCATCTCTGCTCATGTGGCAAGAGTGAGGTCCATCACAGAGGTAGGGGCACAATTGTGCTGAGAACGGTGGGTTCCCTTTGATGGCATCTGACTGTCCGGGCTGCCTCTGAATTACCTAGGAGCAGAAGAGCGATTAGGACACAGAACTCTCTTCCTCTCTCGCACTTGACAGGTCTGTAAATGCTAAAGAGGACCGTCCAGGTGCTGCCACTGCATTCCTTTTCCCATGGATCTCTTCTCTTGAGACACTTGGTGGCAGGTTGGCCTAATGTGCTTTGGTCAGCTTGCAAGTTGTTACCATTTCAGGCTGGTAAGACCCGTGATGGGTGCTCTTACACTGATGATAGGCTCCCTTTAGAAATGTGACTCTTAGGACTCTGGAGGCTGCTGCGTGGGAAGGATAGGCTTCTCAGAGCTCTGAAAACTTCCAGTTTGGTTTTGGACAGTTTTATCCTGGATTAGTGCTTCTCAAACTTCTTCCAGTTTCACTGTTTTATGTTGGACATTTGTTGGACCAACATCTGTTGGACATTTGACCTTGTTGACCCCTAGAGCTGTTGTTCCCACTTGTTGCTACAGAAACAAACAAAATGACTGCATGCAATCCACTTTAGGATTCATAGGGAAAATGGTACTCTTTGTAAATAAAGGATCAAGAATACTTATACCCTGATGATCCTCATATACTGCTAAAAAAAAAAAAAAAAAAGTGGGAGAACACAAAGGAATAGGACTTGGGCAGTATCCTTGAGGACAGGGGCTTTAAATTAAAGGGACTATTACTAAGATTTAATTGATTTATGGGTTCATTTGTTTCTCAATTTTTTTTTTCTTTTTTTTTTTAGATCTGAGCAGTTGTAATGCCCATGCTTATTGGTGGGGGTTATCTCTGAGTGACTTGGGACACGTTTGTCAGTGTCCTCAGGAGAAGAATCAGCAGTGACAGCAGGCCCTCAGCACATACCAAAGACAGCTGCTTAGAGAATTAAATAGGCTTGGGCATCTATTCCCAGAGTTTGTGCTTGTGCCTGAATTGTAGTAAAAATTACAGGCAGCCTTAGGAAAACTAGATGTGGAGACATTCCATCTTCCCCAAAAAGATGTTAATAATTTAATTCCTTCTCCTATGCCTTGGTATCAGCAAATGCTTCTCAGGGCTGTGTATGTTCTTAATTTTTAAAGATGCTGGTATGTCACTTGCTTTTCTACCTTTGGAGTTTTTTGCATGAGGAGGGGACCTAAGTCAAGTGTGTGTCACTTTTTTTTCTTTTTTCTTCTTCTTCTTTTTTTTTAACATCAAGTCTTCTGTGCCGAATACAGAAATACTAAGTAGTTATGGTCTGTTGCTGGTCCTGGGTGGGGAGTGACTGTTGGGGAGGGTGTGGGAAGGGAAGCTGAGGTTGATGGAATTAGGAGTAAGATGTTCAGGAAATGCAAAAAAAAAAAAAAAAAAAAAAAATTGAGAGCAAGGTAGACAAAAAGTAACCTAGTGAAAATGGAGTGGTACCTCTTTTACTTGGGTGTCCTCTGGCAAGGAGGAATTCAGAATGAATGAATGTTCCAAATAATTAAAATTCCCCCTGATAATAGGCAAAACTGTTTTTCTTGTAAATGACTGAAGTCTATTTTATACTTTCCCTCTTTAAGGAGTAGGAGGAGATGAGTATCCTTTACCTTTTCCTTGTGACTCAGACTTCTGTGCTGGGCCAAAATAGTAGCTGTCTCTCAGACGGGGGACATGGGTGGTTGCCCTCCACCATGGCCTATATCTCAATTGACCATCTCTGAGTCGGCCTCTGGAAGCCCTGTACTGGTGCTATTCAGATAGGACCATGGTTTCAGGCAGGATATAAAGTTGCCAGGGTATATCCAATAACCAGGTGGATTCGGGACTCAGAAATTGCTCTCTTGTGACACATGGGCCTAGTATTGGGTATTGACTTAGTGCTTGAAAGTGTTTTCTGGTTGCTCAGGGTTGGTAGCTGTTAATGTGCTACATACTGATGATGGCAGTATGTGCCTATGCCCGGGTCATAAACTACAGAAAGAAGACAAAACAGAGAGGCCCATGTCATTGAAGGATGATTATCACTTAGATTTCCCAAGACAGGGTGAGCATGCCATATAGGAACCATCAGGGTAGTCAGGAGGCAGAAGACAGGAGTGACAAGAAAGCCTTGGGCAGTGCCTTTACTGGGGTTTCCATAAGAAAGGCAGGGCAGGGGAAAGAAAGAGTTAAGGAGTAGCTATTTTGAGTAATCCCAGTGGGGTTTGGGCTGTAGGGGTGGTGTCTTGGTCTCTGGTGCCTGGCCCTGGGATGATTTAGGGCAAGGGAAGTAGGGCTTGGTGTCTGAGAGTTGGACAAAGGGGATGCCAGGGATTGAGGTATAGACTCTGGATTGGCTGCTTGCCTATGAAGGGCATTGTCCTGGCTGAGCCCTTTGCTGTCTCTAAGCATTGGCCAGCCCTGGGAGGGGCAGCCTCTCCCTGGGTCTGGAAGGCCCCCAAATGCCGGAGTATCAAGAATATAGAAAGTAGAGTTAATATAATTGGCTCTGTGATGCATGGATGCCACTGACGAATGCAGGATCTAAGACTGCACAGTGAGAGAGAACAGTGGCCTTGTAACAGATGGGCTGAGGTTGCCGACTCTCCCAACTTGCAGATTGTCAGATTCCTTTGGGGTCCTTACCATCCTCTGCTCTAACTCTGTGGTGCTTAGAGGCTAAGGACCATGGGAACCACCCCTCATTACTCCTTTCTACTAGAAAGAGGTGTCTTCATCAGTGAAGGGCATTTCCTCTGTTCTTTGCCTTATTCAGGAATGTACTTGACGCTGGATGCAGCCTCATTTCATTAAGGAAAAACAAGCAAGTAACTGGCCTTTGAGAATTGGGGAAGAGGGAAGGCTGTGCTGGTGGGGAATTTGTTTTCCTCTCAATTTCTGGTGGGTATGTATATATTTCAGTAATGTACCAAATGCCTAACACAGTCCTTTTATGAGCAGGCTGCTACTCAGACGTATCTTACAACTTTTGTTTACTATGTGAGTAATATAGGGTGTTACAGGTAAAATAGAAAATTCACATTGGCAAAAGAAAACAAAAAACTACCCATAATCCTGCCATCTGGAGATATCTTCGGTTTTAAAGATAATTCCTCAATATGTAATTTCCTCTTGTGATTTTTTTTTTAAAGATTTTTATTTATTTATTGAGAGAGATAGTGATAGCATGAGAGGGGGAGAGTCAGAGGGAGAAGCAGACTCCCCACTGAGCAGGGAGCCCGATGCGGGACTCAATCCCGGGACTCCAGGATCATGACCTGAGCTGAAGGCAGTCGCTTAAACAACTGAGCCACCCAGGCACCCGTGATTTTTTTTTTTTTAAAGAACATTCGCCCCACCCCTATAGCTTGAAACTTTCCAAACACCGAAACTCAAAAATGAAAATGTACAAATAAGGTTTTATTTTGTATTAACCTAATCTAAATAACTGCCTTCTGTTATGGTGGAATTCTTGTAAACAAGGAACTTAATAAATTCTGACGGCTCTGATGACCTTCGGAAGGTGTTTGAGGTCGTGCTTCGGAATGAGTCTAAGAGCCCAGGACAATGTTCTGGCCACCATCCCACTATATTATGTTGGAGAACTCGGGGTGTTCGTGTGGCCTTCTTGTAAGAGGTTGAAGGATTGGAAATCTGGAAATAACTTACTAGCATATGATTTGTGCTCCCTTCTGCCTTCTTTGGGACGTGGAGTAGGATGTTTGTAGTTCATAGCTGGAAAGCCAGATAATGGGCATAAATCATGATCTGGGAAGTATGGTCCCCAAGCAGCTGTTGGCCAGCTGCTGCATTGGTAACTCAGCAAACAGTAAACTTTCATCTTTGAACCTTAAATTATATCAGAAGCCATGCTGCCAGACAGTTGTCCTACAGATCTCGGTTCAGATCATGCCTATACCATCTGACAGCTTTGTGAGTACAGGTCAGTTACAAAACTCTGGAACTTGTTTGCTCACCTGTGAGATGCTGGGAACCTACCAACCTTCTAGGATTGTTGGGAGAAGGGCATTAAACAAGATCATGCAGGTGCAACACCCAGTACCATACCTGGCTCCTAATACTCATGCAATAGGGTACTGTCTTCCCCTCGCCCACACCCTCCCTTACTATGATGTTGATGACCCTAGCAGGGTTTGAGCAGGTTATGGTCGGGAGTGAATCTGTTCTGGGCATGCCTCACAAAAAGATAACCCAGATCTACACAACCACTGCCCCTTTTATTTTCCATATACTCTGGTCCAATACAGGACAGGCAAAAGGTCTAATGTAAGTAAACACTGAACCTCCATGTCTAAAAGAAGGGAGGATCCTGTTGAAGAAGGTTGTTTTCCTATCTAAATCAGGGATTCAGCCTCTCCTCTCTCTGGGTGATAATGGGATTCCTTTATTTCCAAGAAATAAAATTGAGGCCAAAGGACTGGAGAAGTGCCAAGAGGTTTCATTCACGTGCAGTTTCATCCTCAATGCTTTTAGCATCCTGAATTATCCCAAGGGTTCCAAGACCCCTGAGCTGGTTTCTTCCCTTGGAGTTGGGGTGAGCACAGCCAGGGGGGCACCCTGGCCCTATCCCTATAGTCTTTTGCTCAGGGCTGACTTTGTCCAGAGCTCAGGTCGTGCGTGGCTCCTTGGTGAAATTTAATTACAACGTCTGCTTAAGGCTGGACCTCAGCTGGCAGGGCCTTGGGGGTTTTAAACAAAAGCACGAGCCTGTCCAGAAGTAGATTAGGTAGATGTCTATTCAAGCAGGGGATTTGTACATGTTAATTCTCAGAGGAGATATCTGACTGGGGAAGGACTGTGTGACCTTATTTAGAAAAAAGGCTACACACTTTGTTAACCTTTATTCCCTTAAGAAGGAAAAAATCATTACATGGCAGAGGTTCAGGCCCCATGGGGGATTTTGTGGATGATTCTCCATTTCAAGAGTCTTATTTCCATAGACATGATAAAATTATCAGGAACTTCTGCTTGTCCCCACTGCATACGCTTTTCAGTTGGAAAAAAGAAAACTATTCATATTTTTTGCATAGGCTAGGCTTTTGTCCCTTCCCTCCCAGCCCTAGCAGTTAAGGATATTCTTGTACAAGGAAGGGGGGAAAAAAAAGACAATCATTTGAAAAGACCTTGCCCTGTACCCCCCTCCCACCCCTATGCTTATTCAATACCGGTAAGTGGGGAGTAGCTTCTAAGCAGATGATCTCAGACAGCTGAACAAGTGACGTGGGGCCCCTTAGAGCCTGTCAGTTCAGCTCCTCCTTCAAGCGTGGCTCAGATGCTGCCCTCTCCTGATGCTGTCCTAGGGCACCCCACCCCCAGCTTAGCCCTCCTCCCTTTCTGTTCCCGTAAGCTGTTCACATCTAATACCGAGAAGCGAGTAGAGTAAGGAAGAGCGTGCTGATGTGGACTCAGAAGACATGCATCCAAAGGCAGGCTTCACCACCTCCCAGCTGTGCGACTGGGCTTCTGAGCCTGAATTTCTTTTACCTCACTTGGGATTATGTGTGATGCCTTCTCAGTGTCCCATCTAGACAACTAAACTCCTGGAAGACAGGATGTTGTTCATCCTGTTATTTCCAGTGGTTTATCTAGTCATTCACTCCTTTATACAATTACCCTCCTAGAACCTAAGAATAGAGATGAACATGATACATTGTGGCACGTGGTAGGAATTACAAGCTGCTCTTGTGGTTTTTTTTTTTTTTTTCCTCCTTTATCTCCTATGATACAGATAAGTAGTTAAGAAAGCTTTGGATCTTTCTCCCCAGAGCATTCATGAGCAAGGTGCAGCACATGGCCCTGCCCATTGACCTTAAGTGTAACACTTCTGAAACCAGCCTTAGGAAAGCTTCTTACAGGGAAAAAGTATTTCCAAGTTTAGGGATAAAGTGAGAACTCCCTGTTGAAAATTTTTCTGCCCTCTGCCAGCTAAAACCAGGATAAACAAGGGCTAGAAGGGGGTCAGGGCATATTATCTTTTAGTGAGATGGGTAGAAATTGAGAGCAAGAGGCTGAGTATCTGGAATAGAACCTGAAGTACCTTGTTAAATGGAAAGTGGATATAGACAATTTCAGAATGATGGTATTTCAAATGGGCTCAGCTTTATCACCTCATTCCATCTGGAGCGGGTAAACTGTTATTACTCTTCATTTTCCAGAGGCAACGTCGTGTGGGAAAGCCCTGAAGGACCACATTCCACTTGATCCCTTTTATTAACAAAATTGTACTTTGCAGTGAGGTGGGGTGTGGCCGGGGAGCCCTTTCAAGATTGGAGCCTGGAGGCTTCGGGCTGGTTAATTGCATGTTTGCCTTTTGGCTTCTTTCCAGTCTTTCATCAAGGATGACCCCTTATCTATAATTTTTAGGCAAAAAACAAAAAAACAAAAAACACCAAAAACTGCTTTTCCTCTTTGTGTTTTATGAAGCTAAACAGACGGTGATAATAATCTAAGCACTGGGTTTGGGAAGCAATTAAGGTGGATGAAAAGTGTCAGGATGGATTCTCCTACAGATGTCCGCCTGTGGAGTCTGCATCCAGGCATCACCATAGTTGAGCAGTCTGGCCAGCTTAGCTGGGGGTCCTCTTCCTGACTCATCTCCCCCAGATATCCTCCAAGGTCGCTGGCTTTATCTGTCTACAGAGAATGGACCCATCTGCTGGGCTAGGAGGTGTGCCCCGGGGGTGGGCGGTGTGCTGGGGGGTGGGGGGTGGGGCGTGTGCCCAGTGGCCTAATTCTCAGAATGCCTACTAGACTGGCTCATCAAGCCTGGCTGCACCTCACAACCACCTATACAGCTGAAATGAGATGACAGGGATGGAATTTGACAGGGATGCAAGTTTCAGATGAGGGTTGGAATTTGTGTCATTCAAGAGCCCCGTGCATGGCTAGGGCGGTCATTCAGGGCTGGGCACCAGCGGCCCTCCTGACCCTCACTGCTCAGAGTGTGGCCCGTGGGTCCAGCAGCATATGTGTCACCAGAGAGCTCATTCAACATGCAGGCTTTCCAGCTCCGCTCCCCCTTCACCCGCCGCCCCGGGCTTCCTCCATAAGAACCTGCTGTTTAACAGGTCTGCAGGGGTTGTGTGTGCACATTAAGGTTTGAGAACCTCTTCTCCCGTATGGTATTGAGGTAGGGTTAGTGCTTGATGGTTCCTGGAAGTGTGATACTGACGACATGTACTTTCATTTTCTACCACTACTCTCCCTCCTAAGGATTGGGCTGCAATTTGCATAGGTCACTTTCACAAAATTAGGATAGGTGAATCCTCTCTTCTGAATCCTTTTCCTCTTAGTTGCTTGGCCTTCTGTTGTCTGGTACATGCGCATACTGTGTTTCAGTTAAATATACTGAAGCTGTAAAACAAACTGTTCTGTGGCCAAATAGGGAGGATTGTTTGTGCTCTATCTTCATGATCTCTGCCTCTGTTCCATGGGCTTTGAAGTAGCCTTTGCTCCCTCCCCCAGATGATGATTTGCTCCTTTTTTGGGTTACAAGTCCCCCGACATGCGTGTCACTGCATTTGCTGCAGTGTGTTGAAATTATTGTTTACATTTCTGACCTCCATGGAGATAAGGTCCTTATTTATTCATAGCTGCGTCCCCTGTGTGAAGGGCATACTTGAGCATAG
Source organism: Phoca vitulina (assembly GCF_004348235.1). Classification (NCBI taxonomy): domain Eukaryota; kingdom Metazoa; phylum Chordata; class Mammalia; order Carnivora; family Phocidae; genus Phoca; species Phoca vitulina. The sequence goes on from NW_022589723.1 coordinate 28,547,895, forward strand.
TAGGGATTCAGTAGGTGTTTACTGGGAAAATCAATGAGTGGCATCGATGATTAAGTTCTCCCCATATACTTTTTTTTTTTTTAAAGGGAAGGGAAGGCGGGAAGGGGCAGACGGAGAGGAAGAAACAAATATCTCAAGCAGACTCCCGATGAGCAAGGAGCCCGACGCAGGGCTCAATCCCATGACCCTGAGATCGTGACCTGAGCCGAAACCAAAGAGTCGGATGCTTAACTGACTGAGCCAGTCAGGCGCCCGTAAGGGTTCCCAGTATACTTCTGAGTGTGGGTAATACCCATGCACTTGGGTTTTTTCCATTGCTCCCTCCCAAAGATAACTGGGGGCGGAGAGAGAGGGTTATTTAATTTTCTATCGGAAATGATAGTACTTGATTCAAGAAGTTTAAATCTATGGAGGTGAAACAAAATTAGGCTAAATGGATGGATCTTCTGTTAGATGGTTAGAATAACTTTTTAGAACATCTCTGGGTGACTTGTATGCCTTTTGGTGTTTATCTCCACTACTTGTGGAACTTGCCATCTTATGGATGCAGAGTTCCTGCTTCCCTTAGATGAGAAGCTGCTACCAGGTCCAGCAGTTTCTCTGGTTAATAACCTTAGAAAAGGGTTCCTCAGAGTTCTGTTGCCATCACCCAGAACTCAACTAGCCACGGGTCACTCAGAGATAACAAGAGTCCCATGACAATGATTTTTTTTTTCCTGAGGATGATTTTATGCTGAGAGACTCCACTCTGCTTAATGTAACTTTAAGCAATTTAATATTGAAAACATAGATTTATTGAAAATTATAAGAAAAAAAATGTGTTCCAGTGCCCAAAATTTCTTTCCCTGATGACGGGGTTGTGGGTACTTTCCTATTGGACAGCATTATGGCTCCTAAGAAAGTTCTTTCCTTGGTGATGGGGTTGTGGGTACTTTTCTGCATTCTGTAGCATTCTGGCTCCTCAGTGCCGATGCCTGAGTACTGAAGGTCTTTTACCTGCTGTTTGAAAACTAAGGCAAGGCCCCAGCTTCCTGTCTTGAGAAGCCCATCTAGAATTATATACCAGTTACAAATAAACTGAAATTTCTGTTTTTAAAGTAAATGTTCTGACACTTCAGTCTAACCTGAATGTGCTTTTCTAAATATCTGTTTTTAGGTTTAAGATGTGTTTGCGTTTCTTCTGCACAGTGGGGCAGTTCCTGGCATCACCCGCTGACCCAGTCTGTGAGGTGATACTAAGACTTGGTGTCTGTGAGGTCATGAAAAGGCTCGTAGGCTATTTATTTTTATACTTGGAGTAACTGTTTGAAATAGCTTAGGAGCTTGTGGACAAACCCTGTGTGGTGGAAGTGACAGAAAGACTTCTTTGGCTTTCCAAGGAGCTGGGATAATGTGAAGCAGTGATAGCAGATCAAACTACTATGGAGAACTAGAAGCTGAAACCACAAAGATGCCTCAGTGCCAGTGTCCTTGTGGAGGTGTTTCACCGTGAGCGAGCTTTCTAGATAACCTTGAAAGCTAATTAAACTAATTTTATTTAAAAGCTTTAGAAATCTATCTGAATAGTTCTTGAGCTGCTTTGAAAAAGTGTGCTAGAACAATGTTTTTCCTGATGATTCAGAATCCTCATCACTTCATGCTATTGTGGTGTATGGAGTAAATGATTCGAGTAGAATTCTGATCCTACAAAGCATGGCCCCAAGCCTCTTGTCTAGTCTGAGTGGTGACTCGTGGAGCTCTTTTAAGCTCCCTGGTGGTCATTGGTTGGTTCGCCCACTGTCATCTTGTCTGGCCTTGCTTGTCTGCTTAGTAGCTACTTACCTGGCAGTTGGGCCACTTGGCGAGCTTGTGGGAATTAGGCATATGTAATGATCAAAAGTTATGCGTTCAGGCAAGAGGGACTGGTTTACACCAGAAAGTGTGGAGGCTGTTGGGCAATCTCTTCATGTGCCAGAAGAAAATTTTAAAAACAGGTTCGGGGCGGGGGCGGGGAGGGCGCCTGGGTGGCTCAGTCGGTTGAGCGTCTGCCTTTGGCTCAGGTCATGATCCCAGGGTCCTGAGATCGAGTCCTGCGTTGGGCTCCCTGCTCAGTGGGGAGTCTGCTTCTCCCTCTCCCTCTGCCCCTCCTCCCACTCATACGCACACACTCTCTAATAAAAAAAAAAAAACGGGTTCTGGGTTGGTGACTGTGTCCTGGGGAGCTGGGATAGCCACGAGTGTCTCCTGCATCCGAGTATCCATCACTGGAGTGTGAGGTAATTCAGATGTCAAATGACCCCCAAAACCTGGTGACATGTTTTCCACAAAACTTTCTTACTAGCAGGATTTTTTCCTTACAGACGAGTTCTTTTTATGGATAAATAATACTCACCAATCCATTACATTTTAGGAAGGTTGAGGGTGCAGTATACAGAGGGCATGAAAATTGTTAAAAGAAATTTGGCAAAGCTTTTAAAGGAGTGGATATACTCAGGAGAGCTGTGTAAGGGTTATTGTTAAGCAGAGCGGAGATCTGTTGATGGGATGTAATGGAGTCTGAAGCCATTAATGATCAAGTGACCAGCGGAAGACAGAGGATTTGATTTTTGCTACTAGTGGCTTATTCAGACAGAATTACAGACGTGCCATGCTGACTTTATGAAAGATTCCAGGAATAACTTGACCAATTTCCGCCCCCCCCCCGGGCCTACATTCATATTTGCAATCTGTCTTTATGCTTCCTGGGACATTATTTTACTTATTACAAAAAAGGGAAGAGAGAAATAGCTTGGATAGGACTTGAAACCAGGCCTCCTTTAAGCAAACATATTTTGAAATTGAGAGAAAGGTGGTATGAAAGTGCCAACTAATTAAGTGTATTTGGCCAAAAGTTGCCATTCCTTACACATTGTTTCTCAAATTTTTTGGATATGACAATTCCAGTGAGAATAAGAATGAACGAATGTCCAAAATGGATGGCGGCCAGTGGTGGGTTGTTTTTGTTTTTTAATGTCTAACATGAATGCAACAGGATTTTCCTGGCCAAAACAGCCCCCAGACCACATGGGGGAACAAGTATTCATTGTCTCCAATGTGTTCAGTAGATAAGGCATTATGGCTGGCCTCCATACCACAAAACAAGGAGACCCCACTGTCATGGATTAAACAGGGGTCCAGTTGGGCAAGGGCGGTGTGACATACCTTTGGGTTGGTGGTGCCTAAATAGGTAGGCTCATAGTAGGTAAACCTAAAGCGAGGTAAGAAAAAAAGGGTTTTGTTGACTAAAATGCCCTCACAGTGGCCATGAAAGACCAGGGACATCTGCTGTGGTAATCTAGGGCCCCATCAGTACTGACTTGGAGTTTGAGGCACAATGTGAAATTCCTTGTTGAGGGAGCGCTGTTGGGAAAGGAATTTGTGCCTCAGTGGATTACCTTTTCCTTGCTATTTAATATGCATGCTCTTCTTGAGCAGTGAAAGATGCACAAGAAAGATAGCATTGTCTAAAACGTTCTCACAGGTGGCTCTTGGCCATCTTTACTGAATACACCCCGCCACAGTCCATATGTCAACACAATGTTGATGGTGAGATTCTGGTAACCTGAGGGGGCTTGCAGTCTTGCCAGAGCACTTCTGTTGCTCGCTAACGGTGCCACTGAAAAAGGCATGTCATGCAAGTTTGGAGTTTAGAAATAGTCTGCTTAAAGGTGCAATGGGCTGTGGGCCACATTACAGACCGTTCTAATGAGCAGAAGACAAATGATCCTTTGAATGAGATTGGGACAGGTAAGCCTCCCTCTGTGTACTGCTTAAATAAAGGAGGAGATTTTGTCTCTGTCCCTTGCTTTCATATGGCCTGAGGAAATGGGTTGGGCAATCTGGGCACACTCGGAGCTATCTACATCCCTTCTGTTCCCCCTTTGTCCTGAGCAGGTCACATGTGTCTCTCTTGGCCTGGGTTTGTCAAGCCTCCAGGGAAGGCTGGGGTGGATGGACATCCCTGACTGGCCATTGAGAACTTCCATCAATTCTGTTCCTTCTGGGCCTGAACTGAACAGGCTACCTTCCCACAAGGTTGCTGCTGGATACCACCTTTAGTTGTCCGGTTGGCTGTTCCAAAAATGAAGCTTGTACTCACGTGGCCCCAGAAAAACCTTAATTCCTGGTTGGAGCTTTTCATGATTCAGAATCGTAAGGCTGTGGCTTAGGAATGGCAGAAGTGACTTTAAGTGATCCTCAGGGAGGAAAAGACAGAGTTAGAGGGATACATTGACACGGATGTGAGTGGACCTCTGGAAGGTGGTTGTTTCTCTAATTGGATATAGTTATACCAGCAGGATTTTACAGGGGTAAAGGATTTTATGCTGTACCTAATGAAGGCTCACTGATCTTTAAATATTGTTAATTTTGAAAATCTGTTTTGAAGGAGTCTCATAAAGGCTTATGACTGATTTTTTTTTTTTTTTTTTTTGAGATGATTATTTCTCAGGTAGAGGACTAATGAGTGGGCATCATTTCCATAGAGGGTCAAGTACTAAGATGCTAGCAGAAAAGGAATTAAGCATAGTTTGGGCATAGTAGGGCCACTGGAGACCCAGCGTGACACGGGGCATGGCTTTGGGATCTTTATTGCTGTGTTCTGTCCTATGCCTACAGTGGGCCTGGTGGGAGGGCCCAGGGACAGGCAGCTGTGTCTTAAAGCACATGCTAGTCTAATGCATGAATTGGAGGGCCTTGACACAACTGTCTTCAGCTGAATGAAGCTTTATAGAATCTGGGGGCCTTACTCCTGATGACAAGGTGGCTACTTCCTTCTTACTTTCTTCTTAAAACAAAACAAACATTGTTTTTCTAGGGAAAGGCATTGTAGCTTGAATTTACCAAATTTGACAGCTTTTCTTAAATTCCTCCAAAACACGGAGTTGCCGAAACAAATGCTTCCTCTTGAGAGGATATGAATTTAGTTTTTAGGCTTTGAAGTTTCTAAGGAGGAAGCCTGTCTTCGACATTAACGGAAAAGCCATGGTTTAGGAGTCAGCCAGGATGGGAAACCTGTGCCAGCAACTAGTGTCCGTGCCTTGTGAGATAACAGGCTTATTACCTTAAACCAGGAATTTCAGAAAGGAATCAGCTGTATTTAGGACTCTAAAATTGGTTATCACAATGGTATCGATCCATAAAGACTCAGGTTGTATCATATGTTGCCTGGCTTCTGGCCCGTCTGTGGCTCTGCACCCAGGTTTGGAGATGGAATTCGGAGACATGAACATACAGGCATGCCGGGAGAACTGCCACTTGCAAAAAATGCAAGTCGGTGGGAAATACAGACGCTGGGTGATAAATGGTCTTGGACTTCTGTTTTTAGGTCACCTCTGCCTCCCTTCTTACTCTTGAATATTCGGTAACAATTTTGAGGCTACTTCCTTCATTTTAGTTGTCCTGGAGTCCAGAGATGGGCTGGAGGAAAACAATTTTGTCAAGTCCGGAAGGTTTTGACTTCACAGCTCTGTTGGCTGTGTTGTTAGTAAATACAGCTTAATGAGCTGGCCACTCTGACCCATACTGTCTGGGTTTATGTGGCCAGTTTTTGAACTCTGCTGCAACAGAGTAAACAAACACCCTCCATTGCAATTTAAAAAATTGTTACTTTTTAAATTTCAGAAGTAGTAGGTATTCACCGAAGATAATTTGTGAGGTGGAGAAAAATACAAGAGCATAAAAATTGCCCACTGAGAGTGAAACAAACAGGCTGACCCGCCTCGAAATTGACAGTGAATTCTCCATCTAAAGCACTAACATCTGAGCTAGCCATCCAGACACCTGGCATCAACAAGGACTTGGACCATATAACTCGGTATGGTTTATATTTGTTCGACACTGAGCTCGAATCGTCCACTTACTGAAACTTGGAGCACTGACTTCCCTACTTAATCCAAATGTGCTTCTATACATTGAGAAACTTCTTAAGTGATTAGTGGATTCACTCGATGCTACCACCCTCTAAAGCTCCTTAGGAAAGTGATTTTCTTTCTGTGGGGTGAAAAGGAAATTACAATGGCCACCCTCCTGTTTAGCCTTTTCCTTCTTGGAAATTCCCAGGCATCCTGGTGGCCATGTGCATACCCTTGGCTGTAATCTGTGGAGCTCCCATAGTATGCCCTGCCCTATTTCCTCTCCTGGCTCTTCTCCAGCTGAGGCCTTTCTAGAAAGGTTTTTTCCTTGCTTTGAATTTATTTTCATCTCCTTTTATTGGTTCCTTCTTCTCTGTCCTGTGAGTTGTCCAAGAACAAGGAAGAGTAAGGAAGCCTTTGCTTCTAAGAGCCAGGTGGACATCCTGTAGTGGGCCTCACACTGCTTTCCTAGTTGTTCTTCTCTCTTGACAACCTGCTTGGGTTTATGGTTTCCAGCAAGCTGTACAGTATCAAATACCCCAGGATCCGAATTGGGGAAAAGAATACCTGGTTTGGGTTCCACGTTTGCCTGTTTCTTGTTGATTTTTTTTTTTTTTTTTTTTTTAAGAGAGGGAGACCAGGGAGGGGCAGAGGGAGAGGGAGAATCTCAAGCAGACCCTGTGCTGAGCATGGAACCCAACCTGGGGCTCAATCTCAAAACCCTGAGATTATGACCTGAGCTGAAACCAAGAGTCAGACGCTTAACTGACTGAGCCATCCAAGTGCCCCTTGATCTGTTCACTTTTGAACCTTTTATTCATCAGTAGAATCCACTGCCTGTAAAGCTCATGAAATAACTGTAAAGTTGTAAATTCATTTGCAGAGATTTAGTGTTTACAACTCTTCTTGCTTTGTTGGCATACAAGGTAGTAGCTCTAGATTTCGTTTATGTTTAACTCTGATAGGCCCTTTAAGTAAATGGAGTTAGATGCTATATTTATGGATTGGAAGACTTAACATTGTTCAGATATCCTTCCCCCAAAGTGACCTAAATCAAAATCACAAAAGGGGATTTTAAAAAATTTACTAAGACCTCAACAAGCTGAATCTAAAATTTACAGGTAAATGCAAAGGACTCAAAGTAGCAAAAATAATTTTATAAAGAAAATCTAGCTGGAGGGCTTATTCTACCTGATTTCAAGGTTTACTCTAATGCAACAGATATCAGGACAGTGTGGTATTGGTGTCAGGCCAGACCTATTAGATCCGTGGAACAGGCTGGAGAGGTCCAGAAATGGACCCACACATACAAGGTGAACAGATTTTCATCAAAGGGGCCACAGTAATTAAGTGGAGAATGGGATGGGCTTTTCCACAAGGGATGCTGGAACAATTGGGTATCCATATGGAAGAAAGGCACCTTGATCCTTAGATTATAGGATATAACAAAAATTAACTCCAGATAGATGGTAGACTTAAAAACTCTGATATTCTTTCATGCTATTTGTTGTAATCAGCATGAGGGAGGAACGGTGTGCCAAGTGCTGAGAGGCTAATGAAGGAAGAAATGGTGTTTCTTTCTCATTTTTCCTGTACTCTGGACCACTGTTAACAAGGCCCTCTTTTGGTTGGGTAGTAACAAAACCAGAAAGCCACGTTTCTTGGTAGTACCTTCAGAGGATGGATTTTCCTTTTCCCACTTCTTCTCTTCCTCTTATTTTGCTAGTGAATCTTACTATAGCTTATGCACGATGCTCAGGAAAAGTTTTCTTTTTTCTTTTTTTCTTTTTTTTAAGTGGGCTCCAAGCCTAGCACAGAGCCCAGCATGGGGCTTGAACTCACGACTATGAGATTGAGACCTAAGCTGAGATCAAGAGTCAGATGCTTGGGCGCCTGGGTGGCTCAGTTGTTAAGCGTCTGCCTTCGGCTCAGGTCATGGTCCCAGGATCCTGGGATCGAGTCCCACATTGGGCTCCCTGCTCGGTGGGAAGCCTGCTTCTCCCTCTCCCCACTCCCCCTGCTTGTGTTCCCTCTCTCGCTGTGTCTCTCTCTGTCAAATAAATTTTTAAAAAATCTTAAAAAAAAAAAAGAGTCAGATGCTTAACCCACTGAGCCACCCAGGCACCCCTCAGGAAAAGTTATCTTAAACAAACATGTATTGAAATGTCCTAGGACATCTTGTCATTTAAACAATCCCGTGGCATGTTAGTAAGCAGGGAATCCTTCTGTTTAGCCAGTGTTCTTCCGGCAGCTCTATCCTGAGGTTGCACCCACTGGAGCCCTCCTGCCCTCTAACTGGGGTATGGGGAGCATGCTGGCGGGCAAGACTTGACTTAGCTCTGAGTCTCTTTGGTGAGTTTTCTGGAGGCCTCAAGCCGCAGCGCTTCCTGGACTTGTCATGACTATCATGTTGGCTCTGTCCCGTTGCACAGACCGTGTAAATGGTAGTTGAAACTTTATATCCGTGTCTTTCTTCCACATGCTGGGTTAAAGATTGCTTTGTGACATCAGTGGGGAGCCAAAGTAAGGAGTTCACCACGACCGATGGCCGAGGAAGGGTGAAAGGAGTTCTCCCCAAATCTGAGCTGTGATGTGCAGTGTGGAGCATCATCTGCCTCTGTGGAGCGGGGAGAGCTCTGTGCTTCGGGTAGTCTGAACTTGGTTCTGAGGTTCACTGAAGGTCATTGAAGGTCTTGAAGCCAATAACATGATGGCCAAGTGACAGATCGAGGATCATTATTTTGTTCTTCTAATTGAACACATATTCAGAGAGCATTTCCTTTTTGGCAGGCATTGTTCTAGTTGGGGGGGGGTGAGGGGGTGGGGGGGAACTATTTGGAGCAAGACCCATGAAGATCGGGCCCTAACGGAGTCCACGTTCTAGGAATGTAAAGGCTTCTCAGTACTTTCCTCACTTGTCTGTTTCTTGAAGCAATTGGCTCAAATCCAGCCAACCGTGATATCTCCTGGAGGAAGGGACCTCTCTGTCCTCTGAAATCATTTGTGTGCATTGTAGGCGCTAAGAGTATGACAGCTATTAAAGCACCTCATCTAGTGGCCATTTGCAAAAGGGCTTAGGCTACCCTCCAGGAAACGAGACATGTCACACTTTCTTTTTTTTTAAGGGTGGTAGGAGGAGGACCAGCCTCCCCAGAGGGTGCCATATGAGTGAGGAAATATCCCGAAAGTATTTATTGAGCAAATGTATGTTTGCATGGTATAACCACATGGATCCTATTACAAACATCCAGCTGATACCCAGCTCTTCAGAGTAACATTTTGAATTCCTAAGAACTGTGCTGAACCTAAGTAAGAGGAGAGCCCTCCTGCCAGCAGACCCTTTCATTTATTTCTGGAGTTCTTAGTAAGAAAGCTCTGCCAAAGGTTGGGGGAGTCTCTTTCTTTCTTTCTTTTTTAAAGATTTTATTCATTTATTTGAGAGAGCGAGCACGAGCAGCAGCAGGGGCAGAGGGAGAGGGAGACTCCCTGCTAAGCAGGGAGCCCGATGCGGGGCTCGATCCCAGGACCCTGGGATCATGACCTGAGCCAAAGGCAGACGCTCAACCATCTGAGTCACCCAGGCGCCCGATGGGGGGAGTCTTATATTGGCAATGTGTTTGAAACAGGTGACATTGTCTCCTGAGCTCTCTCTGGGGTCTTGGATGTTTTGATAGGCAGAAGCCGGCCTTCCTCTGTAGTTGGAAATACCTACCTACACGGCTTGGAAATGACACACTAGAGCCCCAAGTTAAAACAGCTGATTCCACTTCCATCGTAGAACAGAAAAACATCATTTTGAAATCCTGTGTGAGTAGAATGACATTCAGACAGGATATTAATCTTCCTAGAAATTACGCCAGGAAAGTAGAATGCTTCCTCTTAAGTCTCCCCCCTGTCCTGGCTTTTGGCTTGTGTATGTATTTGTCATTTGAGCATATATGTGAAATGAATGAACTACAAATTATCTTTTGTATTTATTGATGACAAATTATTAAATGTTGTCACTTGTTTTTAGCTTAAAAACACTTGCTGAGCTATGTGTAAGTGACTTAAGGGTTAGGAGGGAACTTAAAACCATTTAACTCAGTATATCCCGAAGAACTGATGCATGAATTGGTCTAAAAGTCAACATGGGAAAAAACAGATTTTCTATGAAGATAAATTTATTCAAATAATTGCCTTTTATAGAAAGACATATTATCCTTCCTACTCTTCAGGTTTTAAAATGGCTCTTTTTGATGAAATGATGGTGTAAGGTGGTTTTCTTAGGGGAGGACCTCAAAGACAAAGGCATCAATCAGCCCAGTTTGGGAAGGAGTGGAGATTTTCTGCTGTAGAATACCAAAGTCTGGTAATCACTCATCTAGTTGAAAACCCCGTTTGACCTTTCAGTTGTCCTCTTATTACCAAGTCTCCACTGAGTTGGGGTGTTGGCACTGGGAGCCCCCACCCCAAGGCTGGTCCTCCTTTCCCCAGCTATAGCTAAGGTTGGAGAATTAGTGTTCTGTGGAACTTTCATAACCTTAACTCGGCCAGATTCTTGGGAGCCATAGCACAAGTAAGGGGAGGAGATGCAGGGTGGGCTGTGGGTCAGCTGTTTGATTCCCGGGGCCAAAGCAGAAATGCCCATGAGCTTGAGTTAGTGCCACCACTTAATTGCATGGTAATTAAATGCTAACATGGTTGATCAGAGGAACTGTGTAATTGAAGCATAATAAAATGTGGCATGCTTAGTAAGCAATTGAGTTGTCTTCCCAAGGATGTAGCCTGCACTAGGCAGGAGAAGCATGGATGTCTTTAACAGACAAACCATGAGAGACGATGGACTCTGAGAAACAAACTGAGGGTTTTAGAGGGAGGGGAGGTGGGGGGATGGGTTAGCCCGGTGATGGGTATTAAGGAGGGCACGCACTGCATGGAGCACTGGGTGTTATACGAAAACAATGAATCGTGGATCACTACATCAAAAACTAATGATGTATTGTATGGTGACTAACATAACATAATAAAAAAAAACAAGTTGGGTTTTGTGTCTTTTTTTTTGCAGTTCTGCCCTTTTGTTTTCTAAGGAAGATAAATAAGGTATTTGTTTAAAGTAATGAATCCAACCCCATATTTATCATACCTGAAAACCAGATTCATAATTTTATTTATTTATTTATTTATTTAGATTTTATTTATTTATTTGACAGAGAGAGACACAGCGAGAGAGGGCACACAAGCAGGGGCAGTGGGAGAGGGAGAAGCAGGCCCCCCGCGGAGCAGGGAGCCTGATGCGGGGCTCAATCCCAGGACCCCGTGATCATGACCTGAGCCGAAGGCAGACGCTTAACAACTGAGCCACCCAGGCACCCCTGGATTCTTACTTTTATATGAAACTTCCCCATGTGTCATTGACCAAAAGGACCCCTGATGTGTGTGTGGGGGTTAGGGGACTGGTTTGCTGGGCTGCCTCCCACCTCGTGCCTGGGACGCCATCCATCTACTCTGCCTTTTACCGCTTGAGTTGCCTTGAGAGAGAGAGAGAGAGAGAGAGAAACCAGTGGCTTTGGATTCATTGTCCACATCCTTTTGTTTCCCAATCAGAAAAGGGAACATTAAGGCTGGGATTTGGTTAGGGACGTTAGTTTCAAATTAATTCTGTATTTAAAAATCTTTTTTTGTAAGCCATGTGAAACCAACTGTTCTTAATACATAGGAAAAATGTTAAGGTTGGAATCGTCCCAGTAGTCTGTATTTTGTCGTTCTTTTTGGTGTTGTCACTGGCAGCTTTCATTAAGCAGTTTCCAGAATGAGCTGGTAAGATGTGGTCCCAGAGCCCCCCATACGGCCTGTTGGAGTGTCCTGCTCATGACGGGTGCTGCCAGCTCTTCAGGGTCAGCACTGGGGATCCACCAGAGCACGTTCTCTGCTCAAGGGCCCGGGGGAGTGGGTTCAGAAGTACCAGCCCTGCGAGGTAGTGCCCCAGAGGGTGGGGCACACAGCTTCTGGGTCAGTCAGACTTGGGTGCCGCTTAGTGGCTTTGTGTCTTTGGGCAAATCAGTTAATCTCTTTGAGGTTCAGTTGCTTAAGCTGTAAAATGGATATTAATGCTTTCCTTAGGCAAGAGTTGAGATAATTAAGTTAATGAGGTGATCTAGAAAACGGTAGATGATGATTACATATGGGTAATACATGGATCTTGCCTGACACGTAGTAAGACACGACTTCTTTGAACCGGGCCCAGGACTTTGCATTTCACTGAAGTTGTAAATTGTGCTTGTTGTAATCTGGGGTTCCACATGGAACCTCTGTTCCTTTTTCCCCTTCATCTGTGCCTGATGATGTTTTGCTTGTCGCAGGCTGATGCTATGGTAGGGTGGCTTGCAGCTTGCTGCTGTAAGGTAGACGTGAGTACCTGGTCACCAAGAAATGTCCTCTCTTTCCCCCACTGGAGGCGTCCAGGCCCTTGAACAACTCTGACAATTAATAAGATGTGTATTCTGGACACACAAGAAGACCATATCTGGAGACTCCAAGTACGTGGTATAAAGTGACCCCATATGCTCTGCTTAGGTCCAGAAAAGTTAAGGGGTAAAAGTTACAGGGCACAGATCTTCTCTGGGCTTCGTGGGTCCAGATATATTGTATTTACAATTCTGAAGTATTTGGACGGTTCCTTCCCGCAACAGTAGTGGAAATCTTAATTTGCGCTGTCTTTCCTGCTTAGTCAGTGCTGGCCTTTTCCTTCCTTCTGCCCTTAGGAGTGACCTCCAGCCACTGACACTCTCTCCCTGAGCTTGTGCTGTGTGGATCACATGATGAAGCAGCTACTAGCAGCACTTGGTATCAGCAGTACATGAACGTGGCAAAAATACGGGCACTTGAGGAATCTGGTGGTCTGTTGCTTATGTTTAGGAATGTTCATGAGAATATAGGAATTACCCTGTATTTTGTCACAAAAGACCCAGCACCCAGCCCAGCCCCAAAAGAGTTGGGCTTGGCTCCAAACTGTGCATCGGAGGCTTGTGAAAATTTCTTGGAATTATTTTTTTCTTACTAATATTTGGATTTCACATTCCATCCCATAGCGCATTCTGTTTTAATGTAGAAATGGTATTTTTCTTCCCAAATACTTGAAGAGGATTGACTTGCCTGGAAAAGATGACACATTGATCCTGCAGCTCCCCTCCTTGCTGTGCACCCCTGCACACCCCCGTGCACCCCTGCACACGCCTGCAGGCACACCCCCTACCTGAAAAGCAGAGTCTGGTCTGCCACTGGCAGGAGGTTTTGTGGGAGGCTGTAGCCATAATTCCTGGAGTTTACCCCGAACTTTCAGGATTAACATTTCATGGATTGATCATTATGGAGTTTCTAGAGATTAATGTATCTAACTCAGGATGAGGCTATTTGTCTTCAAACTGGTCTTCTGAGCTAGAGTGAAATTAGAACCCTATTTTCCTAGATTTCTTTAGTGAAAACAAAAAAATAGGTCTTCGGATGGTCTCTTGGGATGTCTTTCTGAGAAGCCACCATCTTAATGTAGCAGTGACCCTGGTTGGTTTTGCAGCATCTGTGAGGAGCTCGGACTTACCTCCCTCCTTGTGGTGCCCTGGTTTCCAGTGTCTGGTCTTGGCTGATACCTGAAGGAATACTCTCTGTTGACTACCAAGTTCTTGTCCTGGGTCAGAACTAGAGGCAGAGAAGTAGGAAGTTAGTACTGTTGGGCTGACTTGTACACATTTGCTGCATCACACACCCATCTGGCCCCTCGATGTGCTTGTCTACCTGTTAGTAGGCGTAGGTGTGTACCTCGTTCCCCAAAGCCCAGCTTCTGTGAATCTTCCTTTGCGGAGCCTCTTCTGGTCCACTTAATACCTGCTTTCAGGTGGGAGGTTGTATCTTGCTTGCCTGAGCTTCTGTGACATGTTGTCTCACCACAGTGCTGGTTTCCTTTTGCTTTGTCATAGAGCTGTGTTCCAAGGGGTGGATTTCCTTCATCTTTGGCGGGGGGTGGGGGTTGGGGTGCGGGGGAGGGAGTGCACCTGGTAGCCATGTAGACCTGGGTTTACTTCTCCTGATCCTGAGCTCGGCCCTTGGGCAAGTCCATGAGCACTCCAGTGGCCCGGCCCCATCAGTGAAGTGGCCCATCGCTCTTTTCTTGTGGGGTGGTCTTAGGAATGAAAGCGTGGTGTAACAGACACATAAGGGGTCTGATGAAGTGCTGGTAACATGGGAAGCATGTGATAAATGCCAGTTCTTTGCTTAGTGTCCAATGCAAATAGGGCCTGGAAGAAACTCTGTGTGAAATTGGTGCTCAGTAAATACTGAAGAGCAAACCCTCCTAGAACCTGGTATTTTGCAGCTACAGGTTAAAGTGGCATAGAAGCCTTACCCAGCCTGTTGGAGCTCTGACTGGCTCTCTTTCCCTGATGTTTGTCTTTACTAGGAGCAAAGAATGTTCCAGATCTCTTACGTGTTAACTCCGCCGACAACTGAAACAAAAGAGAGAAGGACAACCCCTTCTTAGGGAGTGGGCAGAAATTCCAATTTCAATTTACCTATGATTTTGAGAACCTACCTTTCCACTTTCTTATTCAGTCTATACTCATAGCACACACAATGACTTGCCCTTCTTCCTCCTGTCACAAATCTCTTGAAGGCTATTAGCCTGATACACACACAGCTCCAACTTTTTCTTAGTTCTTTGCAGTAATTCATTTCCCAGGGGCTCTTTATGAGAGCAGAACTTTTGAATAGACTATGCATGAGGTTGTGACCAATTCCATTATGTCAGTAGTGTTATGGAAAAAAAAATAAAACTTCATCCATTGTGTCAATGAACTATAATTCTGTTTAAAAGGTCAAATGTGTGATGCCTTCGAGAAAGCTCCCCAGTGGTCTCCCTTGGGAAGTATGTATGATATGTTGGGAACAAAGTTTTAATGTGGCATTTCTTTTCCTCAAAGATCTTTGATAACTTGTGTTAGATGAAGTTCTTTAAGAGTGGTCATTAATTCCGAGTAGTCATTAGCCTGTAACTGCAATCTGCCCTTCAGGGACCATTGCAGAGATTGTAGCTGTTGCGCATCTGCATTTGACAGAAGGAAGAAGACCGACCTCGTACGGGTCAGTTTGGTGTATTATTTCAAATCAGGGAAATTTTCTGTCAGGCGGTGATTGTAATTGAAGTGTTAAAGACTTGGGGAGGGGTAAGTTGCATTTAATCTCTCAGCAGCCTTTAGAGTGAGCATTCGACAGATACTGTCACTAAATAACTGACATTGCTACTGAGAAGCGTTAAGTCAGTTGCTGTCTTTGTCCTTTTGGGGTGCAGAATTAACAAACTGGGGACACACAAACTTTGCCTAAAGGAAGTGAATCAGCAATATGCATTTTTCTTAAAGACCAGGGGAAGCAGAAAGGTAAGATTGGAACGTTGTGCGGGCAGGAGCTGGTGTGCAAGAGCACGTGTGATTTCAACCCCCCCCCTCCCCCTACCTGTTGAACTCAAGGTCTGAGGCCCATCCTAATGCTAATATTTTATCACTGGTACTTCTCAGAGTTTTGTGATCTTCTACTTAAATCGGTATGGTAGGTAGCTGTCCCCAGCCATCCCTGCTCCCCTCCCCAATATAATTTTAATCCCTGCCAAAAGGAAATGAATTGCATTAGTTAGCTATTGTGAACTTTAGTTCAGCAGTGTCTGTGAGATTCATCCATGTCTTTGTTAGTATCAAAAGTTTGTTCATCTTTGGGGCACCTGGGTGGCTCAGTCGTTAAGCGCCTGCCTTCGGCTCAGGTCATGATCCCAGGGTCCTGGGATCGAGCCCCGCATCGGGCTCCCTGCTCAATGGGAAGCCTGCTTCTCCCTCTCCCGCACCCCTGTTTGTGCTCCCTCTCTCACTGTCTCTCTCTCTCTCTCTCTCTCTGTCAAATAAATAAAATAAAAATCTTAAAAAAAAAAAAAAAAAGTTCATCTTTGTTGCAGGAGGGTAACCCATGGTGTGAATATACTGTGATCGATCCATTTTACTGCCAGTGGAAATTGTTGTAGTTTCCAGATTTTTGGCTATGCTAAAGAGCCAGTGATCTGTGGTCCTTGTTTGCTGGTGTACCTGTGCATGTGAATTATTCTTTCCCCTTTTCTTTGAGAGAGGACTACTGCAGGGTCCTATTTGTCCAGTTGAGTTAAGTTTCTGATGAGTAATCTCACTTAAGAAGGGGATGCCAGAGGTTTGCAAGATGGTTCGTTGTGCAGATGTTAGCCTTAGGCTTGTCTGTGTAGACATGCTACCAATGACTAAATGATAAGTATTCCAGAGAAAACAGCCATAGGGTTTCTGATTTTCTAATTTTATCTTAATTTTCACTGCCCTGTGTACATGTTTGTGTTCTTCTGTCAGACTCCCGTGAATTCTTTTTGGCAGTGGAGAGATGGTAAAATAGAAGCAAATCCAGCAGGACATAGCTGTGTTCCTCCCACAGGCACTCATTGCCTTTCCTTCATGTGTGTCGGTTTTGTCTCATACCAGCTGCACTTGCACTTTGTCCCTCCCATGCAGTGCCTGACTCGAACCCATGCTGGTCTCCTCCCTTTCCAGCCAGGTCCTGAGTGGGGGAAGGGAGCTCTGCCATGACAGGACTGTGGCTCAGAGGCGGCCAGCAGTTGTGTAGGCGAATCCCCAAACTGAAGACCTGAGAATTGGACTGTGCCTTGTGGGTTATCTAGTCCAACCAGCTCTTTTTGCAGATAAGACACAGGTTTAGACAGGTAAAGTGACTTGTCCAAGTAGAACCCATGTTTTACTCTGTTCCAGGTGCACCTTGTCTTCTATTACTTACTGACCGAAGGTAAGGTGGTATTGAAAGAGGGCTTGATGCGCTCCTAATTGATTATTGGTTTTGCCAAATGAGAGCTTTCATTGTATATTGTCTTGCTGAAAAATCTTTTTTTTTTTTAAAGATTTTATTTATTTATTTGTCAGAGAGAGAGAGCGAGCACAAGCAGGGGGAGTGGCAGGCGGAGGGAGAAGCAGGCTCCCCGCTGAGCAGGGAGCCCGATGTAGGACTCGATCCCAGGACCCCGGGATCATGACCTGAGCCGAAGGCAGATGCTTAGCCGACTGAGCCACCCAGGTGTCCCCTTTTTTTTTTTTTACTTGAACTGTATAGTTAACATACGGTGTGACAGTTTCAGGTGTCCAATACAATGATTCAACAATGCTATGCGTTACTCAGTGTTCATCATGATAAGTGTACTCTGAATCCCCTTCACCTGTTTCACTCATACCCTACCCACTTCCCCTATGTAACCATCAGTTCTCTGGAGTTAGTCTATTTCTAGGTTTGTGTCTCTCTCCTTTGTTTTCCTTTGCTCATTTGTTTCTTAAATTCCACATATGAGTGAAATCATATGGTATTTGTCTTTCTCTGACTTATTTCGCTTAGCATAATACTCCCTAGCTCCATCCATGTCTTTGCAAATGGCAAGATTTCATTCTTTCTATGGCTGAGTAATAATCCAGTGTGTGTGTGTGTGTGTGTGTGTGTGTGTACGTACCACATCTTCTTTATCCATTCATCTATCGATGGACACTTGGACTGTTTCCATATCTTGGCTATTGTAAATAATGCTGCAATAAACATAGGGTTGCATGTATCCCTTTGAGTTAATGTTCTTGTATTCTTGGGTAAATACCCAGTAGTGCAATTATTGGATCATAAGGTAGTTCCATTTTTAATTTTTTGAGGAAACTCCATACTGTTTTCCACAGTGGCTGCACCAGTTTGCATTCCCACCAATAATGCACAAGGTTCTTTTTTCTCCAAATCCTGGCCAACACCTGTTGTTTCTTGTGTTTCTGACTTTAGCCATTCTGACAGGTGTGAGGTGATCTCTCATTGTAGTTTTGATTTGTATTTCCCTGAAGATGAGTGATGTTGAGCATCTTTTCGTGTGTCTGTTTGCCATCTGTAATGAAATGAGAGCTTTTAAATTGGGTTCAGAATAATGTGTGATTTTTCCATTCTCTCCTCTGGGCAAATGACACACAGCATCCTGCCCTCTTGGGTTTATGTTCTCAGTGTTTTCCTGTGGGTTGTACATTTATTTTGGTCCTACTCACATTATGTGAACATCTAGTTAAGAGTTTTGCTGCTTTTCCTGAAGAATTCTAAATTTCACTCGAGATTGGCTTTGACTATCAACAAGATAAAATTGGCCTGTCCGATGAGGGAAGACATTCACTGCACAGAGCTGTTGATGACCTATGGTTATCTCCCTTCCTTTGATTTCAACTTTGGGTGCGTGCTTGCTTGTAGACAGCTGCGACAATCTGGCTTTCTCCTCCTGCCTCTTATTTCTCCCCCTGATTAAAGGCCGGGTGTCCTTCTGCCTTCCATGTCATCAGTCCCTGCCTGTCTGGCTGATTGGACAGAAGCTCTGGCAGGCAAGTGATCCATCCTATTACTACTCATTTGCCTTACACGATGTAATCATTCTGACTAGCTGTGCCTAGCATCCTTTTGATAGCAGAAAGCTTTTGAGCTTTTTATGTGAAATTGTAGATAGGCAGTGAGGTAAGCAATTATGTGATAAGGAGGAAGAACTGTATTTTCAGAAACTTGGTCCTGAGTTTTATTGCAAAGGTGTGGAATAGAGAAGGAGGGAACCCGTGGGTTTCATGTGGACCATCAAATGATGGTATTGCTCTAGGATGCTGGAGCTTGGAAGACAGTGTGGAGCCACCCCTCCCATTCACCATGTGGGCAGCTCCTCACTGGTACTGTTTCATTAGAGATCAGTGAAGGCCAGTGAGTGAGCTAGTCAGAGTGTGGTGGAGGGTGGATGGTAGAGGTGGCTGTTTCTACAGCCAAGGGCATCTAGAGCTTATGTTACTAACTTGGAGTATAATGACCTTCCTCCTCCTCCTGTTCTGTACCTTCAGTGTCCCCCATTCACTGTCTCCCACCCCCATTGCTGTGTCTGGCCTTACCTCTTGTAATTTTTCTGTCTAGCTTTACTGCGCTGAAGGCTCAGCCCTCTCCATTTGTCCGTTGTTTTGTTTTGTTTTGTTTTGTGTTGTTTTTTTGAACACCCTAAACTGCTCTCAGTGGGAAATCACTGTAAAGTCTGAAGTATTCTATTTGGAATAAAATGGGAGGTTTCAATGTTTTTATTTGAAAAATGACTGTTGAATCCGTGTAGAAACAAAGATACCACAAGCAAAAATGTTCTTGTTTTCCTTTTGTCAATTTATTAGGGGTTGTGGTTGTTTACCCCTCCCCCGTTCTGTAGGGCCCTGGAGAAAAATGAGGTGGTGATTGGTGTTTTGTAATGAATCTGACTAATTATTTCCCACTCCAACGTTTTAATTTTGTGCCTATTCACTTTTTAGCAAAAATAACTTTTCCCTGGAGGTTGTTGGGAGATTTTACTTATATTCTAATTTGGTTAAAGACTCAAACATACTGCTAGCATTATTATGAGAAAAGTAGGAGCTTCTTGTCTTAGCAAATTTCCTACTGTGAAAAACAAACAAACATGTTAACTCTTCTTTGGGACCTACTGATTTGATGATAAAAGGGTTGACTGGACATGTTGAGCAAATGTGTCCTTTTTTCTTGTTGTTGGAATTATCATGAGAGACTCCACAGCCTTCTCCTGGGTTTCGTACATACGTACTTCATTTTCCTGCGCATAGTACTTGACCTTGAGCTATTGAAGCCTCTGTTTCCAGCTTCATCTGGAAAATGGGAGTGATGATTTTCCCTATCCATGAGGTTGCTGTGTGAGTGAGAGTGGTACACAGGGCACTTATATTGGCCTAGCACATAGTGAATACTCATCACATGCCCTCCTTTGAGTTGCTTGTGTGTCTAAGGCAGGAAGGCATATAGGGCTTGGTGGAGGTTGGAGGAGCATGGCTGTTTGAAGACAAATAGAATCGGGTTCAGATTTCAGGTCACTAGCTAGCATACGATACTGGGTAAGAGCTGAAACTTGTCTGAGCCTCAGGTTCTTAAACAACATTCTTAACATTCCTGTCTGCCTCATGAGAGTGTTTTGAGGACCCATTGGGATAATGCATGCAAAAGTATGGTGCACAGTAGAGAGCCACTGTGACTGTTGCCTTCTTAGTGTGGGATAGAAGTATAATGACGGAAGAATACATACTAGTTGAGATTTATTGAGCACTTGTGCCACACTAAGTTCTAAGTAGGGTTAGAAGTGTTGCTTAAGCTTCATAAAGATTTCCAGAGGTAGTTACTCCTCATATTCCCATCTTACAGATAAACTGAGGCATTAAATGGTGAAGGAACTTGGCCAAGGTCATAGAGCTGTAAGTGGCAGAGCCCACAGTATTGACCACAGCTGGGCCAGTATAACCCTGTTAAACCCTTTTCTCCTGACTTTGCTTTTTACATAACAGAAGACATCACTGCAACACTTGAGGTGGCTGGCCTAGCACCCTTGGGTGGGGAAAGTATTTCTCACTTACATTTGTAAATATCTCCTAAATATTAACAGGAACCAAGTGAAGGAGGTTTTGGCCTGGGCCCCGTTGGTTTTTCTGTCACTGCTCACACCCTTATTTTAAGCTGCTTCCCTAGTGGCTCATTAAATGAGACACTGAGGGAATTTGCTTCCTGTGCCTTTTCAATTTAAGTCATTAGCAAGAGATGATGATAGCATATTAAATAAGCTTAACCTTGGAAGTTCTGCCTCTCTGCAAGATGGAGAATTGGAAATGAAGGACTCCAGGATTCTTCTGTCTTCATAGGCTGACTGATGGAGGGTACGCCCGCTGCTAGGCGTGGGCCAGAAAGCAAAAGTGATGGGGGAGGCGGGAGAAGAAAGTGGGTCCCGTCAGGGGCACAGACTATAATTTGTTGCAGCTAATTTGTTTGATGGTTGAAAACTATAAAACTGGCTGTAGAATTTTTAATAAAGTGTAGTTTCTGGAAGGGAGTGTGTTATGCATATGTGAAGTTAGAATAGTATTTCCAAGCAAATAATCTTAAAGTTCCTGAAGTCTTTCAGTTACTGTCTAAAAAAGGAGGAAAAAAAGTTTGAGCCAAGAACGGAGGAATATATGCCATCTTTTTTGGGGTATCTGAAATCTTTACCATGGTAGAATTATATGTCTCCCCAAATTGTGTTCATTAATTGTCCCTTCCGAAGAGAAATGGCACATGTCTAGCTCTTGGCTTTTTGGAAGAACCTGAAATTTCCCCCCGAAGTTTGTTGAAGGTACAAGAGCTGAGTAGGTTACGTATGCACAAACGTATGTGTATATGCAGTGCTCACACAGACTTCCTAAAGTGGCTTAAGAGAAAATGACCCTCAAAGCTTCCATCTTGAATGAACAGGGACATAGAATTGTGTATAGCTTTTATTTCTACCCCTCTGTCGGCAGTGGGACAATAAATCCAATCTTTCTTTAACATGAATTGTAGCCACAGTGCAGGGACCAAGGAAGTGGATGGAAAGGTGACCATATGTGTTAAGTGGGAAAAGGAGCATCAAGTTGTGCATTTAAGAGATTCAGGATCACTCACTTAGTAGTTTATTTAAAAGTAAGTCAGTTGTAGAAGTTGAACTTACTAGGGGGGTGCAGGGCATGTATTTGGATGAACAACCTGCCGTTCTGAGCCCGTCTTTGTTCATAACGTGCATTAGAAATGCCCACCTCGTGGAGAAGGTGTAAAGAAGCTGCTGGACTGATAGAGGTGAAGAGTTCGAATTGGAACCGACATACCACAAGTGTTCAGTTAGTGGTAGTTGCCATTTGTATGGAAAATGCTTGAAGTCACATTGGTCAAATTGTTTACTGGAGTTACTTTCGTAGAGGTGGGGAACAGGGACGGAATTCGGTTTGGATTTGTTCCACCGGCGTGTTATACCTTAAATAGCTGGAAAATCAGAAAGATGGAAAAAAAAAAATCTGAGGGAGACAGGATGATTCATAAAGTAATCTCTTCGATGGCTTTCTTTTCACTCTTACTAGGTGAGTTGGTTGTCGAACACTGACCTCTGTGCTCCGGAGCCGAAATATGTTAAATGAAGATAGAGTTGGGGATAAAGAAGAACAATAACTTTATTGCTTTGCCGGGCAAAGGAGGCTGCAGCAGGCTATGGCCTTCAAAACTGCAAGTCGGTCCCGGGGGGGGGGGGGGGGGGGGGGGGGGGGGGGGGGGGGGGG
>NW_022589723.1:28570054-28659161 GCF_004348235.1 Phoca vitulina
GGGGGGATGTTCATAGGAAAATAGAGGGTCTGGCTGATTTTGACAGGAGTTGTGTATGTGCTGCCAGCCTTGTTTGTCACGTTTTCGGGGTGGTATTGGGTTCCTTAAAAAAAAAAAGGCTAAGAAGGGACGAGGGGAGGTATGCAGAAGAGAGGAAAAAGGTTAGTTTAAAATTGAGCTTTGCTGAAGCATTAGTGCAGCCATTTTGGTTTTTTGTTCAGCTTGATGCTTTTAGGCGGTTTCAATTTTGCTAGAGTGGGACATTTTACCTTTGTATGGAGTTGCTTAATTTTTGAGAGGAGTGTATATGTTTCATACTTTACATACTTTGTCCTCACCAGGGTGAAGGGTTAAATGAGATTGCTTGCCCTGGTGGCTTGAATGGGAGGAAGGAGAGAGCATTGCACTTGAAGCCCTGCCCTTCTTTTTGCTGTCATTCCTTTGTCCCTCACACAGGTTGACAGTGAAGTGTGTCTAGTTCTTTGAATTCTGGGCCAAAGGTGGAGAAACAGCAAGCACACCTGATGCCCGAAGGGAGAGGGGACCAAAAGTGGTTTCTCTGTGCCCTGTAGATGACATCCCACCTTTGTCTGTCTTCCCTGTGGCTGACTTTTTGATGTCTGTGTGGTGGGTTTAAGGAGAGTAAACACTGGGGGCCCTGGAGTAAGGTTAATATGGCCCCTTATGGACACGTCACTTGCGTGGTTGACATTGGGCTCTAAGACAAATGGGGAGACTCTTAAGGATTAAAGAAAGCAGGGTGTCTGAGTGGCTGACTTGTCCCTTTTAAGATAAGAAAGATAGCAAGAAATAACCTATGTCAGTAAATCCTGGGGAAAAACTTTTTGGGGGAGACAAACTATACAGCTTGTTGGTTTCTATATTGCATCAAGGGATTGATTTCCAAATAAGGTTTTAGGCTGGTGGTGGTCGTCGCTTACCAAGTTCTCATGAATGAGAAATGGGTCAGCTTGCCATGGTGCTGCCCAGCCAGTTGTGTGAGCAGGCTTCCTGCAGTTAACTATTTCTGATGCACTTGGAAGTGAACATCTTTTTGCCAGAGGTTTTTTGTTTTTTTTTTTTTAGCAGGGGTGGGCATTTTTTTATTTCCTTTTAAAAATTACTACTTTTTTTTTTTTTTTAAGCAAATCAGTGACTTGCTAACCCTTGAGGCTTTCTAAGAATGTTCTTCTGTTTGGCAGGTTTCCTTGCTAGTTTATTCTGCCTTTTTTGTTGTATTTTCCTGCAGCTGACATTTTCAGGACAGAATGACTGCCAGGGTCAATTTCAGAGTTCAAAAGCCAGAGAAGAAAATTGCATCTTCTCCCTCTGATGTGCAATTAACTTTGACTTTGACAAAGATTCCCTCACCCTGTTGGGATGTGGGAGAATGTTATAAAGGATTTGGAAACTTAACAAAATGAATGGTCTGCCCTGAAATTGCTTTCCCACACACACATATTCCCCACCCCTCCTCCAAAGCACACAGAGACACACAATTCCATGGATCCCAGGGTTGGGAATCAGGCATCAAAAGTTATCTACAATTTAGATACTCTTACCTTCTTTAAGTATGCCAGGTGTTTTCAGAGTCAGAAGTTTATAAAGTGTATCATTTGCAGCTGTTTCAACAGAGCCCTCAAGCCAGCAACAAGGGGAAATCTATCCCAGAGAGAACAAGCTAGACTGGGCCATTGCAGTGCAGCTGGGGGAGACTGAGTGTTCACCTGAGAGGTGACTTAACATTCTCAGCGGGGTATGGACAGGGTACTGTTATCCTGTACTTCCCCATCTGTGAAGCCCCAAAATAAACAATTTTGGATACCTCTGCCTCCTCTCACACCTCATCCTGCCACCTGATGGAGAGGTTAGAGGGTTCTACTTCCATACTGGTAAAAAGCTGCGTGATCTTAAGTCGTAGACCATTTTATTAGTAGCTGGCATTCTGAGAGAGGGGCACTACACTAAGTATACTACATGAACTGTCTTAGTTCATCCTCTCAAGAACTCTGAGGTTCAAGGTATACCTTGTTTTTAGGGACGAGCAAACTGGGGCTTAGAGCAGGTTATGGAGTTGGGACCTCACGCCCAAGTCTACGGAGATTCCAAAGCTGTTGGTAGAATGTAAATCTGCAACATTGCTAATGTGGGGCATGTAATAATTCTAAACTTGTTTGCCCTTAATAGTTTCTCAAATACAGAGAAGGTAACTGACTGAATGTCAAAGGGAGAAGTTGACAACACCATGGCATAGTGGGAGAATTTAACACGCCTTTCTTAGTAATTGAGATATCAGACAAATAAAATAGTAAAGACATAGAAACTTAATCTAATGGACATGTATAGAACACAGCTCTTGTACCTGGAGCATACTTCTTAAAGTGCACAATGGAACGTGTTTGGAAAGTGACCACATGTATCTTAAAATTAATTTTATTTATTTTTCTTTTATTTATTTGACAGAGAGCATGAGCAGGGGGGAGCGACAGGCAGAGGGAGAGGGAGAAGCAGGCTTCCCACTGAGCAGGGAGCCCGATGTGGCGCTCGATCCCAGGACCCTGGGATTATGACCTGAGCCGAAGGCAGACACTTAACTGACTGAGCCACCCAGGCACCCCTTAAAATTAAAAATTAAAACTAGTTAAGTTAGAAATTAAAGACAAAAGGAAGTGATTTGCCCATGCTCTAGGATTGTGAAATAACCTTCAGTTCCTTTGCCATATGGAGCATACAGACCTCAGCTGGGAAGAGCTCACAGTCCTTGGGGTGACCTGGAGACAGAGCAGTAGGGACGGGAGTCCACCCTGCGCCCCCAACCCCTGCCACCCATGGTTACTGAGGATTAGGAGCTGTTCCTATTTCCTTTTGAGGGACCCAGGGTGTAGGGTTCTTTGACACAGAGACCACTCTCTGCTTCCCAGTTAGGCATTTTGTAAATATATATCCCTACCTTGACAGTCCCTGAGGAGGGAAAGTCCTTAAAACCATCCGGGACTCCTTGTTTATGGGAATTCTGGGCTATTCCAGCATTCCTATGCCCTGATAACATAGCCTTTTCAAGGTGGGGGAATTAAAGTGTCTTGTTGGTACATAAATTAAAATCATTGCCTTTTAAAAAACTGAATAGGACCTTTGTAGATGGAAGATTTTACACTCCAAGTTTTTTATTAATGCTACAGTTCCCATCCTCACAGGGATGCGTGCAGGAAGAGGTTTTGGCTTCCTCATTGGAGCTCAGTGGTGCTGAGGCAGAGCGCTGTACTCTCAGGCCATTGGCAGAACTGTGCTTGAGGTTAGTACCATTTCTTTCCTTCGGTAACGTTAGAATTCAGTTTACTCTTTTCCTCAGGTATCAGAAATTGGTGAAAATTGACTGCAATCAGCTTTGTCTTGCCAGTTTTAACTTCCTGTACTTTGTTTGCTTGTATTACACCCTTAGTAACAGTGTGTCACTTGCGCCTTGCGGAACTACGGGACATGGGATTAGACTTGGGGGCTGTTTTATCCAGAAGGACCCCTGGGGTGGTTGAAGGGCTGTACTGACTAAGCCCCAGGGAGGCGGCGTCTCCACAGGTGCTGTTGGTTTTCAGCAGAGCTGAGAGGGGCCGGATGCCACCCTCCTTCATCAGCTCACCACACCCCTGCCTGTAGTTCAGGCCGCCTGGGCTGTTATCCCTCCCGTACCGTCTTGCTGTGGCATTCTGATCCTCTCTGCTGTCTGGACTCCTCGTGGCACGGTGTTGGATCCGTGCCCGTGCTGCCCGTGCGAACTGCTAGAAGACCAGCTGAAAGAGGAGCGAACAAAAGGCTTTAGTCCTACATTAATGCTGGAAGTGGGCACGAAGGGTGGACAAGAGTGGCAGTGATGGACTTGGTCATGTAGATCATGCATTTATTATTTTATTAGCTGGGCTCTTGTTCTCTGGAGCTTATCCTGCATGTGTGCAGATGAAGCCATGAGTAACTGAAAAGTTACGCCAATAGAGTTCACAAGATGAAGGCTGTGCGTGGGTTTTGCAGTGTACGTGCATATAGAGCAACCGATGGCTGGAGAGTCCATTACAGTCTGTACGTGCATGTCTAGTACACACACTTGCATACACGGACAGGTACACGCACACGTGCACCCCGGGTACCAGAGACACTGAGCCATGAGCTTCCCTTTGATGCTTGGGAAGGCTTCAAGGGAAAAATCTAGGGACATGGGCGTTGGGAGCATGTGTTGGCTTTTTGGACCCATGCAGCTGGTGGAACTAGGGAAGCTATCA
Organism: Phoca vitulina; assembly: GCF_004348235.1. Taxonomy (NCBI): domain Eukaryota; kingdom Metazoa; phylum Chordata; class Mammalia; order Carnivora; family Phocidae; genus Phoca; species Phoca vitulina. Next base: position 28,574,323 of record NW_022589723.1, read on the forward strand.
GGTGTTTCAAGTTATCTTTGAATTCTCCAGGGATCATTTTAGGTGATGAATAGGCAAGTGATTATATGGCAAGGTTTCTTCATCTCTGGGATGTACGCTGAATGTCCCTGTGGCACCCATTGTAGGGTCCTGGCTGGTTGAACTGGGGACTTTGTCCTTGTACTCCTGGGGTTGGGGATAAAATTCCCAATGCTTCTGCCTCAAGAAACCATTGGCTTGTATTGTGGGTGCCAAAGCAAATCGTACTGAATGAAAAGCCCACCTGGCTTATCACCTGTTACTGAGTACAGGTGTTTGCACACAGCGAGAGGGTCACTGGGCTCTTGCATTAGTAAAAACAACATATCTGTCACTGACAAAAATGACCTCACATCCATGGGGAAATAGTGGTGAGTCAGTCCCAAAGATGAACACACGGCTTGGGAACTTTGCCGAAAACTTCTTCTATCTTATTCCCACAGTTGGGACAGGAAGATTCTAACAGGTTTTATTTTAACCTGGAGTTTATGGAGATTTATAGCTGAATGCAGTAAGGCTTTAACTCTCAATTTCTGGGCTGGCTTTTAGCTGGGGGTTCTTAACCACTGGCCAGCCTCTTTTTGTCAAAGAGAAAAATGTGTTTTTTATTTTGTTTTTTTGTAAAAGTATAAGATGATCATTACTGAAGTAATATGGAAATGGAAGAATAAAATAGTTACTCTAAAACCCACAGCAGCTTGTCATTTTAATAGATTCTTTCTAGTCTTTGTGAAATTTTAAAAATTCATAATTTTTCCAGATTATAAGAATAACACATGTATAAGATATAACATATTTTAAACATGACATGCATGTATTTACTTTGGAGTAATACACGCTTTTAGTGCTTTTCCTTAAAGTTTTTAAATTTTTATGTCTTAAGCTATTTAAGTAATCTATATACCCAACGTGAGGCTCAAACTCATAACCCCGAGATCAAGAGTCACATACTCTTCTGACTGAGCCAGCCGGTGTCCTCCTTAGATTTTTTTTAAAAGATGTTATTTATTGAGAGAGACAGATAGACAGCAGGAGTGGGGTGAGGGGCAGAGGGAGAAGCAGACTCCCCACAGAGCTGGGAACCCAATGCGGGGTTCCATTCTGGGACTCCCAAGATCATGACCCGAGCTGAAGGCAGACACTTAACCGACTGAGCCACCCAGGTGCTCGTCCTTAGTTTTTTTTTTTATAGTGGATATATGTATACTTGGAATAAAATTAATAAATTTTATGGTTCATATTTTTATATTCTATTTTTCAAATAATATTGGTAATGCTTATATTCAAATTGTGTAAATGTGGTTTAATTTGATACATAATTTAGGTGGATATATCAGAATTTACCTAATCATTTTCTATATTTGTAGTGGTAGGAAACTATCTTGATGCTGTGGTAGCTTCCAAAGATAGTTATCCTAGAAGTCAAAAACAAGGCCACAGACCAAATTAAGGTGTCTAAATTGTTCAGTTTCTGAGTCCATTTAAATAGGAAGAAGCAAGGGGAAGGATTAGGTTAATGCACATAGGTCCAACAGAATAGGTAGACCACATTACTTGTATCGTGGCTTGGACAGTATTCGTAAATTCTGTCGTTTGGCTACTACACCTTTCCCTGCTGATGATGTGATTACAAGGGCCACATCTGAGCATGAGCAATGGATCTCAGGAGACAGAAGATACCTGGAGCCCATACACTTGATCTGTTGCAGAAACGTAGGAGCAGGTGTTCCTGGCCACAGGTGTCTCTTACCAAAGCTCCTCTGGAACATCAAGAGGTTTTCTTCTTCAGTAATAGACAATTTGGGCCAAAATGGGTATCAACAATGGGTGGCCAATGTGAGTGCTGATGAATACTGGGTGACCACTTGGTTATTCTGTCCTTCCTGTCTATGTTCAGTCCACATGTGTTCTACTTCCTTTATAGCTACCATGTCGCAGAAGCTGTGGCTTGTTTACCCTCTCTAAGTCACACGTCTCTAAGTTTGATCCATCCATTCTCTTCGTCTTAGCAGAACTGAGTATTAAATAGCTTGGCCAACACGCTTTGTACTTGTTTCCATTTTTTCATGATTATAGGTAATACTTTGATAGACATCTTTGCACATAAAGCTTTTTCAGCATTCTGGGACAAATTACTAGAAGTGGAATTACATGGGCTGAAGAAATATTTTTAGAGCTTTTAACACGTACTGTGAGATCACTACTGGAGAGGGACGTAGGAGAGAATGGACTACAACTCAACACCTAGTTGGTTTATGCATCCCATCTCCAATCTCTGCCTCTCTTAGTTATTTTATATTTTTAGAGGGAGTGCTAGTGGGGTGGCAGGGTGGGGTTCCGGAACGGCAGAAGCAGAGGGAGAGAGAGGGAGAATCTTAAGCAGGCTCCATGCCCAGTACAGAGCCAAAGGCTGGGCTTGATCTCACAATCCTGAGATAGTGACCTGAGCCGAAATCAATAGTTGGAAGCTTAACTGACTGAACCACCCAGGTGCCCCTCTCTTGGTTGTTCTTAAATTTTTTATCTGAAAAATCAGTACATGCATGGAGGGTGGATATGTGGGGACAGTAATTATCCTTCCTACCTTGGTCAGGCACCTTCCCTCAGGCAACTTCTCCTATGTTTTATGTGTCCCTCCAGAGATAATCTATGTGTAGACAAGCATGCATGTGTGTATTTGTGTACATAAACAACTATATGTATTTTAAAGCATAAGTGATAGCATAGTCTGTTTACTTCTGAGTGTTTTGCTCTATGTCTTGTGGCTCTTTGCGTATAAGTACTTACAGAATTGCCTGGCTTTTGTTGTTGTTGTTGTTTTATGGCTGCTTAGTCTTTTGTCATTGGATGCATCATAACTTCCCTATTGATAGACACTTTTTGGTCTCTAATATTTTGTGATTCTTAATATCCATGAACAAATAGGATTTGGCATACATGTGAATTTTTATAGATAGATATTATTTATTTGACAGAGAGGGGGAGAGCACGAGCCAGGGGGAGGGGCAGAGGAAGAAGCAGACTATCTGCTGAGCAGGGAGCCCAGTGCAGGGCTGGAGCTCAGTGCAGGGCTCGATCCCAGGACCCTGTGATCATGACCTGAGCCAAAGGCAGATGCTTAACCGACTGAGCCACCCAGGCGCCCCAACCATGTATATTTTTAAAAAAGAGGTTCAGTTGAATTTACCATTTTATATGGCTTCTAGTTTTTGTGTTATACTGGGCCTTCCCCATGACTCTTTTAAACATGAGAGTCTCTCCCCGCCCCACCCCCCATCCCCAGTGCTATTATGGATTTGCTTTTCATTTCTGAATCATCCTCTCCAAGCTCAAAGGGGTTCAGGTGTCTGTGTTTTAGGTGGGTTTTCGAGTGAGTCTCCTGAAGCCAGTCCATTTGGGAATCGTGTGAGAGTAAGTGTGGGTGTCCCCCAGGTGATGAGTGACCCAGGATTACATAATGGAAAGAAGAATCTAAGTGACTTAGAATAGTATTCACTGGGAATAGTTTGAATTTGAAGCTAAATGAACTTTGATCAGGCCATTGGGATGATAGGTGGTGGTCTGCTGCTCAGCACAGCCCCTTACAATATGATGTGTGATTGTCCCTATTGGCAGTTTGTGGTCCCATCCTGGGAGGTAGGGTCCAGAGCAGCCCCTGAAATACTGCTACAAAAAAGACCAATTTTTTTTTTTTTTTTTTTAAACACTGCTCTTGCTTCACATGGCAAAATACTGATTTGGCAACAGGACCATGCTTCCCTGTTCTTTGGTTTGTGTGAATTTGATGCCCTGATCGAGTTGAAAAGGCCTGAGTGGGTAAGTCGTGGTTGCTCACCTGCTGTATGACCTTGGGCAAAACACTCAGCTTCCCTGATGGGTTCTTCTTCTGAAAATCCGTCTCTACCACACTGGCTCTGTGGCCTTGGCAAGTCCCACAGCTCTGGGCTTTAGTTTCATCCAATGTTGGGAAGATAAGATTAACTAATGAGTCTGACAGTTCTCCTTGAGCTGTACCTGGGCCAGGTGGGCAATTGGCCTCAAATATTTATGTGTGCAGGGATCCATTGGGAAGGGATTGTTAGCCATGTGACTTCTTGGGCCCAGGAACATGCATTTTTAATATTGATGTGATTCTAAAGCAGCTGTCTGTGATCTGCACTTTGAGAAACTCCACATTAACTCAAACTTGGAGGTAGGCAAGTCAGGGAAAGCTGGTGGGGTTGTATTCCTTTGGCTCCGTCTGCTCACCCTTCCCCTTGTCCTGACAGTGATCTATTTGGATCCAGCTTTCATTTAGTTACAGGAGCCCTAATTCAAATTTCTAGACTCTAAGGACCATTTTATATATATATATATATATATATATATATATATATACACACACACATATACGTATATATATATATATATATATATACACACACACACACATATATATGTGTGTGTGTGTATAGTATGTATGTTTAGAGAGAGAGAGAGACCAAGATAATTAGCTGACCTTTGTTCTGAGAATATTCTTCTTTCTCACCTCATTAATTATTTTACAAAAAAGTTTGCCTCCTGTAGGCAATGCTTGGAGGATTTGAATCATGACGATATTTATATCTTTATGGGTGTTTGCTGATAGCACCAGGACTGTAGACTATCCTGGCACTCTGCCCAGGGAGGGAAGTATGTCTTTATGTCCTGCAGTCTATGGGCAGTTGTTGAGAAGGACCCCACGCAGCAAACCCTGTGAATTACTATGAGTTAGTGATATGACAAGCACCCCATCCTGGTGGCTTTGAGGCTTAGGTGATTGACTGCTGTCTGCTCATGGCGTGAACCAAAGATGTTTGCTGCTGGTTTTGATTAATGGGAGCTGGGTCACTTGGCTTTGGGATAGTGCATGCAGGGCTTCCCAGATGTCAGTGTGGACATCAATCACCAGGGATTAAAATGCAGATTCTGATTTAGCAGGTCCAGGCTGGGGCTTGAGTGGTCTGCATTTCTAACCTGCTCCCAGGTGGGAGGTCCAAGGACCTCACTTTGAGTAGAAGGAATTAGGAGTCAGACAGATAGAGTTAGATTTAAAGCCTGGCTCTGCCTACTCAGCTGTGCCTTTTTTTTTTTTTTTTCTTGTTTTTCTTCTTTGTATGATAGGGACAAAGAAACTGAGTGAGATAATCTATGTAAAACACACAGGTAGACAAATGTTAGTGCTCTTCCAACTGGACAATAGTTTAGGAAGAAGAAACACTAATAATTGAATCATTACCGAAATGAATCAGAGCATTACGTCTTAGGAAGATGAGCAGGAAGAAGTAAGAAACACCAACAATTAGATCATTACCAAAATGTATCAGAGCAATAAATTTTGGCCACATCAGGAGGTTTACTGTTTGAATAGACTTAAGTACCAAAAGAAAGATCTTGAGTCTTAGGTGATACCCGTGGTCAAGACGTTTTTCCTCCTAATACCTGTTTATTCCTCCTGTTCTGAGATCTGAGAAAAACTTAGCTATAGAAACACCCTGCGTCAGCCAGTGTAATCTAGCAATGCTGGTTTGGTCAGAGTAGACATCAGTGAGAATTAGGAGAATTAGATCTCCTAACTTGGTATGTAGAAACTGACTTGTAACTTATTTTTTGGTATCTTCTTTTCTTGGAAATTATGTTTGCAATTTTGATAGAGGCAGTTGCCTGTATTGTTTCTTCTATTATAGAGGGTTTAGGAGACATGGGCTCTAAATCCATCTCTACCACACTGGCTCTGTGGCCTTGGCAAGTCCCACAGCTCTGGGCTTTAGTTTCATCCTTTGTTCTATAGATGCTCCAAGAAGGCAGAGGCTTGTTGGCCCAGGTGTTGTGCAGGTGCTAGCTAGGTATTGTGCAGAGTGGGTGCTCAGCAACTGTCTTTGGTGTGAGTTAGGGAATTGGTCAAAGCTGATTTAATGTGCACTTAATCCCCCAGGGATCCTGTTCAGACAGTTCCTGACCCAGTAAGGTTTAGGGTAAGGCCTGAGATATGCTGCATTTGTAACCAGTTCTAGGTGGTGCCGATGTTGGTTTGTGCATCACCCTTTGAGTAGTGAGTCGTCTCTAGATGAGATAATCTCTTTGATGGTACATGCAAATCTTCATAATGTCTTCCCAAAGGTCAGTTTCTAAATGCAGCCTGTTCACTGAAACTGACCAGTAGTTTGTGCACTCTGGCTGTCTTGGCTGGAGAACTGTCTGGTTCAGCTTCAGCCCCGGCTTTCACGTCTCTGACCATTGATTTAGTTCAGATTTCCTTAGAACATGGTCCTCCCAGCAGCAGCACCTAGGAACTTGTTAGAAATGCAGATTCTGGGGGCACCTGAGTGGCTCAGATGGTTAAATGTCTGCCTTCGGCTCGGGTCATGATCCCAGGGTCCTGGGATCGAGTCCCATATTGGGCTCCCTGCTCCTTGGGGAGCCTGCTTCTCTCTCTGTCTCTCATGAATAAATAAAATCTTTAAAAAAAAAAAAAATGCAGATTCTGTCTGCCCCCCCACCAACCTACTGAATCACAAAACTCCAGAGTGGGGTCAGCAACCTGTGTCTTGGAACCACCTTTCCAGGGGACTTCCATGTTTGAGAACTACTGCCCTGCTTTAAAACCTGTCAGCAGGTTTTGAGTCAGTGTTGTTTTCTACTAGTGGGTATCAAGGCACCTCTTTTTGTTTGGCTTGTGGGTCATGCCAATATCTTGAAACCCAACAAAAGTTGATAGAAAAAAAAGATCTTAGTGAATTTCCCTGGATGAGTGGAAGGTAGGTAAAGATGGGATGGCTCTTGGAAGCCACATTTCTATGGATATGTGTTAACATGACTTTGGCTGGATTTTTCCTACTGTTCTGGGAATTAGGAGACATGGCTGCCCATTGGAATCACCTGCCGGGCTTTAAAAAGGATGCTCTGGTCCCACCAGCGATTTTGATGTCACAGCCTGGGCAGCAGGATTTTTGAAAGCTCCCTGGGTGATTCTAGTATTTAGCAAAGATGGGGAATTACTGGAATAAATGAATGTATCACTTGATTTTTTTTTCCTCTGTATGTTTTAAATTTATTTTTAATTTCCACGCAATAACTCTGTTGTGTGTGTATGTATGGGTTTTGACAAATGCATAAAGTCATGAAATCACCACCACGCTTGATTCCTAGCATTTGGTTTTCATAACGTGCTTCTGGAGTTTTCCTCCTTAAAATGACAAACTGAAACACATGGCCTTCACTTGGTTTCTACTACTGTTGTTGTTTTGTCGTCGTCGTTGTTGATTGCTGTTTCTGTTGGAAATCCCAAGTCTTAAAATTAGTGTAAGTTTCAAAACTGTTTCCTGACACTCATTTGCTTTGCAGTTTGAAGACCCTCTAAATTAGAGGTTTGCAGTGTTGGGAAGCATTTATCACTATAAGTGCCCAGGCCACAATCCAGACCAGTTTAACTAGAATATGTAGGGTGGGGCCCAGGCATTGGCCTCAGTACAGCTGCCCAGGTGTCACTAATGAACAGCCAGGCCTGGAACCACTTCTCTATGATTCTCCCTTAAAATACCTGTGTGTCAAAGATCATGGATTCTTGTCAAGGTCCATATCCCATTTCGCAGCCATGGGTGCTTTTGATACTTGATTTTGTTCTGTGGCACCCATTTGGGTGCATTTTTGAAAAGGATTCAAGGAAAATGACTTACTGATTATCGAGGATGACTAAATATTCATAAATTTTGTATTTTTGCCTCCTTGCGGTGAAAGACTGTTGACCTGTACAACACATCTGTTGTCTTCCCTCGGTGGGCCATCTGAGCAGTGTTAGAGTTGTGTGGATGTCTGTGAAGCAGTGGTAGGGAGGCCGCTCAGTGCTGCCCCAGGCTCAGTTGTGCTTTCGTTGTGGGAGAGACGGAAGTGATGGATGGATGCTCTCTTGCTAGGGCTTTATCAAGTCCATGGAATCCTTTCCTGACCAGCCTGTTTCCAATAATAGATACTGTGATGTTGCTTTTAAATACCACTTTTCTCAATAAGCAGTATTCAAGGAACCCCTTCATCTCTAGGATTGACAGCTCCTTGATTTTCAGGGGTTGGGGGCTAATCTTTGTACAGTGCTTATTTAATCCACAAGCTGAACCAGTTTATCCAGAGGGCCACAGCTCCTGGAAGGTGGAGTAATGCCATGCTTTATATAAATGTCTGAAAGATTATCATCTCACTGGAGGCTTAGAACTAACCCCACTTCCTGGTTAAGGCAACTGAGCCTTAAGGGAAGAAGTGATTTACTTGCTCAGTCCCTCAGCTGGGCCTTACACCTAGCCCACAGTCCCAGATGGTTTACCCAGTGGTGAGGCTCATCCAAGAGGCTAGATCATGGATGAGAAGGGTACAAAGAGTGGTTTGAAAGAACTTAAAGCCTGATGGATGGTCCAGCTCCTGTACTCTGGGGATGTTTTCTGGTCTTAAGAGCCCAGTTCAGACATTCAATCAGGGCACCCTTTCCTTAGTATAGTGTTCGGGAGGCTCCTAAATGTCTACACTTTCTCTCTCTACAGCAGCTCAGCTTCTCCCAGGCCTTGAACACCAGCCTTGTCTTGGTTGTTACCCTTTGAAGACCACCTCCATTCTTTTACCAAGAGTTTAAGGATAACAGTAAATAATGGCCGTGTGGTATTGAGCACCTAGGAGCATTTCTGCTCTACTAATCCGAATTCTTTGCAGTTTCCCCGCTGCAAAGTATTGTTACCAGTATTCTGCATTAGATGTAACAATTCATCCAAGGCCTCAGAACTGTGAGATTGGAGCTCACCTGTGTCAGACTAATAAACTGATGGCAAATTTTGCAACAGAAAAGTCTTTTTCAGGAACATGTACTTAAAGAAGCAGATTCTGTATTGTGTGGCTTGAGGGGCCTTTAGTAGGTCGTTCCTTGGTTTTAGATTTGGGGTCTTAGTTTGATTTCTACATCCACACGGTTCCATGTACACTCTCTAAGAGGCAAAAAGAGCTAAATTCTACCTGTAAATTAAAAGACTAAATCCTACCCTCTGACCCCTTTCTATGTGAAGTAAAATGTCCCTACTTGACAGACTTAGGCCATTTGTGAATCAATAAACCTAGGACTGTCAGTCTGAGAAATTGTTAGAACTTCTGAGAACAAATGGAGTGCTTAAAAAAAATCTGGGGGAAGATCTGTCTGATGTGATTTACTCTGGAGAGAGGGTGAGTGCTTTGTAACCTGCTGATTACCATAATAAAACATCTTTATTTTTCAGGGGAACAGAAACTGACAGTAGACCTTAAAATACAGTATCCTGTTGCTTGCCTCTGGTGGGAAATTAAGGATGGTTCAGTCATGATTTGCAAAGAGAATATCAGTGGAATCTAAATTTTAAGGTTAGCCTCAAAGTGGAAACCATAGCTTACTTCTAGGGAAAGATTTGATTTCCTCTCCCTGGTGCCCTGCCACCCCTCCACCCGACCTGAGTCACGCTGTAAGCAGACCACTTCCAAGGCAGTGCTGGTAGACGAACTTTCTCAGAAGCATTTTCATGTTTATACATGTGTAGGATTTTGGATGTGGTGAGGGTGGTCCTGGTCTGTATGTGCCAAGAATGGGCGGGATTTGTACCTGGACCAGTGCACTGTGCTTTGAATGGTCTTCGTGGTGGTGACAGTGGCATTTCCAACACAGGCACCGCTGAGTAGACCCAGGTCTGGGAAGGGACTGTGCGTGCACGTGAGTGGGATGATAGTGCAGCCTTAGTGGGGAAGGATAGCCAGAGGGGCTAGAAGTCTGCAGTCAGTTTCAGACAAAGGCCTGACAGGATGTGATTAAAGTGAGCATTTCATCACGGAGGGCAGGAGCAGGGTGAGCACAAGCCTGTCTATCAAAAACCTGAACCCTAGGATTAGTGGCCGCCTGTGGAACTGGAAGGAGGGAGTCCCACTGGATGGTGGGTGATTAACCCACGGGTTCATTCCCTCAGTGGGTCAGTCAGTCAATACTTTGCAGCGGGGAATCTAAGCACCTACTGGCCATGAAGCTGTCTGGAGAGACTTTTAAAAGTTGAAGGTATGCTCCCTGCTATCCATCTGGCCATCATCTTATCCTTTCCCTGGCTTGTTTTATTCAGTAAACCTTATCTGAAGACCTATGTGTCAGGCCCATTGTTAGGCACGGGACACTAAAAAATGAGCAAAAGTAAATATTTGGATTTAACTACTAGACCTCCAACTGCTTCCTGTGCAGATATGTATAAATGGTCATACTCAAGCTCAGTCCAAATGAACTCATTCTGTCCTGGGTTGCCATTAAACATAAACAACAGCAAAAAAATTTAAAAAATGAGTAGCTGTTTCTCCGTAACAGTGGGAGTGGGGTAGCTAAGAACCATCACTATACAACGATGTGGTGGGTGTGCAGAGAGAGATACGTAGAAGGCATTATGGGACTACGCAGTCATGGTGCCCAACCCTGTCTTAGTGTGGGATAGGTTATTACAAAGGGCTTTCAGAGTGAGCTAAGGAGAGGAATGTTAGCGAGAGCCAGGCTGCTTGGGGAAGACCTCTCAGTCAAAGGATCATAGGTGGGAAAACATTTGCTGGGAGCTCACTGTGGTACCCCAGGATGTTCCATGTCCATGGGGTGTTAGGATGGTGACAAACTGGAGAGCTAAGTGAAGGCCAGAGTGTGGCAGGCCTTTCTGCCTGGGGGCAGTAGTTGGGATTTGATCTGGAAGGGGTTTAGACAGTGGATTCACAGGGGCACAGTGCATGATCTAGTTGGAAAGACAAAATTAACATACTCCTAGGGAACATCGCCAAAGAGTTCAATACCAAGATACACTGGTATGTCCCTGATGGGCTATATGGGGGAGGGGAGGGGTTCGGAGATCATTCCCTGATCTCTATGATGTGGGAACTCAATTCTGTCCCATGGATGTTTGCTGTGGTCACTGTTAACGACAGAACAGAGACAGATGCTGTTCTTAATCAGGTGAGGGGAGATTGGCAGGTTTCAGGAACCAGGCCTTAAGCTCACGAAGTCAAAATTATGAGGTTGACTCACATTTTTGCCCAAGCTTGTTGACATAATTTGCTGATGCTTTTTTGGTGCTGTGGGCCAGGACACCGGTGAGAAGTAGGTAGAGGGAGTTACAGATACACTAAGAATCTACCCTCACGGAGGACTTTTGTAGCTGTGTTCTAATGACGTTTCATTGAACTGTTCTCCATACTTCTGTGGATGTTTAAAATTTTCATAATTGAAAAAATGGGAAAATTAATAGCTTCACTGGTTTTTGTGAGGATTCAGTATGCGCTAATGTGAGTGAAGATCTCGCATAGTGCTGTGCTTGCTAAGTGTTGACGATTGCTATTACCGGCAACTATCTTGGCCGAATTCCACTTTTCCTTCCCCATTGTGTTATTTCTTGCTCTTGACTTTCTTGGCTCTTTCTCTTGTTTCCGGCCTGGAATTTGCCCCATGGATTTTAGATAGTCGGACTTTTCTGGTTTTGTCCCTGGATGGTTCTCGCAAGGGCGTGTCTGTATCTCTTCTTTTTCTCTGCCTCATCTTGCCCAGGGAAACTTCTCTACAGACCACCCCAGTCCTAGGGTCCACCTCGGGGACTGCTTGACTGGTACTTCACTTGCCCAGATATCTCCTTGTGTATGATGCGCTTGAGGGGTGGGAAGGTGGAGAGGGGCCATGATGGGAAGAGAATGAGCCAGACACAGCACAACGGATAATATCCCCCTTTGTACAGTGGGTGTCATCTTTAAAAATGAGACTTTTGTAGTGTCATATTTTTGTTTATACATGTGTATAAAGTCTGACTCTGTGCCTGTAGACATGATTGTATAGATAATTATTATAACTTCAGAGATGCTTGTTTCCATTTTGTATTGAGCCTTTATCGGTGACTTTCAACCTTTTTAAGCCTTTACTTCTGGCTGCTCTAGATGCTTCACTAAGTTGCAGATTATTTGTAAACGATTTGTTTAATATACTAGGTGAAAAGATTATTTCGAGGAATTTGGTGATGAATCCGTAAGAAGCACAGAATACTTAAGCCTTGTTAAGTGCCAGACATTGTGGTAGGTTCTTTTCACATACTGATCTGTAAGATGTCCTTGTGGGTTTTTTTAAATTGTTTTTAAAATTCTGTTTGGAGACAGAGTGAGAGTGAGCTGGGGACAGGCAGAGGAAGAGGAAGAATCTTAAGCAGGCTCCATGCTTTGTGTGGAGCTTGTCATGACCCAGAGATCATGACTGTGAGCCAAAATCAAGAGTTGGATGTTTCACCGACCGAGCCACCCAGGTGCCCCGTAAGATGTCCTTTTGAAGTAAATGTTATCTCCATTTTTACTTTTCCAGTGTCACATATCAAATATATTCTAGGATTCTTTTGGTTGCCAGCAAAAGAAAACCTACTCCAAACTAGTTTAAACAATAAAGGGAATTTAGTTGTTCTTGTGACTGAGAAATCCAGTCATGGGATGGGCTTCAGGTATGGTTTGATCCAGAGATGCATGTTAATATTAGGAATCTAGTTCCATGTCTCTAGGATTTTCTTGGCTCTACTTTCCTCTGTATTTTTTTTTTTTGCATATATCTTTTTTTAAAATTTTCATTGTTATGTTAATCACCATACATTACATCATTAGTTTTTGATGTAGTGTTCCATGATTCATTGTTGGTGCATAACACCCAGTGCTCCATGCAGAACGTGCCCTCTTTAATACCCATCACCAGGCTAACCCATCCTCCCACCCCCCTTCCCTCCTCTGTATTTTGACCTCACCTGAAAGCAAGCTGTCTACAACTCATGGAAGCAAAAATACCCTCAGGAGTTCTAGGTCTTAAGAAATAATGCTGGAAGAGCCCACCAACTTTGAAACAGCAGAATTCCTGAAATTCACTGAAGTTGAATGTTGAGGTTGTGTGTCTGCCCTCTACCAAACATTGTGTCCAGGGGAGTAGATGCCACTGCTGGGCCTGACCCTAGGATGTGCATCCAGGAGCTGAGGAGTAAAGTTCACTTCTTCAGAAGCACAAACACAGAGACTGTGAAGGGGAAATGAGTACTATAGAGGCCATTCATATGTGTCCATTGCAGGGACACAGGTCTGGGGTTTGCAGGTAGTGCTCTCTGTCCAAGAGCCTTGTAATCCATATGATACCTCATTTAAAGTTGCTTTCGCCAAAGCAGTATTTGATAACCTTCACTATCAGTGTTCCTGAAGAAGCCTTGGGTCTTGGTCTTTTGCATGTTACTGTCTAGGAGCATGACTTGGTCCACGCATCATCTAATTGTTCAAGAACTCAGTATGCTTAATCTGCAATAATGGGGTGCCTGGGTGGTTCAGTTGGTTAAGTGTCTGCCTTGAGCTCGGGTCATAATCCCAGGGTCCTGGGATTGAGCCCCGCATTGGCCCCCTGCTCAATGGGGAGCCTGCTTCTTTCTCCGCCCCCCCCACTCATGCTCTCTCTCTTGCTCACTCTCTCAAATAAATAAATGAAACCTTAAAAAAAAAAACAAAAAACTCTGCAATAAGATGGTTGGACTATATTCATCCTGTACTTATTGGATGCCTGTTATGCCTGACTCTATGTCAGGGACTATGGTTATCATTCTATACAATGTAGACATGGTCTCTGCCCTTATGAGGTTTACTGACTAGTGGGAGGGCCAGGCATTAATTAAACACTGTAAGATGGAACCTCTGATACATGCCTGGTCCTTGGAAAATAGTTATTGAACCAATGACATAATTCCACAAATACATGATTTTGTGCTGTGTTCGGTGTTCCTGTGGGAAGCTGTGAGAGCATCTACAGGGAGGACTGTAATCAATGAGAAGAGAACCCAGAATGGGGTTTTGGGAATGTCTATGTGCTGAGGCGGGGGCTGGTGTGAAGGGCAGTCTGGGCTTTGAGTTCCCATCTAACCCTAAGGGACTCTGTGTCCTTCTAGCCCTAACATTCCCAGAGTTAATGAGGAGCCCTTTATGCTCCTTCTCTCTCTCTCTCTCAAAAAAAAAAAAGACCATGGGGGGGAAGTTACCTGTAGTGCTCTGTGTAGTTCTTAGAATTGTTTACTCCTGACTTGAGCCTGCTCTTCTTAATGTTAAATACTCCAGGTTTTAAATTCCTTAAAAACTTTGTTCCTTGAAGAATGTATAAAGATGTGGTGTGTATGTATACAATGGAATATTATTTAGCTATGAAAAAGGAGGACTTGTGCTGTTTGTGTAACATGGATGGACCTTGAGGGCATTATGCTAAGTGAAATAAGAGAAAGTCAAATACTGTCTAACCTCACTCAAGTGGGGAATCTAATAAAGCTGAACTCCTAGAGACAGTAGAATGGTGGTCACCAGGGGCTGGGAGGTAGAAGAAATGGGGAGATGTTGATCAAAGGGTACAAACTTTGAGTTAAAAGAGGAATGAGTTTGGGGGGTCTAACATACAGCATGGCTATTAGAGACAACACTGTTATAATGAAATTTGAAAAAAATGATGTTCCTTGTTTTTCTAGATCTTCTAAAAACAGGGAAAAGTTGTAGAAGGTAGAAAGTTCTGCCTTGTAAGATGTGTGTACTTGGTGCCTCTTCTCTAGTCCCCACTCTGTCCTTGAGCTTGTGACACCTTGTGCTTTCTGCCTCCCCTGGGTCTTCTGTGTCCTCAGCATCTTTTCATGGGTCTATATGATTACTGTAAGCAATGAGAACCAGGAAGGAAGGCATCTGGTTTGCCATGTATTTCTAGCTTCTCACCACAGACGTGTGGAAGAAAAACCTGCACAGTGGACACAAAGGGTCCTGTTTTCCTGAAAAGGACAAGCATAAATTCCATAGGCCTGCCAGTATTCTAGGCTCTGATCTGCTTTGGGACATTTTTCATTTCCCAGAGCACCCATTCCTAAGTTAACCTTACACCCTCTGATCATAGACTTTTTTGGAGAGAAAAACCTTTATAAAGCAAGTTTCAGTAGAGTTACCCAAAAAAAAAAAAAAAAGTCTCAGTGGAGATTTAGAGGTGACTGCAGGGAACAATTCACTATGTGTGTTATGGCTTTTCTTTTAAAGATTTTATTTATTTTTTTGTCAGAGAGAGAGCCCACAAGCAAGGGGAGTGACAGGCAGAGGGAGAAGCAGGCTCCCCACTGAGCAAGGGGCCTGATGTGGGACCCAATCCCAGGACCTAGGGATCATGACCCGAGCCAATGGCAGCCGCCTAACTGACTGAGCCACCCAGGTGTCCCATGGCTTTTCTTTTATTGACTGATGCACATGGGAAAATTGTGGGGTGAAGAACAGTATAGTATATTTCTTTGCTCTTCCTTCTATACATGGCTTACTGAAATAATGAAGGTACTGGAAGAAGTCTGCATTCTTTGGAGGAGGAAAGAGGGAAAAGATGGAGGAAAGGCA
Source organism: Phoca vitulina (assembly GCF_004348235.1). NCBI lineage: Eukaryota > Metazoa > Chordata > Mammalia > Carnivora > Phocidae > Phoca > Phoca vitulina. The sequence continues at coordinate 28,589,773 of NW_022589723.1, forward strand.
GATGAACAGGACTGGAAACATTTCTAGTGGGGCAACCTCTTTGTAACTTTGTATTTTCATAGTGTGTGGTGTGTGTGTGTGTGTGTGTGTGTGTGTGTGTGTGTGTAGATGTGTTAAACATTTCTAGTGGGGCAACCTCTTTGTAACTTTGTATTTTCATAGTGTGTGGGGTGTGTGTGTGTGTGTGTGTGTGTAGATGTGTTCTTTCTTGATGTGCCTGGCAGAGTTCCAGGCATAGCAGAGGTTGCAAATACTTGGCAAATTGGCATATCCTTTTCTTTGCTCCAGTAACTCAGTAAGAAACAATGGTGCCCTGTTCCTGGACGTCAGCCTTCACGAAATCCATATTGCTGTGTGTGCTGGGGAAAGGGAATTATCTGAGAGCCCTTGTGCAAGCCTAACCTGGTTGGGTGTATTGACCGTGCCTTGTTCTGACTAGGCATTCAAATATTTGTTGAAGGAATACCCAGAATATCAACTTGAAGCTAAGGATGTTTGTGCCCTAGATTGATCCTGTGGTTCTTTCAACATGCTTTGGAAAGAACACCCCAGGAGGACATGGCTATCTCTGTGAACCCCAGGTCTGGGGATTTTGTTTCCTTTCTGCATTCTCCTAATGCTCTGAAGTATCTACTAGAGCCAGACATGCAGGACATTGGGTGGGGCTGGAACATTCTGGAAGACTGGAAACTTGATGAAGGTTGGGGGGGCGGGGTTGGACAGCTGTTTCTGCTTCTGGGGGAAGAGCAAGTCCCCTGATAGGCGGTGTGGCTGGTCTGACCAGGAGACAATGTGAGGAGGCAGGTAGGCACTGACTTTAGTCCTCACCAGCTCTGAAGGGAGTTCTTTTCTGACCTATTGGTGATCAAGAGAAGCAGTTGCTGCAAACCATGTGGCTTTATTGAAATAGATTCTTGCTGGAGGCTGCTCCTTGAAGGCAAAGCCACACAGTTGAGCTGAGGCCTGGCTAATCTACCTCTGTGTTGGATTCATGGAATGGACTTCAAAATGTGGACAGTTTTTGGGGTGGTTGGTTTGTTTTTCCCTTGATGTAATAGCAGCTATTTGTTTGAGTTCGACCCTCTGCTTTTATTATACTAATTTTGGTTCTTTAATTTCTTGTCCCGCAGACGTGAGCTAGGGAGATGTTTTTGAAAGGAGAAGCAGAGAGGGAGATGGTGGTTGGACTATTTTGTCAGGAGACCGTCTTTCTGACATCACTTTCTCCTGAGGTTTGCTCTTTCTGTCCAGGCACAAGGACAGAATGGAGGGCCCCTCAGCACCCAGAGCCAGTGAGAGTCTGAGCCAGTGATGGCCAGTGTGGATAGAAGAGCGAAGCCAGGCTGGTCTCTGGCACAGGGCTGAGGCAGAGTCCCTTAGAGCAGGGGCTGCCTGGGCAACCATCTCTCATATAGCCACATGGCTAACGAAAAAGCGCAAGTTTTAGAGCATTTATGGACCTAACCATCTAAAACTAAATTCCTTGTGGTGATGTGATATGCAGAGATCATGACAAGCTTTGTGTGTTTCAGTGGACAAGCTTTTGATCTGTTCTATCACAGTTCCTTTAGCAGCCTCTGCAGTCTGTGAACCTCTTCAGAATTTATTTAGGGCCTAGAAAGAGGACAGTGTTACTCAGGGAAGAGAGAGGATGAAGAAATAATATTGAAAGGATGATTCTGGCCCTTTGTCACAGAAACCACAGGTCGCTGAGAGGACCACTGACTATTAATTAACTCTCAGTCATTGTAGATACGCATAATTGTAAGGTATGGCTTTACCCAACAGATCATCTGTAGTGGTTTAAATTTTGTCAGGTAGCCCTTCCATTTCTATAACCTGTTGGAAAACATGTTCAGGTGCTATTAATATAGCTCCCAACTGGGACATCAAAATCTGTGTTCAGGTAGATCTGTCATGCCACACACAGTAGGGATGGACCTTGAGTGGCCAGGGTAATATCAATTCTGTGGCTGTATTTACATCTTTGTTGCTTGTGTGTGAACACACACACACACACACACACACACCCCAACACCCCACTTACTTGACTTTTTCCCATGTTCCTGTTGTCATCCTCAATGAAAATGGTACTTGGTCCTGACATACCTCAATTTACTCATTATCTCCTAACCACTTTTGTGATGTTTATTTCATGTCCTTCATTTAAATCTTACTGACATATCCCAAGGCCCTCTAAGGAGACCTGGGACCACAGATAGGAAAGGGAACTAAAAGGCTCGGAGGTGATCCGAGCCTGTTGTTCTGTCCATGCCTAGGGCTGTGCCTTCATTTCTCTTATTCTGGTGTTGCCCTTAAGATGATTTCATACACATGTTTGAAAGGTATGAGACTACACTCTTTAGAACTCAGAATTAGTTTGGAAGGACTTCAGTTATCTGTAGATGGGAAGGCAGCCTGATAAATTTCTGATCTTCATCCAGCTGTTACTGCCAGTCTGGTTGTGAAATGTGACAGGACCATGGCCAACTGTGTAATGTTGAAATATGTTCCATCTGAAATTCCTTTCTATCCTCTACATCGCTATGTGAATTAAGAGGGTATGACTGGTAGTGATCAGAGGCTTAAATCACATTTTGAATTTGCCTAAAGAGGATTTGTTGGGTTTTCTACTTGTCACAAGACATTGGGCAAAGGGCCATTTATAAGGGATTGCAACAGTATGGAAAGCTTACATTCCAGTGCCAGACTTTGTGAAAGGATACTAAAAGTAGAAGGTAGAATGTGGATGACAACTAGCATCGAGAATGTACTCTAGGTGGCAGCTCAGAGGAGACAAGAAAGCTATGGTCCTGGGTGTCTGCCCTCAGAGACTAGGATTCCAGCCTGAGTCCACAAGACCACAAGATATGAACAACACAGTGCAAGGGAAGAACATTTTAGGCAGGGTAATGACACACGTAAGTGTCAAGGTGGGAATGGATGAGGTAAGTTTGGGGACCCTGTACAAGACTCTTGGAACAGTGGACTTATGTGCTAAGAGAAAAGGGGAAGATGAGTTTGAAAGGTAGGAGTGGGCATGTAGCTTCCTGCTTGGAACAATAGAAAACCCAACTTAGCTTAAACAGTAAGAGAGAACACATTGGCTCAATAGCAGAAAAGGCTCTCTTTTCAGGCTGTAGGCATGGTTCTCTAAGGTCTGCTTTCCTCTCCCTATGTGTCTGCGTGTTCATAACATGGCTGCCAGCAGCAACCGAGGCTACATGCTTATCCGTTCACATGCATAACATTCCAGTAAAAGACCTGAGTGCTCACTTCCGCAGCACATATACCAATAAAAGACCTGAGCTTTGTTCTGGCTGGTCCAGTCTTAACCATCACGGCAGCCAGGGGAATGCTGTGTGCTTAGGTTTGGGTTTCTGCTCATCCCACAATTAGAGTGGAGATGAGGTTGTGCTGATTGGTTTATGCCAATAAGGGTCAACCTCTAGAGCTCAGTTTTGGGCCAACAACACCCAAGTCCTTTGGCTACTATATAATGATTTCCCAAAGGAAAATCTAGAAAGGTAGAAAGGAATAGGAGGCTGGAGGATAGGTTGACAATGGAAAAAAATGTCAATTCCAGCTTTAAATTATAGGTAACTTTGAATTCTAGGCTAAATAATCTTGAGTTGAATTTAGACTTGATTCTATAGGTGGAGCCTCTTGGGCTGATGCCAGTATTTGTCTTGATTCTTGATGAGAAGAATGTTTAATTATCATCTGCTCATGCCCAGAGAATTTATTTGGTGACCAGTTTTCCTTCTTGTCCCCATCATCTGTGTTTGCTCCTCACTAGGACTGTGCATGCTCAGTGAGCTGGCTCGTTTGTTTGAGACTCTACAGAGTGCCAAACTCGACTGTCTCTGTAGAAGTACCTCTCTCTCCTGTGGGGCTCCCTGCCGGAGCTACCCCACTCATTTCAGATTGCTCTGTTGGAAGTTATTCGGTTGAGTCTACCTGTTCACATTAATCATTAATCAAAAATTAGGTAGAATTGCTGAAGTTCATGAGTGCCATTCAGAGGCAGCCCATCCATCCATCCATTCATTCAGTAAGTGAGTCTACCTACTATGTGCCAGGATCTGTGCTGGTCACTGGGGATGAATCCAGGTATAGCACATAGTCCCTACCCTTGAGCTCCCAATCTGGTTGGGTAAGCCAGTAAATCTACAGTGTTCATTTTATGTGGTGTACGTCCTAGGTAGCATGCTACAGAAGTTTAGAGACATAGTCTTTCTCTCCACTGGAGGTATAGCAGATGATATTTCCTAGCTTAACTAGGATGTTTAAAATGGGTTTAGAAGTTAGGGTTAGGCAATGGATAGGTGTTTAGAACAGAGGCAGGGAATCATGATAGATAAAGAATATATTGATGTATTATCAGAGAGTCATAGGTGTTATTTGGTGTCTGGGGCTATCATTATCTTAAAAAAACAAAACAAAAACAAGCAAACAAACCAGGAGTTAGAATGGAAATGCAGACTCCTGACTCTTCCATCCAAGATTCTAATCTACAAGGCGAGAAAGCGGTCTGGGAATCCCATTTTCATTTCCAGCTACTTGGGTGGTTCTGATCCTGGTGGTCTGAAGAGTACTGGTCTACAGTGCATTGTGGGGATGCAGGGCTGCAAATGTAGGCTGGAGAAGGGGAAGAGCAGGAGCCTGAGTGGCCAGAGAGGTTGCAAAAGGATGGAGGAGAATTTCTAGGTCTGAGTGTTCAATAGGATCCTAGAGGAAGTTGAAGACATTTGGCAACAGAGCCGATTTAGAGCAGGAAATAATGTCTTAGGCTTATTTTTGCACAACTGAGCTAAAACATCTTTCCAGAATAAAAGACTAGTGAAATAATCACTTGGCTCCAAACTCAAGCCACTGAGAATTCAGGTTCCAAATTTTAAGTGCAGTTCTTAGTCTGCTAGTCTGTCTCCCAGTTGGGAATTATTTATGCTTGTTATGTTAGCACAGTGATTTTGTAATGCTCTTGAGTAACCTTGGAGGCCACTCTACAAATGATTTATTGTACTCTACTTGATTTATTATTTAAAAATACGATTGATTCAAGACTGAATAAATGTGTAATACTGAATCCACATGGGGGGCAGTTGAGGGAAGTATGCAGCATTTACATAGTTAAGGGTATTTGCAGGCCACATAAATGGGGTGGGTCTCTTCTCAGAATCATTAAGACTTAGTAAGACATTGTAACTTTTTTTTTAAGAGTTATTTATTTATTTGAGAGAGAAGAGAGAGCGTGAGCTGCCAGGGGTGGGGCAAAGGGAGAGGGAGAGAGAGCATCTCAACCAGACTCCCCACTTAGTGGGGAGCCTGACATGGGGCTCGATGATGCTACAAGCCTGATATTATGACCTGAGCTGAAATCAAGAGTTGGACGCTCAACTACCTGAGCCATCCAGGCACCCCTTAGTAAGACATATTAATTGTCTTCCTCAGACAGGGTAGCTTTAAGAACCTTCTCACAGGTTCCTGACTTACCCTGAAAGCTGCCAGGAGTGAGCTGGGTTCTCCATCTCTTGGGCACTGGACTTCTAGATGGCTTATTTCCTGTGCAATGATGATTTTTACTCGGTGTTAAAACAGAAACGAGATTTCAGACGGGCTCTATGTTTTACATGATTGTTGGAATTAACCCAGTTACCATTCCAAGCTCCGTGGGAATGACTGGAAAGTCCCACTTCTCAGTATAACTTAGAACTGCTTTGTGTCTTCAGTTTTGTTTAATAAGAATTCATTAGTTAAATTTGAAGGGCCACCAGGAAACAAGGTCTCAGCTCCATCCTTGACCCTTGATGATTTGTTTTAGGCATGAAAGTGTACCTTGAGAGAAGGTGCAGGAAGTTACGTGTAAAAATATGTATATTGTCAGCAGGTCCTCACAGGACCTCTCCATACTGGCACTGTTGACACTTTGGGCTAGATCATTCTTTGTGGTTAGAGGCTGTCTTGTGCATTGTTGGATGATCTGAGGCATCCCTGGCCTATACCCACTAGCACCAGTTGTGAGGGTCGACAGTTGTTGGCAGATCCTGCTAAATGTGCCCTGAAGGCAAAAATCACCGCTGGTCAAGACCCACCGAGTTAACAAGACAAGAAAGCTTTTTCTGGATCTTTCTTTACTCGGCTGTTAATTGATTTTTTGAGAATTTTGTTGTAACTACTAAAAAGCCATATAGTTAATGATCAATATACACAGATTCCATATTTGCAGATTTGTCTACTTGCTAAAATTGACTGGAAAACCTGAACTCATTATCCAGGCACTTTTTTTTTTTTTTTTAAAGATTTTTTATTTATTCATTTTGACAGAGAGAGACAGCGAGAGAGAGGGAACACAAGCGGGTGGAGTGGGAGAGGGAGAAGCAGGCTTCCCGCGGAGCAGGGAGCCTGACGCGGGGCTGGATCCCAGGACACTGGGATCATGACCTGAGCCAAAGGCAGACGCTTAACGACTGAGCCACCCAGGCGCCCCTATCCAGGCACTTTTACAGTCAGTCTTGGACACACATATGTGCAGAGAGGCAAAACATTCGAGTCACCTCATGCATCTGTTCCCGGCTAAGGTCAAACAAGGTGATGCTTCTCGTTGAAGCTTTCTCTGGCTGTAAACAAGTGTCCTTTCCATGGCCTTTTGAGTGCCACATTTTTCAGATTTTTGTGCTTTTTTTATTGGTGATTTTGCTTTCATTTATTTATTTATTTATTTATTTCAGATTTTATTTATTTGAGAGAGAGAGAGAGAGAGCACAAACAGGGGGAGCAGCAGCAGGAGCAGCAGAGGGAGAGGGAGAAGCAAGCTCCCTGCTGAGCAGGGAGCCCGATGCGGGGCTCGATCCCAGGACCCTGGGATCAGGACCTGAGCCGAAGGCAGACGCTTAACAACTGAGCTGCCCAGGCACCCCTGGTGATTTTGCTTTTAAAAAAAAATGGCCCCCAAGTGTAGTGTAGTGCTGTCTAGTGTTTGTAAGTATAAGAAGGTTGTTACATGCTTTACAGAGAAAATACATGTGTTAGATAAGCTTCCTTTCAGGCATGAGTTATAGTGCTCTTGGCCATGAGTTCAGTGTTAATGATACAGTTTTCTAGGTGTCTTCAAACAGAAATACTCATAAAAGAAGGCCTCGTATTGATCAGTTGGTGAAAATGTGACCAGAGGCTCACAGGAACCTAGCCCTGTATTTCGCCTTGGAGAAACGGCCCGGTATTTGCCCATTCAGGGTTAGTGATGACTGTGTAAGAAGTAGCTACTACAGATGGGAATCAACTGTACTAGTGTTTACCTAGCCTACACTGTAAAAGCCTGCATGTTAGAGATGTAATGGGATGAATGTCCTAAGCTGGATTGCTTTTCTTGTAAAAAAAAAAAAAAAAAAAAAAAGTGACATAGCCACATTATGGAAAACTTAGAGAATAAATAATTGCTGAGTCAATGGTTATCAGTATTTTTAAAGCTATTGCATGCCTTGTGGAAAAGGGTTGTATCAATTTATGGTGCCACAAGCAATTTTACGTTTCCATTGAATGTCCTTTTCGGTGCATCTTTGCCAGCATTATTTTTGCATTTGTCATATTTTAAAAATGACAAGATTGTCGAGACAATTCAAATCATACAGGTACTTCAAAAATAGAATGTAAAAGTTTCATTGTTATCTTTCCCCACTTTTTCCTCAAGAATGTTAAAAATTTGGTTTGTCATTTCAAGTCTTTTAAGAAAATGCACATGAAAAGAAATGGTTTATATACCCATAATTTAACATGGAAGGGACTATTTGCTTTCTGTGTGCTGTTTGCATTATGCTTTGGTTACTTCATATAATGTAGGTACAAAAATGCTTTCTCATTATTTATAATATACTTCAGTTGTCTGGAAAAACAACAAAAATGATGCTTCCCGATAGCTGTTGTTTGATTTTTGAGCTAAGTGATTATTAGCTTGTGATAAATCCCTTCTAATCTAATTTTTGTTTTTGCCCGTAACCTAAGTGACAGAACACAACCCAGAATCCATCTTGCAATTTTATTTTCTCTCACTAGGCTTGATAGAGGATTTCAAAGAATTCCGTTTCCTGGTAGAAAAGTAGTTAATAAATGGATGCAAATGAGTAAACATTATCCAGGATCAGTCAAGACGCTTAGTATAAAGTACTACAACAGATGTTCCTGGAATGATTACAATGTGAAGAACACATTCGTGATAGTGAATCTGGAACCCTTGCCCTCACCATGGCTGGAGAAAAGAGGACATGTGAGGGATGGCTGTTGATCCTTCGTGTATCAGGCACAAAGGGACTGGTTGGAGTGACAGAGATCCTGCAGATGAGAGTCCCTTGCTCCAGGGTGGGGAAGTGAGACCTTCTTGGGCCAGCTGTTGAGAGTAGATAGGGAATTTTGATTGCGTTTTAAAACCCTACTTATAGGGCGCCTGGGTGGCTCAGTTGATTAAGCGACTGCCTTCAGCTCAGGTCATGATCCTGGAGTCCCGGGATCGAGTCCCACATCGGGCTCCTTGCTCAGCTGGGGGTCTGCTTCTCCTTCTGATCCCCTTCCCTCTCGTGCTCTCTGTCTCTCATTCTCTCTCTCTCAAATAAATAAATAAAATCTTAAAAAAAAAAAAAACCCTACTTATATTAGAAAGCCATAGTTTTCACTTAGGATGATTTAGAGGTACACAGTAAAAATGCTCCTGGAAAAGAAAGACTAAAACATGAGTAGCTTTGATTGATGGAAAAATTCAGGAGAATTGCAGACCTTTGAAATCAGAGGCATATTCTGTTTCCAGGATGGTGGGACGTGAGAAATTGTTACCTGTTAACTACTTAGAAAAAGGTAAAATAAGAAGTAGGACTTTATTAAGGTGAGGAAGGATTATTTTCTGCAAAGAAAGGAACAGATGTGGGTTATGCCTGAGTGTCAGTTTCTTAACCTAACAGTGATATAGGCCTAGAAGATTAAAGTCCATAGGATTGTTTTCCAGTAAGGGAGTGTCACTTACATGATGATTTTGCACCTCAGTCCCAAATTCCACACCCCAGCAAGACTAGAGTAGGTCTCCTTGTGTAAGTCAGGAGAAAAACTTAAGGGTTTGGTAGAGATGTGGATTTTTTAAAGCTCTTCCACAAAGCATTAGCTATGAAAAATTCACAGAACTTAAATGTTGTCCCATTAAAAAAAAAAAATCCCCCAAAACCCCTCCCATAGATGGGAAATTTTACAAGGTCTCTTCCCTGTGAGATTCTTAGTTTACCCTTGGGATGATCTTTTTTGTTGACTATTGCAGGCATTCAGATAATCATCAAAAACCTAGAGGCACACCCTTTGAAGTGCATAGTTTCTCTTTCAGAACATCTATGGGAGAGGCAGTAAGGAGAATGTTTAAAGTAAAATATTTCAGATAATTGTCCACATTCCTTAGACTTTTATTCCTGAAAATAGCAAGCAAACTTTATTGCTTTACTCATTTTTAATTTGAATATTTATGGAAGGACTGAGTTGAAGTGTGCCTTTAAATTAACCTTTTTTGGGGGTAAAGTTCTATAAAACAAATGTCATTAACAATATTGGAATTAACTTGTTGGGACAAATATAAACATTATACGAAGCTTTAGAGTAAAAAGTAATGAAGTTAATCGAATTCCCTCTTCACAAAATGCTTTGTAAACAGTGTCTCTGTTGCCTGTCTTTGTGTTTATGGAACAGAAGGTTTAACTGTGGGGTTGCTACATCTGTGAACTTCTGTCTTCTGGGCTTTGTAGATTATATTCTTCATATTTTCTGGTTTAATAGGTTTTTGTTTTGTTTAGTTCTTACATTTATATCATTTTTTCTACATAATGTTCTTGTGCCTCACAGAAGTAAAGTGATAACTTCGTTTTTGTTTTTGTGGATATTTACTTTTGTGAATATTTACTTTTGTACATACTTACTTTTCCTATTATAATGTATCAAACAGTTGGCTCTTTCAGTACTGATTTAAAATAAAATAGTTTGCTCTTCAGTACTTACTCTAAATGATACATTGATTGTATCCTAAATATCTATATATTTGCTTACTATACTCTCTATCCTATTAAATGACTTATTCCTGTGATGATGACAGTTTTTAGTTACTGTAGCTTTACAGCGTATTTAGCTTTGTTTCCCTTCATTGGTCTTTCCAAAAACATTTTTCAGTCATGCCGAAGCTTTCTCTCTTCCAGCTCAACTTTAGACTCCGATTTATAAACTCTACAGAATATCCTGTTGCAATGTGGGTTGCGTTGTGTTGACTTTATAAACTGTGATGAAAGGAGAATTGCCATTGTACGGTGTTAGGTCTTCCTGTCTGGGTATTAGTAGTACTGTTACTTGTATCTTCTGTGTTGTTCAGTAAAACTGAAAATAAGACTGATTTGACATATTTATGGGTAGGTTTATTTCTAGGTATTTTCTTTCCCCCCCCTTCTTTTATACTTTCTTGATATGAGTGGAATTTTTTTTTTTTAAGGTTTTATTTTTAGGGGCGCCTGGGTGGCTCAGTCATTAGGCATCTGTCTTCGGCTTGGGTCATGATCCCAGGGTTCTGGGATCGAGCCCCGCATGGGGCTCCTTGCTCTGCAGGAGGCCTGCTTCTCCCTCTCCCACTTCCCTTGCTTGTGTTCCCCCCTCTCACTGTGTCTCTCTCTGTCAAAAAATAAATAAAATCTTTAAAAAAAAAAAGATTTTATTTTTAGGTAATCTCTACCCCCTAATTCACAACCCTGAGATCAAGAATCACATGCTGTATGGACTGAGCCAGCCGGGTACCTCTGGAATTCTTTTTTTTCTAAATGACATTTTTCAACTAGTTACTCTTTTTGACCATCTCCAATCCACTTAGATTCTAGGCAGATAGACATTTCACTTGCAAAAAAAAAAAAAAAAGTTTTATTGCCTTTTCGTAACATTTTCTTTGATTTCTCTGGATTAGAGGATGAAGTAAAATGTTAAGTAGTAATAGGCATCACCATCCTGGTTTTAATGGGACTTATAATTCACCATTTATTGGTTCATTTCCATACATTTCTGATTTACTTTTCTATGTAAGAAACTATTTGCTATTTATAAGAAAGTGTCAAGTTAAATACAGTCAGTGGGAATGTTTAGGTTACTAGTTGCTTCCCAAAGGACATGGCGGTGATGTGTGTGGTATGCCACACACACAAAATGTGTTCATGATTCCTTAAGGTTCTGCTTGGTTTTTCCTCAGAGAAATTCATGATGTGTAGGAGCATGCTGAGGCACCTGAAGACTTCCTAGAACACAGGACCTCTGCAGGAATCCTAGGAACACACTTTGGGCAAGACTGATTTAAATGAACCGGTTAGCCTGATTTTTCTGAAGGAGGCTGTGGGTGGAATACAGTGATCTAGCCAGTGGCAGTAATCCAGGCTGGGGTGGAGTCTTGGGCTCTGGAAGTCCTGTTTTCCTTAGACAGATGGAGTCACATTCTAGGTGTGCCTTGAGAACACACTGGTAGGGTTGACATTCAGAAAACCCTCATCTGGTAGGCAGATGGAAAGGGACTTTGGGAGCAGGGAACTTAGAGATGTAAAGAAGCAGATGTAAAAGGGGAAGAGAATAGCATACAAGATGTGAGATGTGATGCCTCAGGGCTCTGGCACTTTCCCTGTGGTGGGGAGGCGGCGGGGGGGGGGGGGGGGGGGGGGGGGGGGTGGTCCATATCTGTGTGGCCAGAAGATCGGCTCACAGAGTTAAAGCCACGGGCTCATAATGTAAGCTCAAGCCCTTTCTTGTCAGTAGACTGTACCTGTAAACACTTTCATTAGGTGAATTTTAAATTGCTACGTGTGCCTGAAAGCCGTTAAGTCCTTAATACATTGAAAAGAAGGGTTTTCCAGCTGTGGTTCCTGGAGCTATGTGTGTTCCGTGGAGGCCCCTCAGGAGCCTGCAAGACCTAAGGACTCCCATTCCCCCATTTCAACCAGAGCAGCTCTGCTTTCATGAATCTACATTTTTTATCAGGTTTCTGAGTGAAATAACATTAGAAGACAACACTTCGCTGCTTTAAAAAAAAAAAAATTGAAAGCCATCATTGAGTAATTCATTTGAGTAATTAAAACCATCTTTGTGTAGTAATATTGATCTTGCCTATGTTAACTATTGGCATTTTATGTTGGAGTTGTGTTTCTCAAGGAAGATTGCCTTGCAGACATGATTTAGAAATGATTTCTTTTTACATAGACTTTATAGTGATCAGGGTGTGCAGGCACGTGATTGGGTGCCTGCACACCTTCCCCCCCCCCCCCCCCCACCCCTGTCACAAAGGTTCAGGATGTAGCTCCTGATTCCATGCAGACTGCTGTGGATGGACCGTCCCTTTCCTCTTCTGCTAACGATGTGAGCAACAAGGCGGGCCAGGAGAAGCTCAGAGGCACGACTTCTCCAGCAGCCTGACTTGGCTCTTGTCTTTCCGAGTGCAGGCGAGTTAAGAGAGCTCTAAGTAGCCTCCTCTGGGATTGCTGTATTTTACTAGGATCACCAAAAATCGAAGCAGGCTGGCTTCCCAGCAGAGCCTCTCCCAGTTCTGCGTGGGCTACAGTCTAAGGAACTGAGGCCAGCGGATGTGGGCTGAGCCCAGAGGAATCGTGGTGTAATGAAGCCTGGCCTCACAGAGGGATTAGTAATGTCGTCCTTACTGTTCACCTACACCCTTCCTACTCCTCATGGGCAAATTGTAGTCCTTTCTCTTCTAAGGAGCTCTGTCTGGCAAATCTGGTCCAAAGTGAGCTTTGCTGTCCATTCTTCAGCGAGACGGTATGTATTCTAGCATGACCAGCCATGCTGCCATATTTTGCAGTTACCCACGAAAGATTTTTATCTGCTATACCAGCTCTGAGATAGTACTGTTGCCATAGCACCAGACATGGATCACGTGCTTATTTTAGGCAAGGATGTTTGGTGGTGAGAGAAACCCATTCGCCAATTTGATAAACAGGGAGGGTCTCTGTGTGTCTTGAAGATCTCCCAGCATGGGAAATGAAGAGCCCTGGGGTTCATGGGAATGGGACTGAGACCATCAAGGTGCTCTCTTGGGCTCCTGCATCCCTGCTTCCTGTCTTGGGGTGTCCTTTATCCCCTTGATAGCCAGATGAACTTGTGAGGTCATGATTGTCAGTTTGTCCTCTATGGCTACCCAGCCCCAGGCTTTCTGACTTCCTAATCTTCCAACCTCCCAGCTAGAGTTCGACCATTTAGAGTGGCTCACAGTTATTAGGGAGAATCCCATTGGCCAAAATTGGCCCCTTTGGACCAAGGCCACAAGAGCATGAGGTCCCTGGCCTGACCACGGAATTGCTTCCTTAGGGTCAGAGCTCCAGCTCCGCCCAGACAGCTTTGGTGGAGGCAAGAGGGGAGGCGGGTCCCATGGTACCCAAGGCTGCCCCTTGAGGCTGCACAGATCACGAAACAGGTCTCTCCATTGCTCAAGCACTTGCTAAATAATGAAGTGATTCATCCTTTTTCCCAATTCTTATCTCAGTGCTTTGAAATGAAATTTTCCTATAACCTGTCTTTCGTGGTATGAATGAACCTTTCTGGATTGTGTTTCCTAGTGGTCTGGTGGGTGACCCCTGCCCTGCTGCTCAGCCCTTCTTGGGGGTTGGATCCCAGGTGGATTGCATAACAAAGGCCAGATAGCATCACAGCATTGCCATTCCTGCTGGGAGGCAGAGTGCCGAGCAGCCCCACCTAGAGCAGCGTTTCCAAAGATGGAGGGATGGGGCTTGGAGGCCTCCTTCACCCCGTCTGGCTGGCTGAGCGTGTGGAGCTGCAGCCTGTACCTCAGGGCCAGGAGGCAGGGAGAGGCTGTGTGCACAGCCCGGGGAGTGTTCCCCTGGGCTAGGCTGTATGCACAGCCCGGGGAGTGTTCCCCTGGGCTAGCATGGCTCTTTCCAGAGAGTCCATACGATTTGCTTTTCCATTTGTACAAAATGCCCCTGCTTCCCACTCTTCTCCAGAGCAGGAAATGAAAAAGAAATCATCATTCTAAAACGAGAGAAGAAAAGAACTAGCTAGCCTGATTCACAGGACTGTTTCTCCCTGCGCCGTGCACTGTGGCTTCATCAGACCCATGTGTTATTTTTGAGTGGTGGGAATAATAGGGCTTACACCTAATCAAGGAAAAGAATTCCAAACAAAAGCTTGGGTGGGGTTTCCTGGGCAGGAGTGTGATATTGTAATAAATGGGAAGCAGTTCTGCAGTCCAATCTCTGGTCTGATTATACAAATTATAGCAGGGGCCCTGTTTTCAAAGGAATGTAACACACCCCATGGAGGCCCCTCCTCAGCGGGTGTGTCCACATTTCCTCAAGCGCTCTCCTCCACAGTTAATGCTTTCACCAGAGGAGCCCAGAGCCTCCTGTGGAATAATTAGGATGCCTTCATTAGGGTCTCTGCCATGGGACCATTTTACAGGTGAGTTTGCCTTATGTTAGAGTCCTTTAGGGAGTCCTGTGGCTAAATTCCCCACTCTTCTCCTGTATTACCGGACAAAAAGTGCATACAGGGCTCTGACATGCTAGTAACAATTGCCAACATTTCCAAGCTAATGAGCCAGACACTCGATACGAACTGGGTAGAGGAAATGTTGAGATAAACAGTCTCTTATCTTCCAAAAGGGGGCATCAATTTCTGTGACTGTGTCCAGAAGGCCTGCTGCTGTCCTCTGTCTTCAGATCACCACTCCTGGCTCATGTTCTGGAATATTCCTGACCCCCTGGGCTCGGCCTTGGTGAGCTGCTTGAGAGTTCCCTCAAGTGCCAGGTTCCTGTTCCTTCAGGAACTCTGTCCTTGTTGATCTCCCTGGCTGCCCTTCCCCCTTTTCTCAATCTTCAGAAGGAAACATTATTTCTCTTGAGAAAGCTCCCCTGGCTTGTCCCTCCTGTCCTGAGCCCCCCAGTCTGTTACATGCCCCAGAGCAACCTGGGTTTACCTTTTTTTTTTTTTTTTTTCTTACCACCCACTGTTAGATGAAGGCTTTACTACTTTTCCTTCACCTCCTAGAGGCCAAGGGCAGTGTCTTACTCATCTTCACATTCTTGATACCTGGCACATAGTAGGTACACTTGAATGCTTTGAAGTTGTCTTCTCTTAAACACATCATGTGTTTTATTTTTATTTTTTTTAAAGATTTTATTTATTTATTTGAGAGAGAATGAGAGACAGAGAGCATGAGAGGGAGGAGGGTCAGAGGGAGAAGCAGACTCCCTGCCGAGCAGGGAGCCCGATGCGGGACTCGATCCCGGGACTCCAGGATCATGACCTGAGCCGAAGGCAGTCGCTTAACCAACTGAGCCACCCAGGCGCCCATTTTATTTTTATTTTTATCTAGAGCCAATTTATGCCCCATATCAGATAAATATGTTGCTATTACAGGCTTGTCGACGTAGGATCTTAAAATGTTTTTCTCTAAACCATTTTGGTTTGCTCTTCCCTGTGTGTCTTGCTGCCTTATCTGATGAACTTGATGCTAGCCTCAGAGTGATGAGGCTGCAGGGCGTGGCTGAGATTGGCCTGACTGCGTCTAGGTCGTGGCCCTCCTTTTTAAATTGGGATTTCTTAGGGCCACAGCAGATCGGTGAGGGTGGAACGCATTTAACACAGGTGGTGGTACCTGCCCCGTGTGCCACGCTGACCGCGCCTTCCCACCACTTCTTCCACATTATGCCCCCTGCTGTGCGTTAGGCACGGTTTCTGTGAGCCTTTCAGAGTCCGTCCAGCCTACCTGGCCCCCTGTGGGAAGCCGTCTGTGGGTCCTTGAGGGCGTGCCTCACCGATATCCCGGCCAGGATCCCCCTGCTGGGACACTTTGGATAAACACCCCAGCGTGCATCCCATTTTATCGACCTCGTTTGTTGGTGGGTCTCCCCTCTCCCGTCACCGGGGGACTCGTTCTACGGCGAAGCCCTGGCCCTATTCCTTTCCGTATTTCCCAGTGCCTAGCTTAGGCCACACATGTAATTCCCACTTGTTGAGCCATTAAATGAGTCCCTAAGCGGCTTTTAATTAAAAATAAAACAAAACAAAAAAAACAGGGTGCATCTCCTCAGTGGTGGTGTTTTAACTTCTGAAATTATTGCACATGTCCTAACATCATCCAGGGTTGGAGCTTTAAGCAGTGCGTGTCCTATTTTACAGGTGAGGGAAGGAGACTAAGAGGCTCAAACACTGTAGCCGCATGTCTTGTATGAGGCAGGATGGTGACAGACTTGGTCCTTCAGAGGCCTTGTCTGGGCTTTTCCCTGTATAAGATGCACCCCTGTAAACCTGAATGAGAAGCATATAGTGGAAGGGGTCAGTCAGCCCAGGTTTCCGGTTTCCACGTGGGGTTGGGAGGCTGGTCTCGCAGGTAACAGGAAGGGCCCTCAGAATCCTCCCTGGGCAGGGCTGAGGGGACTTATTCCCATGGTGGTGGCACTCTCATTTCAGTCTGGAAACAACTAAGATTTTAGACATGGATAAGGAAGTTCTGCCAACACTGCAGTTTATAGTCCCTCCTGCACTTTATACCTTGCAGATTTTCTTCCAGATCCTACTTCTGCATTGCTTTTCCTGAGCATGTTAGTTTTATCATGCTGTGTAAGATGCTGTGTGCCTCCTATTGACACGCATGTTCTCCAAAATGCTTATGGATACCCCTTTGTTGCTGTGCAAATAGCCCCAAGGAGAGAAGAGGTGCAGGCAGGATCTGCTCATGTGTATGAGTCTACTTGTTAGGGACTGACTAGCAGCAACCCCACACAAGCTGTTACTGAGTGCTGAAACCCTTCGGGTCTGCATGCTGCCCTACTACCACTCTGGGCCCAAATTTTCCATTGACTTGCCAGGGTGAGCAAAGTTCATAACTAATTTGAGAAGCATAAACAATACTTATTTGGCGTAGTAAAAGATTTCATCAGGTTGGAATAATGGAAAGTTACCTAATTTAGAGAATTCTAGGGAAAATCTGAAAGTAGTAAAGCATTTACATAATAAATTGTACTGGATGACAGATGATGTGCCTAAAAGAGCTTTTTGAAATACGATCCGTGACAGAAATTTGACATTATTGCCCAATAGCCGGTTTTTAGGGGATCCATGCTAATGGATATTTAAAAGCAACAATTAACATACCACTTCTTAATTAAGTGCTTCTGATTGCTTGCTTGCCGGGGGGGGGGGGGGGGGGCACTGTCTGGCAACAGTTGGACCCTTAAATTCCTTGCATAGTCATGTGTTAATCTGAATGAATTGGAACTTGTTTGGATTGCCCCTGGTTTGCCAGGCAGACCATTTAAATGTTGAATACGTGAGGGTTATCTCACATAATGAATCAGTCCACACTAAAATCACTCTGCTGCTCAAATTGGCAAGAATCCGAAAGTCTGCTCTGTGCAGCAGTATCTACCACCTTTAAAGAAGAGCAACGTGTATTTTCTGCCCACAAGAAGTTTAGGATCCTCTGCAGAGGACAGCCGAACTGGCTTTTGGCCCCAGCCGAGCATCGTCAAGTTCTGGGCTTTGGAGTCAGACAGCCTTGCTCTTTCCTGCCTGTGGGAGTGAGGGTGCTCCTTGACATGCGTAAGCCTCGGTTTCCTTTGTGAAAGGAGAGTGATGACCGGAGCCACCTCTCCGGGATACGGTGAGGGCAAGGGAGATGACACGCACACACTCTCGGGTGTAAGTGGTCATTGTTGACCTGGTGTGGCCGCTGCTGCTAACGTGGAGCATGGCAAATGTTTTATGAGGCCAGGCACGCGGTCCATGAAAACAGGTAGGAACCGGTAACTCCTGGTAAGGTGTAGGGGGCCAAAAGGGGCAGGCCGCCAGGGAAAGGGTTAGCAAGGAGGCTACGGGGAGTGGGGTGTTCAAGGCTTTTCTCTTCATTCCTTCAGCCAACACTGATGGAACCTTAGGATCCGACAGAGACTTCGTTAGGCACGGGGGTTACCGGAGTGACTCACGAGAAGACGAAATCCCATGTCCTCTTGGAACCTACTTCCCAGTGGGAGAGAGGAGAAGCGAAGCACACACCTGTGCATGTAGAAGCACTGAGGGGGAGGGTGCAAGGCAGATGCTGGGAACATGAAGGAATGAAGGGTGCCAGAAGGGGAGTGCGTGGGGGAAGGAAGCAGCCATGGAGGCTGAGGAGGGAAATCAGTGCCCATTTGCCAAGGGCCCTATGCTAGTTTTTCCGGACGACTCAGCAGCCATAGGAGTCTTTTTTTTTTTTTTTTTTTTATGTGAAGTTCATTTTTTCCCAACTCTAAATGTGATGCATATTCATTATAGAAAACACATGAAAAAAATTAAAAGAGAAAAGAGAAAGAAAAACCCTTGGCTCCACCACTCAAGAGAAATTTGTATTTTGACTAACTTCCTGTCTTGTTTTCCCTGATGAGATTGGTTGGTTTGTTTATTTCTTGGGTTGACATAGTTGGGGTCGTGCTCTAAGTACAATTTTGCATTTTGTTTTCTCCACTTATTATGGAGTAAGCAGTTTCTCAGATTCTCATAAACAATATTTTTCTGGCCATGTAATACCCAGTCAAGAAAATAAAACACTGTTAACTTAGCGCCCTTCTTTGGATCATAAAGTTGTTTTCAAGTTCTTACTAGCATAAAGAATGAATGTTTAGCATCTTTATATTTGAAAGCATTTCTGCGTCTAAGATTATTCTGTGAGGATAGATCTCCCGACATTGCGGTTACTGGTTCAAGGGACTTGGCATTTTAAAGATGTTTGAAACACATTGTCAGAGTATTTCCCTTAAAGGTAGAACCTAGGGGAAAGGTTATAAATCTTTGTGTCTTGGAGACTCAATGGAACTGTCGGGGGAAAGGGTGGATTTGGGCTGAAAGACGTTGGAGTGGTTAGCAGATAATGCCTCCCCTGGGGTGGTGATATTTCTGACGAAGACTGGCAGGACCTTGCTTGAATACTGTGTGCCTTTATAGGGAATCATAAACTCTGGCAAGAGTCTGAACTGGTTTGTAGCGGAAGAGGACAGTTTGGTTTAAGACCTCTGGAACTCCCTCTTGTCTTCTGTAGTTCTTAAGATGTAACTATTCAGATGTCACTGTTGTCTATTGAATTAAGTTCTGTGAGCCCTTGATCGAGGACATGAGCATTTTTATATACCTAGTTATTGTCTAATTAAACTCTGTAAGGTATTGGGGCCAAGAGAGAGGGGGCTGACCGTGCCTGCGGCTGGGGCAAGGAATGGGGCCCTTGCTGCAGCAGGCTGAGCCAGGCCTGGTAGGGCTGAGTGGTGGTAGGGAGTGTGCTGGAGGGGAAGGGACAGACCTCATGGTGCGTAGGGAGGCAGAGTAGGGGGTGTGTGGACATGGGGCTGAAGACATGGGCTGCAGAGTTGGCTTTCAGTTACGGTACTGGCTCTTCCACTGAGTGGCCAAGTGACTTGGGGCAGACTGCCCAAACCACTCTATGCCTCAGTTTCCTCAGGAGCTGTACCAACCAGGACATTCTCTTCTTAGGTGCTACACTAAGCAAGTGTTTTCAGGCCTATATATGTAAGAGGGGGCAATTTAAAGAAAATGTAGAGAATGACGAAATCAAAACTCAGACTAAGTAGTTACTTCTTAATGTTGTTGAAGGCATATAGCGTTCAGCCTATGGGAAATCCTTAGTAAACGGCAGCAAAGGTGGTTGATGATGACAGTCTCTTATCAGAGGGCCCCCAAGGTGTTGGGGTTGTTCTCACAGACCCTTTGGGAAGAGTTGTTTCTTTGGCTGATGTTCTGCCCCATGCCAGACAAAAACACTCTCTATACCATGCCCCAGAGCTAGTTCTCTGGAAAAGATCCTTGGCCTTCAAGGCTGAGCACCTGTCCTCAACTCCCATTTTCCTCAGCTCTTTAGGGACTGTGGAAAGGAGGATGTTCTTGTCATAGGTGTCCTTGACCTGGCCATTCTGAGATGCTGGGGTTGGACAAGCCCAGTGTTAGACCATGTAGTAGTTTCTGACGGCTGCCTTAGCAAGTTACCCCAAACTGGGTGACTTATGTGTGCGGGGGGGGGGTACTTTTTCCAGTTCTTAGCTGAGACCCCTTATAATAAAAGATTAAAAGGAGAAAAACAAGTTTATTAACCTTTATACCTCATGGATACGTGAGAGATACACATGGGGTAAAAATGAGTAATTGTAAGAGGTAGTTGAGAATTCAGGCTTAAACATGTTAATAGGGAAAGGGAGGGGAATGTAGGTCTCTTAGGGAAGAATAAGTGATTTTTAGGAAAGATGAATGGGCCCTTTGAAGAATAGATGGGTTTTTGTTTGTTTGTTTTGTCAGAGTTTGGGTGTGGTGTTGACTTCTAGTCTCCTTTCTTGAATGAGTCAATCTTCTGTGGTTGATAAAACTCCTGGGGAGGGGATTTATACAATTGAATTTATTTTGGATAATTTGTTTTTAGGCAGATAAGTGGTGTTGACAGAAAGCCTCTTCTTGTATTTACTGTTTTTCACCTGCCTATAGCCTATAGCCCAAGTACACCAAAGTAGCATATTTTGGGGTGGCATATTTTGCTGCCTTTCATTCACAACAACAGAAATTTACTCTCTCACAGTTCTGGGGGGTTAGAAGTCCAAAATCAGGGTATTGGCAGAGCCATGCTCCCCCCAAAGGCTCTAGTGAAGAATCATTCCTTTCCTCTTCTTGTGGCCACCTCACTCCAAACCTATACCTCTGTCTTCATATGGACTCACCTTCTCCTTGTCTTCTCTTCTGGCTCTTAACAAGGGCACTTCTCATTGGATTTAAGACCTGCTCATGTAATCTGGGATGATTGCTTCTCAGTATCTGCAATATCAAGATGTAAATCTACAAACTTTTTCCAAATCTGGTCACATTCACAGGTTTCAGGGATTACGACATGGCCATATCTTTTTTGGGGGTCACTACTCAACCATTACAGGCTAGAGGTTGGGTCTGTGTCCTTATGGGAGGACCAAAGGGTCTGCTGCAACATTGTCCTCTGTACCCCAAAGTCATGGACCCTTGTGGCTGGGCATCTCTGGCCTGACCTTTCTGGGTCTAAAGCCTCAACTCTTTCTAGGAGAGGCCAAAAGATTGAGAAAGTTTCTTCCAGAGGCAGGAACATAAGCCCAAGCATTTGGTGCCCAGGATTGCTAGGACATTAGGATTGCCGTCTCAGGCACACTGTAGTGCCCAGACTTTCTTGAAGGGGTAGCATCTGGAGTTCCTCTGTGAGGTTGGTACAGTCTTAAGCCAGAAATCCTTGCTGCTTATGTAAGCAGGTGAACTTCACGATAGTTACTGTAGCTATAGTTCAATTTTTGTGGTGAAGTGCAATGGCTGTGAACTACAGGACTCCGTGGCCTATGAGAAATCTGGTGATTGTGAGGGTTAGGTGCAGCTGAATTTCTGTTACCAGAATTCCTTATGTAAACACGCTACACAGGTAAACGCAAACAGTAGAGTTCAAATAAGAAACTATTCTTGGTCATGGTGGAGGTCAGTTGTGGGCTATATTTCAGAGTTAACAATCAAGCTAAAGAGAGTCCCTCCTGGCTTTAAAGCTACTGTTGATGGAACAATAATAACGTGTGAGTTGCTCTTCCTTTCTGCTTTCTTCAGGTCAAAGCACTGTTAAATTCTTTGATGATAATTGTTCTCTTCCTTCTGTCTTCCCGACATTCCTTCTTCCTGTGGTTCCCCCTTTTCTTTGCTCTTCTCAAGACTCCACTGCTATTAAAAATGTTAACAGGATTCCCCTGTTGATAGGAACTTGTTTCCAAAGTGATTTCAAGTGGTTCCATCCAAAACCTTAGGTGGTTTTTGCAGATTGATCTTCTTGGACCGCTCTCCTCCTTTGCCTCCCATGGGGAAGGGTGCCAGACTATTCCTTGGCTCTCTTCCAAGTGTGTCCACAGCCAGTTGGTTTCTAGTTCACCAAGAGCAGAATAATCTTGGGTAAACATGGCCGTTGGAAAAAAAGCAAATATTGGTCTTGGCAATTGTAGTCTCTCAAGTGTTTGGCCCCTCGTGTTAGTGGACAAAAGAGAGTTACACTAGAGAATGTGGCATCAAATATCACATCTGGTTAAAGAATATTGGTAGAAATATATAAAAGATTTGTAAAAGATCATGTCAGTTCTTTATCTTTTTCTCCCCCGTCCCTCTTTGTCTCCCTGTCTCTTTCTCCCCCTCCTTGCCTCTCTGAACAAGTTTGAAAATTCCTTTAACACTTAATTCTACTTGCTTAAGCCAAGTCTTCTCAACTTTAACTTACTGACATTTTTTTAGGCCAGATAATTCTTCGTTGTGTGGGGCTCTTCTGTGTGTTGCAGCATGTGGAACAGTGATCTTGGTTTCTAACCATCAGATGCCACTAGTACCCCTCCCCAGTTGTGACAACCAAATATTCTTCCAAACCATGCCAGCATTTCCCGAGGGCCAGTTACCCATGGCTGAAAACCACTGGCTTAAGACCATTCTTCCCAGAGTGGTAGCATAAGATGTCTTGAGTTTGGTGATGGAAGGGTGTCTGGATGTAGGGAGGAGTGGTGGCGGGGGTCCGTTGACGGTTACTTCTTGAGAGTCCCCTTCTAACCCAGCTGTCCTCAATATGATCATGATGTGGGTCTCACAGAAGTGAGGGCTGTTGGTGATTATCAAATCACCATTATTTGCTATTAACTTTTAGAGCAGGTATTACCTATTTTTTGCCCCTGGATTATTGCCATTTTTCTGGTGGTTTTAAAACGGGGAGGCCAGTCACAATGATAGTGCTCCAGAGATGGGCCTGACACTTGGCACCTTTCCATTGCTTGATTCCTCAACTGGGCAACAAAGCATGACAGGAGTCTATTGCCCATCATGCCTGTGAATCAGTCATACTTACTTCATGTCATCAGAGGGGAAGGTGCCAAATTTTGATGTCAAGGTGACACACTGATTGGGCAGATGTAGTCCGGGGACCTTCTCAGGCGTCACTGCATGTATGTACAGCCAGCAAGTCTTGCTTCTTTAGACAATTTGAAATACTCTATCTCAATGGAACTGTTACAGGAACTACCTTTAAAGCCTGAAGCATCTTCATCACACTTTCAGAGTTTGGAGTTTGTTGCAGAAATGTCATTGTCCTAACAGGTGAAATTTCACCTAATTAGGTGAAAGTCAGTGTACTGTACCTTCATGTGTCGCCTCCAGTTTGTTTTTTAATTGGAAATGGCAGACATCCGCCGAGGTAGGAAGAACAGTGCGAACCCCCACGTACACATCACCCAGCTCCCATGGTTAATACATGATTGATTTTGTTTTGTCAAGAACCCCTCCTTCTCCACTCGATTATTTTGAAGTAAACCCTCCACCTAGCATTTCGTCTGTGTACATGTATATATATTTCAGTATGCAACTGTAAAAGGTGGAGGTTCTTTTCGGAAGTGTAATTATTATCCCTAAAAATACATGAACTAGTTTTAAACCTAAAAATGTTTAATACTAAATGTCTATCCGTTTGGTTGATAAGTCGCTCAGGTCTCTTGCAGTCTACTCTGTATTCCCTCTCCATTGAATCACAGCGTCCCAGGGCAGGACAGGGACCGGGCTGTCTTTCATTCTCTTTGTGTCCTCATGTATTAAGGTGTAGAGATGCCGCAGCTGTTGCCTGGCACTTGGTAGGAACCTAACAGGTACCTCTTTTGCTTCTAGTTCTGTAAGTTAGGTTCTTCCTTCTGGGTTCTTGGGCTTAACATGATACAGAACCCTTTTCTCAAAAGAAATGCTCAGCTTGCAGGTGCTTTCTATTGTCTGGAAGCTCTTCCCCACATGTGTGCCCTTAGGTGGGCTGCTGACAGCACCCCCCCCCAAAAATGAAAACTTTTTCCCCCCCCCCCGCCAGACTTTTCATGCCAGAATATGTGGTACCAGCCAGAGGTCTGGAAGTACATGAGAGGTTAGTATCTGCTGACTCTACATTCTGTCAGTGGCCAAACTGCACCCAAATGCTGCTTCCCAGCGCTTTCGTTCGAGGCTGCTTTCCCTGCCCCAGCCTTTCCTGCCCTGTGGGCCACCCGACTCCCTGCTGCCACCTCACAGCTGCCCTCCCGACGTGTCCATCCGCTCCTCCTGCGCCTTTCTCTGTCTTGGCCCGGTGGCTGCTCCTTAGCCATGTGCGTCTCTCCTGGCCAGCCCTGGCTTCATCAAGAAGCGCCTCTGGCTGTGAACCCATGAACGTCCCAGCTCCTGAACGGACTCTTGACTGGCTCTCTGTTACCGCCTTACCTTCCAGTTTTCATAGCCCCACCCTGAGTGAGGTGTGGTTTGTCCAGAAATCGTGCCCCTGGACATTGTCTGCTCACCCTGATGGCACCCTGTTTACACGTCCTTCGCCTGTTCTTTGACCTCACTGAAACCTCCCTATTGAAACTCCCACTCTGTTAGGCTCCCCGCTTTCACTTCCTCCTTCCAGTAGGCCTTCTCTGAGGGACTCGAGCTCCCTGATGCCCTCGCCCTGAGCCCTGGCGAATAAAGGCCTCATGGCCACCTCTGGGGACCCATCAGAGATGCACACATGATGACCACCACCTCTGCTCAGCCCTCTTTCCATGTGCTGTCCTTCTAGGGGCCTCTGGTCCATGCATGCTTGGGTTCTTCCAGGAAGTATGCAGACTTATCACCTTGTTTTTAGTCCCTTTACACCATCCCCTCCTCAGTACCCCCTTTTCAGAGAGCATGCTCCTCCCATCTCCAGTGGAAAATACAGGTCCCCAGGTGCCACCTGTCAGGCTTCTCTCCTCTGTTGCTGCCAGTGTCCAGGCTTGGGGAAGTTCTCTCCGGTGGAAGTGTCTCCCCCTTCCCATCTCCCATAAGGTCCCCTTGCTCCAGGAATCCCCCTCCTCTTCTGGGCTGTGGCTTCTCCTTTCCTTCAGTCTATAGCTTACTGGAATTCCCGAACCTTTGAACAGCAAAACCAACTCTCCCTTAACTCCGAGGGGTATTCGTTATTAACCGTCTGTACTGATGAGGACACTGAGGCTTGGAGGGAGAGTGGCTGCCCAGGGTCCTAGACGGCTGCTTAGTGCCAGTGCTGGGGAGGAGCGCCGCTGCCTGGCTCCCTGCTCTGGTCACCAGCCTCGGGTCTGAGCTACCGGCAGGACGCAGCCTTGCTAGGAGCCCCTCCGTTGGCTGGAGCCAGGGCTAAGGAGCCAGTGTTGAGACCAAATGTAACGGAAGTGACTGCTAGTCTTGAGAGTCAGTTGCTCAAAACCCTCTGTACATGGTCGGTGCCTATGGATTAGCTCCTTACCTACGAGTTTTTAGCTTTTAATCTCCACTTGGCTTTTAAGAAACACTTTAATTTTCACCTGTGGGGAGAAAACACTTGACATTTGTGCTTCGTTGAGGTGTAATCATTCCACGTATGAACTTGAGTTTGTATATAATTGAATATTTCTGAAATTGGGACCCATCACCACTGGATTATAGCAGCACCATGTGGTTTATAATCCATGGCATATAATTGAAGAAAGAGGGCATTGTAATTGTAGATGTACAAATATGACTGTGTTACAGATCCTCATCTGAGCTATGTCCTGGAAATTGTTCTGTTTTACTCACTCTCCCCTAAGTGGTAGTTTTTCTTCCCTAAAAACAGAGCCCCAGCTCCCTTCCCGCTTGTGCTTTCTTCTGCCCCCAACTCTTAAACGTGGAGAATGAGATGACCAGGAAATTGGGGTTTCTGGTGAGTAGGTTTAGTGTTTCTGAAATGAAGGGTCAGTTAATTTATAATTTGTTTTGGACTGGCCTACTTCTGCAAAATGCAATAAAAATGAAATATTTGAGAAAAATACAAAATAGAAGCATTTTTTAATCACATTTAGCCAACATGAATTGTTAAATTGCTATAATAGTTTCCAAATGTTTACTCTCCATTTCTGTACTTCAGACCAGTCACACACTGGTGGTGGGCAGACCACCCTTTGGGTACCATTGGGCTAGATAATGGAGGTTTTACTTAGTTCCTCTATTTCCATGGAGTCATGGAAAAAAGAAAAAAGGTCCAACTTACTCTGATCCCTGCTGACCATTAGGAAAACATAACTGGCAAGCACCCTGAAGTCCACTGACCTTCAGAGGTCAGGCATAATGTTTGACTTTTCCTTTAAAAAAGAAAATCAGGGGCACCTGGGTGGCACAGTTGGTTGAACATCTGACTCTTGGTTTCCGTTCAGATCGTGATCTCAGGGTCCTGGGATGGAGCCCCGAGTTGGGCTGTACACTTAGTGTGGAGTCTCCTTGGGATTCTCTCTCCCTCTCCCTTCTGCCCCTCCTTCCCCCCCGCCCCCACTCAGGCACTCTCTCTCTTTAAAATAAATAAAACTTAAAAAAAAAAAATCAGGGGAGCCTGGGTGGCTCAGTCATTAAGCATCTGCCTTCGGCTCAGATCGTGATCCCAGGGTCCCGGGATCGAGCCCCGCATCGGGCTCCCTGCTCGGCAGGAAGCCTGCTTCTCCCTCTCCCACTCCCCCTGCTTGTGTTCCCTCTCTTGCTGTATCTCTCTCTGTCAAATGAATAAATAAAATCTTTAAAAAAAAAAAATCAGTGTTCAGTACTCAGTTAAATCAGATGTTCATGATTTCATCCCCTGTAAACGAGTAGAAGGCAGGTGAGTGGCTCTCCTGGTTTATGGAAGATGCCCAGCCCTCCCTTGTCTAAGAGTAGAAATGTGGGTCTGTATATTTTCTCAGCTGCATAGAGTGTAATTTTAATACCCAAGGTCATAACAGCCAGAAGAAATGTTATCATATTCCGATTGTGAGATAAAAAAAATATGGACTGGGAATTGCTTTTTAAATAGCACAACATTTAAATATTTTGATTCTCATTCTGAAGGGGTCTATCTGATGATTACGTGGTATTTTATGCTCAAGGTAGCTGTAATGGTCTTACTGGAACACTTAAATATTCAAATCTTAATGGGAATTGGCAGGAACCATTAGGGGAAGCATACAAGATAATCAAAAACAAGTCCAAGTGAATTAACTTTAGCTTTAGGGTTATATTCAAGTAACTCTAGTTAGGCTGGGTTAACCTGAAACATATTTATGCCATTATGAAAAGGAATTAGAATCTAGAGAAGCACTGTACTAGAAAGGAGACTTAAAATTTTAGATTTTCTTTTTTTTTTTAATTTTATTTTTTTAAAGATTTTTAATTTATTTATTTGATGGAGAGGGAGCACCAGCACAAGCAGGGGGAGCAGCAGAGGGAGAGGGAGAAGCAGGCCTCCCCGCTGAGCAGGGAGCCCGATGCGGGGCTCGATCTCAGACCCTGAGATCATGACCTGAGCCAAAGGCAGAGGCTTAGCCGACTGAGCCACCCAGGTGCCCCAGAATTTTAGATTTTTCTAATGGCCACATTTTAAAAAGGTGAAATTAAATATATTTTATTTAACCCAGTACATCAAAATGTTAACATTTCAAAAGACATAAAAATTATTGATGAAGTATTTTACTTCTTTGTACTAAGCCTTCCAAATCTCTGGACTTAACACTTACTGCACACGCTGATACAGAGTAGGTACACGTCCAGTGCTCCCCAGCTTTGTGTGGCTAGTAGCCATAATATTGGGTAGTACAGATACGGAGAATCAAAGGCCACCGTGAGGTACACAACTTGCACAATGCCCTGAGTAGTTTTATATTTGAATTACGAGTTGGTCCAAAATAATTTTTTAATGATTTTAGTTACCTTAGAGGGGACCACAGTGGATGCTCTGGGGAGTCATCCTTCCCCAAAGGCCTCTGGCCACCTGCATCAGTGATTTTTAACAGATCAGTTCTGTGGGTAGACTGGTTATCTCACCTCAGGGCAGGGGAGGAAGCATGAGAATTGCTTTTACTGATTCTCTACGGGTAGAGACAAGAGACTCAAGTAGGGTTCTACTTCTTTTTTTTGTTTTTTTTGTTTTTTTTAATTTCAAGAGATTGAGGAAGAAGAAGAATGGAAAGTTTTGTTGTTTTTTTTTTAAATATAAGGGTATTATGGAAGAAACTTGGTTCTAGAGAAGACTTTGCTACTAGAATATGTATTTGTTCTTTTTCACCAAGAGCAAGTAAAGGCTAAGTTACCCCAGTTAGTGGAGCCATTGCTGGGAATGCCAGAGAAACATATAAAAGTAGAAAGTCCTAGTTATGCCCAAGCAGACGACCTGGAGCATCAGAGACCTCACGTCCTGAGTTTCCTCCTTGGGAGCAGGGATCTCTGGGCAGAGAGTGGTGGGGCGGGGGGGAAGTCCTGTCCACACTCACCCAGCCAGCTCCTGTAGTGCCAGGATTCCTAACTCGGGCCTGTTGAGTCCCTATTAGGTCATCCGGGTCTTGCTGTGTGCAACAGGGAACGGGGTGGCTCTAACTCAGATAGGCATAAGTTTAAATTTTTTCTTTTTTAAAGATTTTATTTATTTATTTATAGGACAGAAACACAGTGAGAGAGGGAACACAAGCAGGGGAAGTGGGAGAGGGAGAAGCAGGCTTCCCGCTGAGCAGGGAACCCGATGCGGGGCTCGATCCCAGGACCCTGGGATCATGACCTGAGCCGAAGGCAGATGCTTAATGACTGAGCCACCCAGGCGCCCCAGTTTAAATTTTTTCTAAGTGACAACAGCTTTCTTCATTTTCTGATGAAAAATACTCGTTTTATAAAACTGTTAGGATGAAATGGTATGGTATTTGGTATTTGCCTCAAATGAATGGCCAGTGAGGGTGATTGGCACAGAGCCGGGAGAGGCTCTGGATGAAATGACTGCCCGTGAATTGGTAACCGTGGAATCAGAAGGATGCGGACTTAGGGGTTCGTTAAAATATTCCCTTTACTTCATGGGTGTTTGAACTTTTTAGCAGGAACTCTTAAGTATTTACATGGTGCGTGAAGTTTTAAAGAAAATATCTGAAACTCCACCACTCAGAAATAACTGCCCTTAA
Organism: Phoca vitulina; assembly: GCF_004348235.1. Classification (NCBI taxonomy): domain Eukaryota; kingdom Metazoa; phylum Chordata; class Mammalia; order Carnivora; family Phocidae; genus Phoca; species Phoca vitulina. Next base: position 28,618,773 of record NW_022589723.1, read on the forward strand.
TTTGAAGCCATTATTTGAAAACCACATACTATAATTACGAATGGCGAAAATGTCCCGAAAGGAATACAGGAAAGCGGTGGGTCCTTGTTTTCTTTTGTTTTAAAGATTTTATTTTTAAGTAATCTCTACACCTGTGGTGGGGCTTGAACTTATAACCCCGAGGTCAAGAGTTGCACGCTCCACCAACTGAGCCAGCCAAGCCTCCCGTGAGTCTTCATTCTTGCTCTGAGATTTTATGCCAGTTATATAGCCAGGAGGTCACACATGGGAAGAAGAAAGTTGGTATTTCTTACAGGCATGTTTGCCCTGGCCTTATGCTTCTGTGGTCCTTGGGTTGGCTTGTGAGGGACGTTTTCCTCTCTGCCTTTTGCACGGGAGTGAGGTGAGGCTCAGAGGACCCACACTGCCCATGTTGACCCTGCAGGAGTGTAAAGGAACCAGTATGCCACTGGCCCTGGTGACCCAGCACCAGGCTCTGCACTGAGCACTGGAGTATACCTTACCTGACATAGTCGTAGAACCCTGTAGAACCTGTATTAGAATGAATACAACATGATGTAATGAATCGCCAAATTACACAGAGAAATCTACAAGATCCCTGGAAATTGAGAGGACAGCAAGAGTAGGGGAGACCTACTAATATGTAAAGAATCTAGCCAGATGAGGAAAGATAAGAGGAATTTAATTTTTGAAAAATTTGTCAGGTGGCAATTCATGAAGACCCAAGTGCACATAGTAGGAGATGTTAGGGCAGCAAAAGTGCTTTTGAAAGATGAATTTTGAGGGATACAATAGCTACTAATCAGAGCCAAGTGATGATATGTTCTTACTTATAAAAAGTAAGTGTCCCTGATTTTCACATTGTGTATACCTGAGTAGCTAGTTTGTACTTGATAAGCCAAACCATCCTTCCAAATGACCCGATGTTCTTGTTTGTGGTCCTTATTTTATGTTGCCCAGAGGCTGATGAAATTTCACAGTGCACTTTGATTCTTGCCATTGCTTTTATGTTGTCATACGTTGGCTCATGGCACCCAGGCAACCATGCATCGAGGGCTGGAGGAATGAGCCATTCTGTGCGTTTGTGGGAGTTCAGCACGTCTCCTAAATAGGATGCCCATTCCTTCTCCTGGGTGCAGCCTTGGGATATTCTATTACAGTTGATGAGTTTTCCACTGCTGAGGAAAACCAGATGGCTTACCACTTGAGGAAGTCACATTTTCTCGTCTCGTCCTTTAGTTGAGTTGTTACACTACAGAAGCAGTTCTTAAGGTGCTAGTATGGGCGAATAGCCCTCAAATTAGAGGCTGAGGTGGCAGTGGGAATAAAAATAAGGAGGTTACAGCTACTTAGGGTCAGTTCTAGCAGGTTAGAACACTGCCCGGGCAGCCCCTGCTTAACCTCACTACTCTGTTACGTACAAGTGATGTAGAGGTGGCCCCTGGATTCTTCATCACTGTTTCTAATGCCCAACCCCCCTTGTCTCACACTCGCTCTGTCCCTGGGCTCTTCCCTACGGTGGTGAGGGCCCCTGTAGGTATTTCCCTGGCTTTGGTGCCTCGGGGGTGGGGGGGCATATGGAGAACCAACACCTCACCTTCCTTTCTTGCTTTAAAAAAATTTTTTTTTAATGTTAATTTTTTTTCACAGATTTTTTTTTTTTTTTAGAGCACTTTTAGGTTCACAGCAAATGGAACAGAAAGTATGCAGTTTCCATATACCCACTCACCACACACGTACACAGCCTCCCCAACTACCAGCATCCCTTACCAAAGGGTACGTTTGTTAGAATCAGTGAACCTTTGTGGACACATCATAATCACCCAAAGTCCATACTTCACATTAGGGTTCACTGTTATACATCAGACATGTGTTGTACATTCTGTGAGCTCTGACAAATGTATAATGACATGTATCCACTATTACAGTATCATACGGAGTAGTTTCACTGCCCTAAAAACTCTATTCCATCTATTCATCCCTCCCTCTCTCCAGTCTCTGGCAACCACTGGTCTCTTTACTCCATAGTTGTACCTTTTCTGGAATGTCCTATGGTTGGAATCCTATAGTACGTAGCCTTTTCACAATGGCTTTCCACTTAGTAACATGCATTTAAGTTTCCTCTGAGTCTTTTTCATGGCTGATAGCTCATTTCCTTTTAGTGCCAAATAATATTCCACTGTACGGTTGTCCCTTTGTGGTATCTTCACTGCAGCTTTTCACCCCACCTTTCTAAGACATGCTCAGGTAGTCGATGATAACATTTGCCTCTTCTTGTACCTCTAGTTCCACTGTTGGTACTCGGCGTGGCTTCGTGCTCTCCCACAGAGTCCAAGTTGGAGTGACTGAGAGGACAGATTTGCTTTAGGGGTTAGGGATGAGATCATAGCTTGTAGAGGGTTATTTTTTTGTCCTGTTCTCTAATCATTGAACCTCCTAAAACCTTTGCTTGCTTTTGGGATAGGAAAGAGGGAATAAATAATAATGATATAGTTCCCTAATTAACACCGGGCCAAATAGGAGAGAAGCTTACTCAAAGGTTTGTGGCAGAAGAGTGAGACCTCAGCCAATCCCTGGGATTAAAAAAGGAAAAGGGGGCTTTAACTGGGACCTTGACTTTGAGGTACAGGGGTGACTTTGAGGCACAGGAGGGTGATCATAGAACAAGGCAGCCCCTTCTCTTCTGTACATGTATGCACGTTCACACATACCTAGGCACACACACGTTCAGACACCTGACCCAATCCTGACTGTTTGGCTCTACCCCAGCCTTTTAAAGCCCCCTACTCCAGTGTCTTGGAGTTATTAATACAAGATATATTTGATATGTGAATACTTAATGTGTGTTAGGAACTATGCTCTAGCCGAGGCTAGGACTATGGAGGAAGCCACAGTTCTTGCTTCTAAGAGCTCATAATCTAGTGGGGGACTATATACACTTAAATAGATGATTTCAACGTAACATGGTTAAGTGCAGAGAGAGAGTTGTGGTTGATGAAGTCTCCCCAGAGTAGGTGGAACTTGTTGGGCAGCCAGGTGAATAGCAGTGTGGGGAGCATATTTTAGGCATGGGAGGCTGGGGGTCAAGGGCCACCTCAGGGGAAGCAGCTTAGAGGGTGAAGGGTTTGAGAAGGAGCACCAACTTTCAGGACAGGTAAGGTGGGAGGTGAGGAAGTAGGCCCTCGAGGTCCCTGCAGCCTGGGAGCTGAGGACACAACTCAAATGCTTGTCCCAGCTGGTTTAGTCTGGGGCTGGGGGAGAGCTGGCTTGCAGGGGGCATGCAGGACTGCCACAATAGATGGGAACACAGCCCAGCTAAGATTGGGAACTGCCATAGGAAAACCCTGGCCATGAACGGCTCTGTAGCAGAAATGGGAGTAGGGAAGGGTCTAATCGATTTAATTTTTGGAGTGACCAAGGAGGAACTAGAGCAGTATTTCCCAGCTCTTTTCTTCCCTCTTCCTTAAAGAAAAAAACACAGTTGTTAGAAATTTTTCTAAAATGCCTTCACCGATTTTGTCATAGTGAATTGAGTTTGGCAAAAATGTTGAAGTTCTTATTTGTTCATTTGAAGGTATTGTAACATCCCAGGGTTATTGTAAACATTATGTTCAGAACCTTGAAATTAATAACATAGGATATTTCTTGATGTCTGTATTCCATGCTCAGTTGCTTTTTTTCAGCAAATTGGTGATAAAAGCTTTTTGGTGTGTGGTTACAGCCTTCTGAAAGATAAATGTGTTTGTTCTTCCTTTCCACAAAGGAGACTCTCTTCATAGCTCTGATTAATTGGAATTCCTAGTCATTTGAATGTTAGTTAATTGGGCTTTTATTGAGAACAATTGGCTGTAACCATATACTGAATGCGATAGTCTAGAGACAAAAATTTTCTTCTAACCCAAAAGCCATAAGGAAAAATATATTTTTTGAGGGGGGTGCAGGACACGATGGTGGAAATGAAGTGGGGGAAGATAAAACATTTTGAGAAAAAGAAATAGGAAGTTTGAGGATTTTAGAGTCAATCTAAAATAGAAACCTGTACAATGCATATTTTGGCCAGTTGATAAAGTGGTGAGTTAATGATACACTTACATGAGCTCTCTTACTTCTCTCTTCACATAGTCCAATATTGGTGGGGCACCTTTGTACCCACACTGCTCAAGGGCTGGGGGATAGCCCTGCACCAAATACAGTCCCTGTTCCCATGAACCCCACGTTCTAGTTACTCAGATTATTAATTTCGTCTGATTCTAAGTGTCTGTAAATTTGTGAGAGAAGAGGAACAGGGAATTACAGAACAAGAAGGAATTCATGGCATCTCTCAAGTTTTTCTGTCTGATAAGTGTAGAAGAGGGAGTGAGGCAACTGGTATAATCCTAGCACCCCTCCAGTCCTCATGGTAAACACGTGTTTCCCCGGCTTTGCCTTAACACTGTTTGCGTCATTAACTGATCCTTTAGGGGCATTGAGCTTAGTCATGCAATTGTGAATGTAGTAGGGCAGAGTGAGCCTTCAATAATCATTTGCATAAAAATCTAATTATAACATTTTCCTGACTGTTGTGTGAGGCACTTGTCGCAGGACATGGACCCCAGGAGTAGAGGAGTCTGTGTACAAATGAGGTTGGAGCTACTTATTCATGATCAATATTAGCATCTTAAGGGGTCCAGAATGTTCTGCATTGGAGAAACTCTTTAATGTTGTTTAAACCAGCCTTTCCCACATTTATACTGAGAATCTTTTTTCTGGTTTGTTGTTTTTTTTTTTTTTTTTTTGCATATAACACCCCTGACTTCCTAGGTTGCTGGAATACTGCTTTGAGAGGAATGCAAAGAGATTTCTGGAGCTTTTCTCTTTGCCCTGCATAGAACAAGGTAGCTTATCATTTCTCATCTCTGAGGGCCTTGGGCATTGATGCCTTGAGCTTGTGCTTGAGTTTTTTTTTGTTTTGTTTTAAGATTTTATTTATTTACTTGACAGAGAGAGAGAGAGGGGTTGAGTTTCTTTTGACCCCAGCACCCAGCCTCTAGCGGGAAAGTCAGCAGGGAGGAGGCCATGAAAACAGAATGGGGCATTTCACCTTTGGAGTCAGATACCTTCTGACAGCAGAGCTGGACTCTATAAACATTGAGCTGTACTGAGACTGGAAAACTTCTCATGGTTTCAGAAAAAAGCAGGATAAATCCTTGGCAAGTGGTAGGTGTTGTAGGACATGGGGAGAATTTTGTTTTCAAAATTTCTCTTTACTCTTTGTCTCTTCCTGTCTTTATTTTAGGGCTCCTGAAGAACTATTTGGTTTATTTGCTTCTTGGATTTTGGTTTGAGGAATTAGTAATAATATTTGTCCAATGTTAGTACTAACTTCAAGCTCAAAGTAATACAGTTGACTTATGAACAGCACTGGGGTTAAAGTTGACACCCCCGCCCCCAGTCAAAAATCTGCATGTGACTTTTGACTCCTCCCAAATTTAACTACTGATGTAACCTACTGTTGACATGAACAGTCAGTACATAGTTTGTATGTTATATGTATTATATACTATGCCCTTACAGTAAAGTAAGCTAGAGAAAAGAAAATCATAAGAGCAAATACACTTACAGTACTGTACTGTATAAAAAAAAAAAAAATCCACATATAAGTGGACCCATACAGTTCAAACCCACGTTGTTCAAGGGTGAACTGTATACCTTTCTCATCTTCAGCTAAATTTAGATTTTCTCTGCTTTGCTTGGTGTTATGTTACAAAAGCACTTTTGTTAACTTTGGACAGTAAAAATATCAAAATGTGTTCATATTGGCCCATCTCCTGATTTTTAGGCTCATGTAGATGGTGTTAGGGCAAAGCTTGTGTGTATTGTTACACTATGCCCTTTTATTTTTTTTTTTTTTAAGATTTATTTATTTGAGAGAGAGAGAGAGAGCATGCATGAGCGGGAGGGTCAAGGGAGAGGGAGAGAGAATCCCAAGCGGACTCTAAGCTGAGCATGGAGCCCGACGTGGGGCTCCATCTCAGGACCCTAAGATCTCGACCTGAGCCAAAACCAAGAGTTGGACGTTCAACCAGCTGAGACATCCAGGCGCTCCACTATACCGTCTTTTTTTTTTTTAATTTTATTTTATTATGTTATGTTAATCACCATACATTACATCATTAGTTTTTTGATGTAGTGTTCCATGATTCATTCATTGTTTGCGTATAACACCCAGTGCTCCATTCAATACCCCGTCTTTTAGTGAAATGTTAGGGCAGAGGTGTTCTTAGCTGCTTCGGATATGTACCACATAGCGAGATTCCTGCCACAAGCCTTGTGAAGGCCCTTTATGGCTAGAAACCTTGCCTCCTCAGATCCCCATTCACCTTGGCCCCACACTGCTATGTGGATTATGCTGAGTGAAATGTGGAAAACAAGTGTCCATAAAACCCTCACAGTGAAAAAATACCTTGTATGGTCTCAGTCAGATTACTTAATATGAGTTTTGTTTCTTCAGTGCTGTTAAGATGATAATCAGTAGTGGATGTACCATTTTGGGGGCACTTTGCTCTAAGGCACTGAGTTAAGAACTTTATATATTCTCATTTTTTTAAAGATTTTATTTGACAGAGAGAGAGCACAAGTGGTAGGGGGAGGGGCAGAGGGAGAAGCAGACTCCCCACTGAGCAGGGAGCCCAACGTGGGGCTCGATCCCAGGATCCTGGGATCATGGCCTGAGCCAAAGGCAGACGCTTAACTGACTGAGCCACCCAGGCGCCCCTATACATTCTCATTTCATTTCTGTGTCTGAAATATCGAAGTATTACTATATCTGCTCTGGTGATGAGTGACCAAGGACTCTTGAGAGGTGTGTTGGAGCTTCTTGGAGCAAGGAGCACGTGGTCCAGGATACAAAAGCACTTAAGTCCAGTCATAATGTCCTGCTGGTGGTGACAAGTCAGTAGCTTTTGCCGCCTTTTGGTCACAGCTACCTGTGCCTCTCTCAAAATGCTCAGAAAAGGTACAACATGGGAGCTGCCAAATGATATATCAGATGATGATTCAAAGAAGTCTATTTTAAGGTGGAGGTCCTTAAATAATATTCTTCTGGTACCTTTAAATTAAGTTTCTATTTAATTGGAAGGGTCTTATGCATGTTAAAAATAAGCACTTTTAATAAGTAAGTGTCCTAGGTAGATACATATTCTGTTCCAGAGTTCTTTTAGGAACCTTACTATGGTCAGGCAATGAACAGTGAGTTTCTACCATGGGCTGTTCCCATCAGTGCTCCCACCAAGTTTGATTCTTGAGTATTGCTGATTGCTTTAGATGGACTATCTTCTTTAATCCTCACAAACAGCTCTTGTGCTGGGCATTATTACAGAGGAGGAAACTGAGGCACAGAGAGGTTGAGGCACATCAAGGCCAAGTGACGGGTAAATGACAGATCCAGGATCATTCTCTACCTTTAACCACTGTGCTCCCCTAAATGCAATATTTTGTCTCAAATCCTGATGTGTCTCAGCCTCAGATGTAGACTTGTCTGGCTCCCCATTCCCCTGCCCCCAACTATCCATTTGGAAAGAGGCCTTTGGACTGAGGAGGGGTGAGAAGAAAGAGGCCAGGGGATGTCCCTGGGTGGCCTGTGCGTTTGTCTGAGTTATGCCCTGGAGACACAGATCCTTGGTTAAGGCTCATGATTACTCATTTCTGAAATGGGATAGTGGTTCTTGTCCTTTTGTCTACTTTCTAGGGACATTGTTTTTGGGAGAGAGGGAGCCTCCAGGAGATGGAGAAGGATTAATTAGATTTGTACTTTACATCCAACACACCTATAAAGGGATTTGTATGTCTACAAGGGATTATAGCTTTTTAACCAGGTTTATAATTTTGGTATTAGGAGGATTCATGCATTATGTGGAACTTCTCAACCTTTAAAAATAGGGCAATGAGAAGAATAAATTTGTTTGCTGGAGATAAATGGAACATAATGGTCCTATTATGGGAAAACATTACTGTATTTTATAGTCTAAAAGAAAAAAAAAAGGCTTTTCATAGATAAACATAATCCAATAAAAATAAATCAGTGAAGTGGTTAAAACATTATAGTGGAGGAGGGGCGCCTGGGTGGCTCAGTCGGTTAAGCGTCTGCCTTCGGCTCAGGTCATGATCCCAGGGTCCTGGGATCGAGCCCCACATCGGGCTCCCTGCTCTGCGGGAGGCCTGCTTCTCCCTCTCCCACTCCCCCTGCTTGTGTTCCCTCTCTCGCTGTGTCTCTCTCTGTCAAATAAATAAATAAAATCTTTAAAAAAAAAAAAATTATAGTGGAGGATATTTTAACCATAGAAATGCCCCATCTGGACAAGTATGTCCCATTTGTTTTTATTCTTATTCAAATAGTCTTTTCATCAGTTCTCTTATCAGTCAGGAATGAATCTACCTGTCTCTTGAAAGAGTTTTGCCTTTGTTCTACTAGCTTTGAGTCTCTTGCTTCAGTTTCTTCAGCTGTAGGTCATAAACATTACATGACATTGTATGTGATAAATCTTCATTCTTGTGATTACACGGTTTACTGAACTATTTTCAAATGGGATGGGATGATTGAGAAGATGGAAAATAAAAAGCAGCGCTGTATTATGTGGTACTCGTTTGGTCACAAGTAACCAACTAAATTGAGCTGCTTACCTTCAAAAAGGGGGGGGGGCATTTATAATAAGGATACAAGTGTGTCTTAGAAACCCAAATGCCAAGACGGGGTGGCTCTGGGGAATGAACAGGAGCTGGAGATGAGGAAGGGAACTCTAGTCAGGGTTCATTACAAGCACATTTGTGATACAAATGTCACTAGCTGGAGGGAAAACTGACAAAAAGCAAGTAGAAATCTATGTAGTGTAACACTTGACACTTGAGCATGGGATTTAAATACGGCTCCATTGTATTCTTTGGAAAAATGCTCATTATAAGAAATTCAAACAGTATTAGAAGTGAAAATCCTCTGAAATGTCAATAATCAGGGGTAATTGTAACTGTTTTGATAAACATCCTTCTAGATAAGTCTTAGGACATCTGGGAACATGCACATACAAATGGAATCACGGTGTGCATGGTCATTTACCTATTTTATTCACGTGGATATCTTTTCATATCAATAAATACAGACCTACCTCTATCATTATTTCCAGTGTCTGTATGGTTTATTTCACATGTCTCCTGTTTGTGAATCTTGAGGACATTGACTTGTTTTCTCTCACAATTACTAATAATGCTATGTATGTCCACCTTTCCACTTATACAGTTAGTTAACTACTTTGAGTAAATCCTTAGAGGTAGCAATGCTGGATCAAAGAATGTGTCATTTCACACGTGGACAAAATAAGTGGTGGGTTACATCATGAGCTACGTCTGTAACATTGGCTGTTACCAGTCTTTGACATCTTTATCAGTCTGACAGGTTAAAAAACCCTCAATTTTCTAAAGTTGTATTTTTTCATTGTTAGTGTAGTTGATTATTTTTTCACATGTTTATTGCTATTATAATTCTTTTCATGGAAAGTTTATTGGCTTTGTCCATTTCGAGGGGAGTATTGTCTTACTGCTTAATTTTTTGCTTAATAAGGATAGCAACCTTTATGTGTATGTTGTGTAAATATTTTACCTAGTTTCTTATTTCACCCTTGGATGGAAATATCACCTTTTGTTCTTTGCTTTTATTTTTGACTTAATTTTGCCGTTCATAAATTTAAGGTTTTTTTTCATAAATTGGAGATTTTATAAAGGTAACCAGCCAAATGTCTCAGTCCTTTATAGTTTCAGTTTTCGATGTCAGGTTTATTTTTATTTATTTTTTAAAGATTTTATTTTTAAGCAATCTCTGCAGCCAATGTGGGGCTCGAACTCACAACCCCGAGGTCAAGAATCGTGCGCTTTACAAACTGAACCAGCCAGGCGCCCCTGATGTCATGTTTAGAAAGGCCTTTTCTGTCTGTATATTATAAAATTATTAGTGTATTCTTCTCGTACTCCTCTGATTCTATTTGGAGTTTATTTTTTCATTGGTAGAGATCTAGACTGTTCTTTCCCTCCTCGATAGCTAACCAGCACCATTTATGAACCAGTCTCACACACCTACCCAGATATGATTCCTTATATACTTGGTGTATTTCATATGAATACTTGGTTCTGTATCTGGCTGTTCTGTTTCATTGATTCACATGCATGTTGTCCCTCAGATACCTGTTTGTTAACTGTGGCTGAGACATTTTGATTTTTGCAGTTAATGGTGCTGCTTCTCTGCTTCAAATTGGGTTTCCAGGGACTGAGGTGCTAACTGGTCAGTTGTGAATGGCTCAGAGAACTGGGAATGGATGGGATCAGTTGAAGCAAGAAGGGGCCACTTCACAGACACGTTAGAGAAACTACGTAGGAATAGGGTGAATGAGATAAGAAGAGCTCATATAAACTAATTTTAAAAAGGACTAAGAGTGCCTGATCTCTGTTTTAAACACTGGGGGTGGGGGCAAGTGGGTGAGGAAATGTATATATGGGGTCTTTGTTTAAATTTGAAACCATTAAGTAGTTCTACCACAGGGAAGGGGAAAAAAATGTGTTTTTACCTCTTTGCCAACAGTAACATAATTTTGGTCTTTGAAATAACTGTCTTGGGACCTCAATTCCCTGTTGGTAAAGAGAATTCCCAGCCCATGTGTTGTAGCGGAAATTCATTGTTTCCTGAGTTACTTCCTTTCATGCTTAGTGTGGGGGGAAATGACCAATGTATAGATTGAGATTTTTTTTCTCCAAAAACTGACATCTCTAACATAACTTGATTCCGATGATTTTTATTAGTTTTAGGTATTGCTGTTGGAAGGCTTCTCAGATGCTTTAGGATATCTTCAGGGAAATCAACTCTTTACGTAAACTGAGAATTCAGGTGAGTCCTTGAAAAAAAATATATCTTCTTATCATTAGCTGCTCCCCTGCATTGATAAAAACATAAGTGTTGAAACATTGTCACTTACACTGTCTCATTTGACATTTTCTGAGGCAGGCATGTCGCTGCCGGTCTTGCTACTTGCATTGATGTTTATTTTTTCCACCTGGTAGTTGGGTAGGGTGAAGATAGGGGCCTTCAAGACGGGATGAGGAGCTGTGTTTAGCCTCCCTGCATGAATTCTCATTTTTCACACCCGTGGGCTTTATAAACGTTTCATTTTTGAAGTATGGGATAAGGAATTAATGTAGAAAATTGTAGTAGTCTTTGCACCGTGAAACTGCTTGGTGGTTCTTGGAGCCCTCCAGGGATGGCACACAGTTGCTCTAACATGAGATAAACTTTGGGTATAGGTTATGGCTTTCTCTCTTTGATAGTCCTGGGTGGGGCTGCATGATCCCAAGTAGCCGTGTGTGATGTACCCTCGGCAGGGACAAAGGTGATCTTCTGCAGGTCCTCGGTATGCCTGGATCGACCTTCGACAGGTTAAGAAGCAGTGGTTTATGCCCCTACACTCAAAAACCATATTGTGACACACCAGGCTTACCGGTTCTGTTCCTGACCAGCTGCACAACTGGGGACAGGTTGATCTTTACTGGTTTTCGTATACTCATCTGTAAAACGAAGGCTGGCCCAGCCCAGCCTGCTTCTCCCCCTCCCTCTGTTCCTCCCCACTGCTCGTGTTCTCTCTCTCTCTCTCTCTCTGACAAATAGATAAAATCTTAAAAAATCAATAAACTCGACAGTGTTTTAAGTTGTTGGATAAAAGCGTACAGAATCCTCCCTTCCCACCATTGTGGGCAGCCTCTGGCCAGGTGGTATCTGACAGATAGGTGTGTACCTGAAATGTGGGGACACTGAGAGCTAGGGATGTGGTGGCCTGGATGCCTGACTCCAGGGAGACCAGTGCAAAGATCGTGTGTGAGGAGGGTAGGGCTGGGTGGCGGTGAAGGGTATGGCCAAGAGTTCTGAGCTGAGAGCAGTGGGATCACATGTACATAGAATGGGGAAGAGGAAGGGAGCTGTCCTGCCCAGGACCCATTTTGTTGTGCATGTTGCCCTTTGAGGACCTACAGGGGGCACCAGGAGGTCCTATTTGATGAAAGGGCCTGGGCACACTGGGCAGGAAGCACAGCAGACCTAAGGTTTTCCCAGGATTTCAGATCTGAAAGCAGTGTGCCAAGTGCATTCTTTTGCCATGGGTCCATACAGAATGGAAAACTGTACTTTCCATTTACTTCTCCATGGGGTGTAGGGATGTGTATGGGGGGCAGCATGGGTGGAGGACTGAATGACTAGGACAGGAAAATAATGTGGGGAAGGAGCAACAATTACACCTCTTTCAGGATGCCTACACAATCCTGGCTGCTTTGGGAAGTTCTGTGAAATTATACTGTGGCCTACATTGATTGGAACACAGTGGTTCAGTCCTTTGGAATTCCTCCCCCAGGGATTTCTGACTTTCCTTTAACATTCCTATTTTCTGGAAACTTAAATGAAATTTGACAGGGGCGCCTGGGTGGCTCAGTCGTTAAGCGTCTGCCTTCGGCTCAGGTCATGATCCCCGGGTTCTGGGATCGAGTCCCACATCGGGCTCCCTCCTCGGGGGGAAGCCTGCTTCTCCCTCTCCCACTCCTGCTGCTTGTGTTCCTGCTCTCGCTATCTCTATCTCTGTCAAATAAATAAATAAAATCTTAAAAAAAAAAAAAAAAATGAAATTTGACAGACTTACCTTGTATTCCCTCCTGTCAACCCAACTCTCTTAGTTTACTGCCTGATTTGTATGGTTCATTTGGGTTGCTTCCTGGGGATATTTATTTCACTGCCCTTTTTAGGGAAAAACTAGATCAAACAACAACAACAGAAACATTTGTCTGAAACGTGTAAGGATATGAGAAATTACCTGAAATCTTGACACTTCGGCGAGTGTCTAAAGTCGTGAATAAATGCTAGCAGGAGCTTTTATTTTGACATAAACCAGAGAGAGGAGAATTGCTTTAAGGGACCTGGGCCTGGCTGAGTCTGAATACAACTTAATGAATGAAAAATACAATCAATCAGTCGTGTTCTGAGTATTTCAGAAGGCCAGGCACTGCTGGGTGAGATCTTGTAGGGATGAACAATTAAGAATTGGAGACCGCCATGTTTCCCAGGAAAAAACGTGTGCTTTTAAAGGGTTGTGTGCATGAGAGAGAAGAGGGAGATTGATAAAATGTAGACGGTGAGGGACACATGATAAATGACTTGTTTAGCATTGTACTTAATGACTCGTGATGTATTCTGGGTTTAAGAAAAGAAAAAAGTAATATTCTGAACTTATCTCCATTTTCCCTGCAGGCTTGTAAGAAAAATATTTAAAAACCAATTTTAAATGAAAAACATTGTTTTTGGCTCTCTGGGAATTTTGAATTCCCAGGGCTGTTTTCGGAGAGGGTCTTGAATCTATAAAATTCAAAGCAGGATCTACATAGCTCTTTGTCACTCTGTATCAGTCCCTTAAAAGCTATGACATCAGTGAAGGTGCATTCCTGTGCTTATTTTTCTTCATTAAAAATGTAATCTCTTATGCACTTTTGTCTTCCTGCCATCCTCCATTAGCTGGATTCTTTGGATTCCTCTGCTTGTTGGCTGTAGGTACTGCCACTTGCTCACCCCCCGGCGGGCTCCCTGAGTGGCTGGGAGTCCTAATTAGCATCATCCTAATTAGCAGCACATCCTTGATCAGGGTTCCCGGACACGTGCTAGGCTCCTCACTCTGCTCTCTGTGCCTCGTAAATGTTACAGAACAACAATGATTTCCAGATTGTTTTTCATAATTAAACCTAAGAATACATGAGTATAATAGAATATGCTGTTTCCTTACACTTTTGGCTAATTATGCTCATCAGTTAATTTCTTTCAAAGTTAGGCAGCCATGTGGAGAGCTCAAGATTTGAGGCTTTTCTCAGAATAGATCAGATTTCATGGATTTAAGCGCTCTGTAATATTTGTGTCTGCATTTAAATAGTCTCCTATAGAGCACAAACCTTTAAAAATCCTGAATTTTAGCTGTGAAGTCCCATATTCTGAAGACCTAATATGATCATCAAAGCTGTTCTGTTTGCCACAAATCAGAATTGGACAGCTTTCCAGAACCATTAAATGACTAGTTTACTTGCAGAGTTTAAACATGACTTTAAAATAGAAGTAAGCGTACTGTAAGACCAGCTGCGGTGGTAAAGGTTGAGGAAAACCCTACTGCTATGATCTAAGCAATAGTCTTAGAGAGGATCTTTCATTTAAAATAATATAAGTCAAAGTAATACATGCAAATGGTTAAAAATAGAAAATCCTGCAGAACAGCTTAGAATGAAAAGCAACAAAGGTCTTTTTACCCCACTTCTTCCCTCACTTAGTCTTCCTTTTCAGAAGCAACCACCTTTTTTTTTTCCCTGTAGATCATTTTCACTTTTGTGACTTCCACATGGATAAATATTATGCTTGCAGCACCAGTTCTCACGTTATCGGTTTTAAGAGCTGTTTATGGGGTCTTGTTGTGATTGCTGATGAGCTCACCCTGACCATCCCCGTCTCCCTTCCTCCCTGCAACTGATTCCCATTTTCAGTCCTATAGCTGCTTCCTGCCTGTACCTCAGCGGCCTTCTCCGTTCTTGTTCTGTCTCCTATATAGGCTGTTTCTTGTTTACCACCCCCCGCCCCCATCCACCTCTCCATTTGGGGCAGCTGTACCTTTGATTTTCCTCAAAGAAAGGATGCAAGGGAGAGAAAGCATGCAAGAGGGAGAGGCAGAGACCCCCACGGAGTGGGGTACCCAACGGGGAGCTCAATCCCACCACCCTGACATCATGACCTGAGTCAAAACCAAGAGTCCGAGGCCTAGTCACCCAGGCGCCCCCGTACCTTTGATTTTCTAGTGCTCAGAGTTGGTAATATTTTGTCGTTAGTGAGGGCTTCCATGATTTTACCTGTGACTCGATGCTGCACGTGAAATCCAGAACAGCATTTACTGTGTTGTGATCAAGGTAGCATCCGTTCCTGTCACAGCCCAGTCTGTGGTGAGATTATAGTCCTTCCTCTCTGAGCCTGATGGCCCCACACCTCCGTGGAGCATGTTTGAACCGATTCTCCCTTTTACGTGACACCAGCCGTCTTGGGCTCAGCCTCAGGTTTGCGTAGCCTCTCAGTCTTCCCATCCTTCCTGGAAACCCGCTTTATGTTTGGAGGTCTTACTCCCACAGCCCCCTGCCCTCCATCTTCCTCCAGAACCATTTGATCTCAAGGTATGCTGCCTGCCTCTGAGCAAGTGCCCTCGGCCAGGGAAAGCTGACCACTACGAGTACTGCTGGAATAATAGCTTCAGGCTCTGGTGTCTTTGAAGGGCCAATAAGCTGGGGTTTAAAATTAGCCATCATGTATTGAGGACCTGATGTGTTAGGCATCTAGGTATTTGAAGCCTGGTGTCTGTTGAAATCCTCACACCAGCCCTGTGGGACAGAAGCATCGTCACTGCTTCCGTGAAGAAGTTGAGATCTGGATCAGAGACTCCTCCAAGGCCTCCGCGGGCAAGTGCTTCTTAGATCCTGGGGTGGGCTGGGGGCATAGGTGTGGTTTCATAGGTGAGAAAAGATGTGTCCCTCTCTGCAACATCTTACACCCTTTCCTCAACACACCAGACCTCCCCTCCCTCTCGGCCCCTCCCGAGACAATTGCTGCCCCTCTAAGAAAAATAGTTCTGCTTAATTCCAGCCCCGTCCTTGCTGTGGGTATACTCCGGGGCCAAGAACTCATTATACAGAATTCTGTGACTGGAAATGGGGCTGTGGTGGTCCTTACCTACTCCATGTTCCCTTTGTGAATTTGAAGTGAGAAATGGGGCTTCATATATCCTCAACCCTGCTGGGAAGTGGGGGAAAAGGTGCTTTGACCCTTTGAGTTGGTCTTCTGCTTTATAGGCAGATAGCCCATGGTTGAGCGGGTGGATTTACTCTAGGTCCCTCTGTTAAGTCGTGGCTTTAATGCCTGCTGCCTAAGTGCAGGTAGCGCTTACTTACCAAACAGATTGACCCATTCAGTTTACGCTCTGAAGCGGAGAATGAAAGGGAAATCTTTAGAGCAGCACCTAGTTGACTTATGGAAGAGATAGCTGGCCTTAGTGAGGTCCAATCTTGTTTGTTTTGTTTTTTTTTTTTAAAGATTTTATTTATTTGCTAGAGAGAGCATAGGCGAGAGAGAGTGAGTGAGAGTACAAGCAGGGGGAGCTGCAGGCAGAGGGAGAAGCAGGCTTCCCGCCGAGCAGGGAGCCCGATGCGGGACTCAATCCCAGGACCCTGGGATCATGACCTGAGCTGAAGGCAGCCGCCCAACTGACTGAGCCACCCAGGCGTCCCTGAGGTCCAATCTTAGTGCATAGATCGGGGTCAACATTTACCTTGTTGCAGTGGTTACCAAGAATAATTTCCTACGTTAAAATACAGTAGTGATAAGCAGTCCAAGGTTACCCTACTAAGAACTTGGAACAATCTAATTCTGTGTTGGCTATTTGTAATTTTTATATTTATTGATTATAAGGATAGGATAGGGTGCTAATCAAGTAGGGTTATAATCTGTATGAGACATTTTTGGTTCCATTATACAAAGATCACTAATCTTCAGTCATACAGGTCCCTTGACACTTGTGTGAAAGTGATTTGGGGTGGGGGGCGGGCACCTGCATGCCTCAGTCTGTTAAGCATCTGACTTTGGCTCAGGTCATGATCCCAGGGTCCTGGAATTGAGCCCCGCATCGGGCTCCCTGCTCAGCGGGGAGTCTGCTTCTCCTTCTTCCTCTCTCCCCCGTGCCCCCGTCCCCCCGCTCGTGCTCTCTGGCTCGCTTTCTCAGATGAATAAATAAAAAATCTTTTTAAAAAAAGTTATTTAGGGGCGCCTGGGTGGCTCAGTGGGTTAAGTGTCTGCCTTCGGCTCAGATCATGATCCCAGGGTCCTGGGATTGAGCCCTGCATTAGGGCTCAGCCGGGAGCCTGCTTCTCCCTCTCCCTCTGCCCCCTGCCCCCCTCCCTCGCTTGTGATCTCTTTCTCTCTCTGTCAAATAAATCTTTTAAAAATTATTTAGAGGACCAAATCTATTTGCACAGTTTAAATCTTGATCAAAACTTTCTCCCATGGTTAGAATGTAGCTTCTAGAAGAGTGGGACAGAACCTAACCCTTCAAAGAGCAGGAGAAGGGAATAAGGTTTCAAATGCTTTTTTGAAATTATCTGATGCTGAATATTCCCCAAATTAGTTACATATTCTTCCATTCATTTACCTCTAAGTAGTGAAAAATGCCTCCATCTCCCCTGTAGGAGAACTTTTGGCTCTGGGCATTGGGGTCAAGCAGGATGCTCAATTCATTTTGCCGGCTCTTTGGAAAGTTTGATTTAGGCCTGGGGCATGAGCTGTGTGAAAGTAAGCCCCTTGTCTCCTCTGTTGGCCACTGTTCGCAGGAGTTTGGATTTAGAGGAAGCATATTCAGTGCTCTGAACTAGGGAGGACAGAAGTACAAATCGGCCCTGGAGCATCTATAACGATGTGGGCCTTGTTTGTTTGGCCTGCACGTTTCATGGATGCAGAGGCATCTGACAGATAAGCAGAAGGAGGTAAGTTCAGAGGAAGGAGATGTTTCTAAGGGGCTAGAGGTGGTTTCCAAGAGAAAGTAGCATTTATTTCGGGGTTAATTGGTTTAAGTTTTGCTACTTCTCGCAGAATAGACTATGAACCACAGTGGGTTAAACAAGATAGAAATTGATGTTTTCTCACCTATAATGAAGTTCTGAGGTGGGGTTGGCAGGGACTCGGACTCCTTGAGGGTGACTAAAATTTCATATCTTTCATGCGGGTAAATGTGTTTTTTCTCTGTTTTCAGGGTATGAAAAGTGAGGGTAAAATTTTAAAATAAGTGCTGGAAGCAAAAATCCCTTATAGACAAAATTGCTCCTGAACGTCCCTTGGGAAGATGTCACATGAGGAGCTGGTATTCTCTCTCCTAGTCAGTCCAGCAGAGTGAGCTTTTCTCCCTCTGCAAGAGCTTGTGCTGCTAAGTAGTTGGCGCCTGTGTTTAAGGGCCATGTTGTAAACTATAGAATGACTTCTGGGATCCGGATAGGGCCCCAAGAGAAACTTCCTTCCCTGGGCTTGCTCAGTTGCTGAAAATTCTTGTGTCTCTCCCATGGTCTTTCTGGGGCTTGCTTGCTCACTGAGCAGAGTGGGCGTGGAATTTCCTGCCAGATCGATTATTCATACCTTTTCTCACCAAAGTTTTCAAACACATTCAAAAGTGAAGAGAATTTTATAGTCAACTATAGGTCCACCACCCAGGTTCAACAGGGGTTAACCTTAGTTGTGTTTCGTCTATACCCTTCTGTCTTCCCACTCATGATTTTGAAGCACATCTTTACTATTCTATTTTTTTCTTCGATTAGTATTTCAGTATATGTCCTTTAAAGATAGGACTTATACCATATCCCAATAAAAAAATAAAAAATAACTTACCAGTATTTCCTTAATATCATTAAATATCAAATTAATGTTTGAGTTTTCTGTTGTCCTACATACTTTTTTTGTTTCTTTGAATCAGAATCCAAATAAGGCTTATACATGGCAATTGACAGATGTATCTCTAATCTCCTTTTAATCTATCCTGACCACTCCATCTCTCCCTTCCCTGCTTCCCCCACCTCCTCCCCGGCCCCTGTGATTTGTTTGTTGAAGAAACTGGGTTGTTTGTCCTTTAGAGCAGAGAATCTCAAATGGGAATGATCTCCCTCCCCCACCTGAGGATATTTGACAATGTTGGGAGATATTTTTAGTTGTCATAATGTCGGGGGGGGGTGATTACTGGCATCTAGTGGGTAGAAGCTGAGGATGCTGCTAAAATCCTACAGTACACAGGGCAGCCCCCACCGCCCCCCCCCCACAGCAAAGAATTATCTGGCCTAAAATGTTGATAGTCCTGAGGTTGAGAAACTCTACTATAGAATTTCCCATAGTGTGAATTTTAATTATTTCTTCTCCCTGGTGCCATTTAACTTATTTCTCTGTTCCTTGTGTTTTCTATGATGTGTTAAAGCTTGAGTTCTGGTCAGATTCAGATCTGGATGTTTTTTCTTTTTAGTCAAGGCTACATCATATGCAGGCAACGTATTTTCATTAAATATGTAGTCACTGGTGGTCTCTCTTTCTGTGATATTATTGGTCATCAATCATTGCCTGTATCCTTTCATTTATTAGTGATTGCAAAATAGCGATTCCCAGTTCTGTCATTCCTTCCTTACTTGTATATGAGAAGAATTACATAAAGACAAGTTTGATGTCAATTACTTGTTTACCTTGAGGTTCATGTAGGAAAGGATATTTTCCCTATCTTTTCAAAACAATGAGTTCCCTGGTGGCATTCTCTAACAGTGATCACTGAAGTTTTATTTTTTGTTTTTCTTTTTTCAGTGTAAATAGAATTGATGCATTTCAAATTAATCTTCTTACTGATATTCACATTGTCCCATGTTTGGCCAGTGGCAACTAATTCAAGTTGGCTCCCAAGACCTTTTGACAAAAACTTTTTTTGTATTCTTCCTGGTGTGATACAATGTCACAGGGTTGTCTTACCTATTTCTTACTCCAGATTTAGACCTACTACTTCTCCAAGCAACCCTGGTTCCTTTGGGTATTTAGAAAGTACAGTGTGAAAAGTAGGAATGTTTATTGTCATTGGATTCATCATTGCTTCTGGATCTTTTCAGTAGACCAAACTAGGGAATATGTACATTATGTGTATATATGTGTGTTTGTGTTTATGTGTATGTTATATATAAGGACAAAACCAATTATTAGTGCATACAGATACTTCTAAGTAAAATTCAGGTATACAGGGTTTTACTTCATCAATTTTATATCTATGATCCTTCCTGCACACCAGTTCTCAGTGATACCATAGTTTTTCATTTGCTTTATTTCATGCTGCATACACAACAGACTTAGTCATCACGATGTTTGCAATAGTTCTTATCTGTGTGATTGTGTCACCAGCTGTATATATAGTTAGGTTCATTGTTTGATTTTATTTTTGGTTTTTAGAGATTCCCCTTTTCAATTGAGTTTTGTGCAATACTGTCATGATTTCCAAGTCTCATCTATAATATGAGGCATATTCAGAGGTATTTGGTTTTACCCCTGTCGCCTCGCCGTCCTGTTTCCTCCTTTCTCATATGTAGCATTTGAAAAAAATACGGTTTATCCTTGCACGGGTTTTTTTTTTTTTTTTGAACTTTTTTTTTAAATTTTATTATGTTAGTCACCATACATTACATCATTAGTTTTTGATGCAGTGTTCCATGATTCGATGTTTGCGTATAACACCCAGTGCTCCATGTAATACATGCCCTCCTTAGTACCCGTCACCTGGCTAACCCATCCTCCCACCTCCCTCCCCTCTAAAACCCTCCGTTTGTTTCTCAGAGTTCATAGTGTCTCATGGTTCGTCCTCCCCTCCGATTTCCCCCCCTTCATTTTTCCCTTCCTACTATCTTCTTCTTCTTCTTCTTTTTTTTTTTAACATACAATGTATTATTTGTTTCAGAGGTACAGGTCTGTGATTCAACAGTCTTACACAATTCACAGCGCTCACCATAGCACATACCCTCCCCAGTGTCCATCACCCAGCCACCCCATCCCTCCCACCCACCTCCACTCCAGCAACCCTCAGTTTGTTTCCTGAGATTAAGAGTCTCTTATGGTTTGTCTCCCTCTCTGGTTTCATCTTGTTTCATTTTTTCCTCCCTTCTCCTATGCTCCTCTGTCTTGTTTCTTAAATTCCTCATATCAATGAGATCATATACTTGTCTTTCTCTGATTGACTTATTTCGCTTAGCATAATACCCTCTAGTTCCATCCACGTCGTTTGTTGCAAATGGCAAGATTTTGGTGGGTTTTTTTTTTTTTGATGGCTGCATAATATTTCATTGTATATATATCACTTCTTTATCCATTCATCTGTTGATGGACATCTTGGCTCTTTCCGTGGTTTGGCTATTGTGGACATTGCTGCTATAAACATCGGGGTGCATGTACCCCTTTGGATCACTACATTTGTATCTTTGGGGTAAATACCCAGTAGTGCAATTGGTGAGTCATAGGGTAGCTCTATTTTCAACTTTTTGAGGAACCTCCATACTGTTTTCCAGAGTGGCTGCACCAGCTTGCATTCCCACCAACAGTGTAGGAGGGCTCCCCTTTCTCCGCATCCTCACCAACATCTGTCGTTTCCTGATTTGTTAATTTTAGCCATTCTGACTGGTGTGAGGTGGTGTATCATTATTCTTGCACAGTTTTTTGATACCAACAAATATGTGTGTGCTTTCATATCTACATATCCCTCTCTTTTCCGGTATACAATAGTATACTATACACATTTTGATCTACCTGGCTTTTTTCACTTAATCTATCCTGGCTTTTGTCCATGGTGGTGCACAGAGAAAATCCACACTCCTTTGCACAGCTGCATGGCCCACCATTGTGTGGGTTTGCTTTAACTTACTCAGCCTGCCCTCTTGGTGGACGTGATGTCTTTCATCTTTTACTTACTAGGAATAGTGCTATATGGAATAGCCTTGGGCACTCTTAAATTCATTTGTCTTTTCCAACTTTATGAAAGTTAAAAGTATATATATAATGTGACTCTTTTTATGAGGAAAAAGAGGGATGTCTGCAAGCTGTTGGGATGAACTGAGCTTTGGGACGGGAAAGGGAAATTAGACTTGGGAAAAATGGAGACGAGCTTTTGGGTGGAGTAGACATTCTGCCTTCAAGTAAAAGAAAATCAGGCTTAGGAAGGTTGGTGGAGTGTAGGTTTCCATGAACTGTATTGCCAGGCCAAGGGCTTTCAATCTTCTACTTCAGGGTAGGAGTTGGCAACCTTTTCCCCACAAAGGACCCAGATTGTAAATATTTAAAGCTACCATCACTGTTGGGACTACTGAAGTCTGCTGTCGGAGTACAAAAAGCAGCCACAGAAAATTCATAAATAAATGAGTGGGGCTGTGTTCCAAGCAAACTAGATTTATGGGCCCTGAAATCTGGATTGCATGAAGTTACCATGTATTATGAAATAGAATTCTTAATTTTTTCCCCGACCTTTTAAAAATGTAAAAATCATTCTTAGCTTATTTGTCATAGTTTGCCAACCTCTGCTCTGGGCATTTGGGAGCCATAGAAAGTTCTTGGGCCCAAGGAGGACCTGCTCAAAAGGATTATCAACAGTGGATTAAAGAGGGCTCAGTCAGAGGGAAAGAGCCCAGGCTGTTAAGGAGGCTGTTGATGATCTCAACATGGATGTAATTGGAAGGTGTCTGTGGGAGTGGATTTCTTCTTTTTTTTTATTACCTGAGATTAGAGAATTATTGAGAAGCGATGCCTCATTTTATTGTTTGATAGGGAATTTGCATTTATTTATAAAATTTGTACTCTCTAATCTCCCATTGGTTATATACAAAGAGAGCACCAAACTCACCATCATGGTGAGGGTTTGGGGCGGAGTCCTCTCATTCCTGCCCCTATTTCCCACCCTCACCCCGTTGAGAAACCCAAGATTGAGCCCATTCACCAACGAGCCTTTTGTGTCAGCTGTCTTGTATCTCTCCTTTCCTGTGACATTTGCAGCTAACTATTGAGAAAATGGTATTTTGTTTGTGAGAGGAAAATCAAAGATGATATAAATGAAAAAATGCATTTTCACATAATGGAAATTATTAGAGCAACTTTTAAAATGTCACTGCAGATTAATGCAGACAAGAAGGAGCTGAATATATTAGAAAGTAGGTCAAGTTATCTCATGTTTATGAATGAGGTGAATTAGAGTGCAGGTTTAGGTTTATAAAATTGTGTGATACTATGGTTTATATGAATTACCCTAGCCCAAATGATATTATAACAAAATATAATTAAATTAAATTGAGTTTGTTTCTTTATCCTGTGTGGCTAAGTATTTTATACCTAATATTTTATGAATTTAATAAACTAGTAAAAGTGATGAGCTTCTTGTTATTGCTCACATTTCCTGTACTAGACACAGAATCGACTCTAGGGAGTTGAAGCTGAAGTAGATTGAATCCAGGGGATGAGTGCTTCCAGAATCCTTGGAAGGTGTGGAGGAGGAACTGGCTCTAGATTAAGCCTCTAGGATACCCCCCACCCCCAGAACCATTTTCTCCTACCAGACTCGGGAGAACTGCCGTGGCTGTTTGCTGCTGTGGGAAGCTATTGAATTAGAAACCCACTCTATGGGCTCCAGCTTCTGTACTGTGCCTCCTCTGCCAAGAGACCTTGCTTTTTGTGGATACCCTTACACTCTGCCTTTTTTACCCCATGACTCCGTTCCAAATCAAAGTTCCCCGTGAGCCCATCTCATTGGTGGAGAGTCTGTCCTCTTGGGCTCCATAGCAGCAAAGGAGTCTGGGCAATAAATCCAGCCTCTGCCTGCTACAAGCGAGCCAGTCCCCTGTGTTTGCCTCCGTTTTCATTTTCAGGAATTGCTGCTTCAGATCTGCATGCTACCACAGGTAGGTATTTGAAGGACAGAGTATCCGAATCTCCCCTCCTTGGATACAGAGGATACGGTTTGATAGACTTGCACGGTGATAATAGTAACAGGTGTAACAAGTACCACGCCGGTGCTACTAGTTAACTTGTATTCATTAACAGTGTTACTGATGACATAAAGAATTTGGTAAGGAAACATTTGCCAGTTTGGAAAGATCCTTTTGGGGGTTGGAATTAGTGTCATACTAGGAAAGGAACACCTGTGGATGAACAGTTAAAAAGTTCAGTGATGGTGGAATCCAGGCCTAGAGAACATATTGTCTCCACAAAGGATAGTAGGTCAAAATATTGTCCTGATCATCCCTGACTTGAGCATTGGTGGCACTAAGCCAAGTGCAAGGTCAGTGGTTAGGCTTTTGTTCACCATAGCATTGCCGCCTGACTTCCTCGCTGTTGGATTCTTCGATGAGTGTTTAAGTGGGTACCCCCTTTTCCATCTGGTTGGGAGGAGTCATGCACAAGTGAGGAACTAGATGTGGTCATTGATTCTGAAATTGGGCAGACGTGGGTTCAAGTCTGAATTCCACCACCGACTAGATTTATGGATATTAGCGACATTTGCTTTTCTGTCCCTGTGTCTTCTGTTTGGAATGGAGTTAGTGGTAGTGTTCAGCATAGGCCTGGCACATGGCTGGTGATCCGTGCCGGGCTGCGACTCTGTGTGGAGACACCACCATCAGTGATTGGGCTGCCCTCTGCCACCTTCTCATCTGCTGGTGCATTTTCCACGTCGTTACGCTACTTCGGTGTCTGCACGGCTGTTAACTTTCTCATCCTTGGCCATGGGTCCCTTGGATGTTGCTTCTCTTCTGTGCTTTGTGTGTGTGTGTGTTTGTGGTCCTTCTCCTGCCCTTCGAGCACCCTTGGATTTCTCTCAAGACTCTCTCTCCTCCAGGGGAAAGATCTTTCTAAATGCTTAATAGGCATCAGAACCATCGTGCGGTCACAGAAGTCATGGTACGTTTTTATTTGTCATTCAGACATCTAGAGCTCCTCCTGAGACTTGAAAGGCTAATGGCGGGGTGGCCCATCTGTGTGGCCCCTCCTCCTTAATGAGATTACTGATGCCATTTCACTGATGGTTTTCCACTAAAGTGGTCTTAATTCCATTGCCTTTGCATGTTTTTTCTTGGCTCCATCTCTCCTTTGACTTCCCCGCAGTACCTAATGTAAGTGGGTGGCAGTAGTTGGGAGCATCGGGGCCTCTATCCTTCAGCAAGCCTCCAGAGTGGCCATCTATTAGTGGAGTTTTAGGAAAACCTAGGGAATAATGAAAGGAGCAAAAATATCCTTCCACACCATTGTGTGCCAAGTGAGTTTCTATAAGTGTTTCTCATTTGATTTTTACCTATAATTTGGTCTTCATCCCTTCGGGTTTATTTGACCCCTTTGTGGCGCTGACCTGACTCCCTCTGGGCCCTGCACACGTGTGTGCATGTGTGCCTCCCTGTCCCTGGGTGGACCCGCTATCCCGCTCTCTCTGAGTTAACTGTCAGCACTCCATTGGCAGCGGGCCTCACACAGTATGTAAAGTGGAATCATGTCCTGCTGTGACATGTGACAGCAAGAACCACTCTCTGAACGGCTGTGAGCAAGTATGTCTTTTTTCTTCCTCTTTAACCTCAAAGACCTTGATCTTGAGCTGCTAATAATTTTGTGCAAACCCTGTCTGACATTTTTGTTAAGCCCTTGCCCAGGACTTGAGTGACCTGTTTAATGTGTATTTGAAGATTGGTGTTTGTGTTAAAAATTAGGTTGTGCTGTCCTCCCCCCCCCCCCCCCCCCGCCCCGGCCATCTAACCAACTCATCCAATAAGCATTTATTGAAGATCTACAAAGTACCAGGCATTCTGCTGGATGTTGGGGGCATTGTTGCCAGCAAGGTGGAGATGGAAAATACTGAAAATAGTTGGTGCAGAGGGTTTAAGAGAGTTGAAAGTAGATCTTGTAATATCTAGCAAGGGGTATAGACTTTTTCCTAAGAAGAGTCAGAGTCCTTTAAATGGTTAAAGCTGAGTAGGATCTAGTCTGATATCTTTAGGAAGGCCACTGAGTGAGATGTGGAGTATATATTCAAGGGCACTAAGAGTAGAAGTGGGGAGCCCAGTGGGAAGCTGTTGCAGTAATTTGGGCAGGAATGGTGGTATTCTGTGGCAGAAGAAGAGGACAGATTGAGAGATTCTTAGGAGGTGGTGGTCAGGACTTGGTGATTATCCAATGTGGGAGTGCAGGAGAGGCTCATGTCAAGGATGACTCTCTCTGCTGTGGCCTTGGCAATTGGGTGGATGTTGGTTCTCTTGAGATAAGGCACACAGGAAGGGGAGCAAGTTTGGGAGGGGTGGTGGCATGGGGGGAAGTGATGAGTTTATTTTTGAGTAAGATGAAATTGATAGGCTCGTGAAAGGGCTTGAAGATATGATGTAGACTTGGATAAGGAGCACAGGGGACAGATCTGTAGATCGGGTGGATGCAAGTCCCAAGAGCAGATGACATCCACCAGGCAAGGGTGTACAGAAGAGGGAGTAGGAGAGAACTCACGGGCCATGAGGTTTAAGCAAGGAAGAGAGCCTGTGGAGGAGACTGAGCAGGAGTGGGTCAGACAGATTGGGAGAATCTGCTAGAGTGGCCCCTGGTGTCCAGGGCGGTGCACAGAGGTAAGGACTGGAGTGGGAATGCCTGAACACCCTTGGCAGTGCTCATCGGAAGCCAGACGAGGAATACAGTGAGTAATTAGAGGTCTGTCAGTGTAGAGAACTCTTGCAGGAACAGTGGCTGTGTGGGAGAAGCTGGGGCAGTGCAGCTAGCCTGCAGGGCTTGTGGACATGAGCTGAGGGCATGTGGCTTTAGGGGTGGATGAAGAGTTAAAGAAGAATGCCCCTGTGTGCTTCATTCTTGCCATGCTTACTGCTCTGTTACACACCTTTTTTTTTTTTTTTAATATTTGGAAAACTCTTAATCCCAAACTTACAGAAATGCTGGAAGTACAGCACAAAGAATGGTTCCTTGAAGCATCCAATTATAAGTTGCTGGCCTAATGCACAATCACCTCCAATTACTTGTCCTGTAAAAGGACATCCTCGAACCTAGCCACAGTGCAATCATCAAAATTGCTACCATGTAATCCTAAGGCGCCCTCCACTTTTGCCAAATGTCCCTTGCAAGTCCTTTATAGCAGGACGATCACGTTCAGAATCATTTGTTGCGGTTACTTGCCTCGTGTCTTTTGTCTTCTTTAGTCAGGATAGTCCATGAGTCTGGCCTTGACTTTCAGGACCTAGATCCTTTTGAAGATGGAAGGCCAGTTATTTTGTAGTATATCCCTCCATTTGGGTTGTATCTTGACTCATGATTAAATTCACGTTTGCCTCTTTGGCAAGAATATCACAGCCGTGATGCTGTGTGGTTTCTGCACACTGTCAGACGGCATGCAATCTAGATGTGTCTTATGATTGATGAGGATCACATCATCCCATGATTCAGGTGTTGTTGGCCAGCTTTTGCCTCTGAAGAGGTGCCCCCTTCCCCCCCACCCCCCGTTCTAAGGAGGTACTTTGGAACTAACTAGGTAGCCTTCTCATTTCTCCTCAGACTTTCATTTTATTTATTCATTGATTTTTATTGGTACAGACTCCTGTTTTCATATTGCATTCATTAAGCTATGTCCATTACTATCATTTTGGTGTTTAAATTATTCTTGATTTGGCCAGTGGGAACCCTTTCAAACTGGTTTCTCTGTCCTTTTGCCACCTCCCCATCATTCTTCGGGCAATTCTTGACTTTATAAGATGTGCCATGTTTATTAAAACTTGCTTTTGCTCATCCCTACAATCAGTCCTTTCTCAGTGGAGCCCTAGTAGTTTTTATTAGAGAAAGGTAATTTGAAGCCAAGATCTGGGCCCTAAGTGTGCTCCTTGGTATTAGGATAGCCTCAATCCCAGGGCTTCTCAGTGGGCAGAGCTAGGGAATATATTAGATTTTTTTTTTTTTTTTTTAAAGATTTTATTTATTTATTTGACAGAGAGAGAGCAAGAGCAGGAACACAAGCAGGGGGAGCGAGAGAGGGAGAAGCAGGCTTCCCGCCGAGCAGGGAGCCCGATGTGGGACTCGATCCCAGGACTCTGGGATCATGACCTGAGCCGAAGGCAGACGCTTAATGACTGAGCCACCCAGGCGCCCGGGAATATATTAGATTCTTGTTATTCACAGTCATTATGTTCTACAGGGTCTCAGGGACAAACATGGAACCATTGCTTTTAGGAGAAATACAGGGCCAGGTACTTGCCAGTCTCTGGTCACAACGTTACCTCGTTTAATGTGTATCTCTATTTAAAGATACCATATATAATATATATTGTTGATTCACTAACATTGAACTCAATGGCCACCAGCACTTAGGCCTGCATGAAGCTTATCTAACATACTCATTTTCTCCCTGAGGCACATCTCAGCCTCCCTGGGCTTAGGAACACTAGACAGTGTTCCACTATGCTTGGGCCATTTTAAACAGCTAAATCATCAACAAAACTGCTAAAATCGTGACACTAAATAAACTGCAAAAAGGACACTTGTTAGGCTGACAGCTGAAACAGAAAGACAGAACGTCCTCTTGTTGGACCTCAGCTGGAACGTATACACTAAATGACTGTTTTTGTCACTTTGCTTGTGTCCACAAATAACCAGGAAAGTGCTGTTGGGGTTACAAATAAACTTTAGCAGATAGGTGAATTTGCAAATACAAAATCTGCAAATAATGGGGATTAACTGTGTGCCTGTCTTTGCGTGCACAGCTGTGTCTCTGTGTCTGTCTGCATGTGTCTGTTCATCTATCTGTCTTGAAAACCATGAATTCACACCAATACTTGAAATTCCAGTGTAACACCGTGGACTCCCTTGTAGTTTTTCTCTGTTCTGGACCACTGTGGCATAACCGCCCCCCCGCCCTGCCCCACCTCTTGGCTGGCACCTACCTTACTCTTTCCCACATAATGACTTTAAAGCTGATTTCTTCTGGATGGGAAAGCTGGGGGCAGGAAGGGAAATGGATATAACTCTATCTTATTATCCCATTTATATTCTCTATGCCAATTTAAGATAGGCTGATATTAAAATATTTATGAAGCCTCCTTTTCATCTCATAAGTAGAAATAATGCAAGTAACATCAGATTTGGGGAAAAACAATTTTAGAGCTGATGAATGGTGCAGGAACTGAAAACTGACTTTATAAATGGACTTAGGGCTGAGCCATGCCCTCTGGTGAAGAGAAACCCCTCCTGCTGTTCTGGGCTCAGGTGTGAATGGTAGGGGTTGCAAGTAGTTCCAAAGCCTCAGGAGTATGTCCTGCCTGAGAGACCCATTCTCTCAAGATCCTTGGAGGGATCTGCCTTCCTCGAGATTGTGAGTCCCTGGAGGGTAGGGACCACATGTGAGTTAGTCATTCCTGTGTCACTAAAGCCTGGCCTACGAAGTGACTGGTGTACATTGGTGACATTGTTTGACTACAGCCCACCAAGCAGTTGCGCAGTCTTTGAAGGCCTTTCCTTGTCTTAGAATGTTCCTGACTCTTTCCCTTAAGTTTCTCTGGAAGCTCATCTCCCTCCTCCCTGTGGGAGCCTTCCAGGCTCTCACTAACCAGGGGGATCATTCTTGAAAGAGTGTCTGAAGGCTTGGGAGAGTTTTTGTAACCTAGTGCCTGAACATCAGCTTTGGAGTTGAACAAAGTTGCTTTGGATTTCCAGCTCTACCACTTACTGGCTGCATGGTCAGGAGCAAATTGTGGACCTTATCCCAATCAGCTTAATAAACTGTGAGGTGGAAATGAGCAATAATGTCTGCCTCCCATGATTTTGGGAGGATTAGCTGAGGTAGTGTTTTGAAACGACTTGGCACTGTAGCTGTACTCAGTCAATGTTAGCAAAGATGGTGGTGGTAGATCATTAGTGATTTGGCACTGGGTGTGTCATCATCTTTTTTGGATTGTAGGCCCTTTCCCCAACTTGGTGATGAGCTCCTAATTGGTGTGGAGATCTGGTCTCCTATTTAGTGTATATATCTAACCACCTACCCCGGGTGTCCACCTACCCCCTCCAGTCTAACGTGGTGGTGTGCCCCTGGTAGGTAGTAGCTATCTTTTGCTTGGTCATTGAATGGACAATCCTCCCTCATGCTCACACCTCTCTGCCTGACCTAGTCTTGCTAGTAGAGCAATTTGCTTCCCTTTTGTCAGAGTGCTGGGAGATGCTGATTATTTTTTCCAACCTTTCTTCTTCTTCTTCTTTTTTTTTTTTTTTTTGATTAAGAATCAATACTCTGTATGATGTGGTTGATGTCATGGTCTGTGACTGCTAAGAAGTGTTGTTTTCTGGACTTTCTCCTTAACACAAGCACTGTCCTTGGGTCCCTGTTGGACTTCTGAGGCTCTCTTTAAACAAAGAAGTGGCTGCACAATTACCGTCTGTTTTTACCCTCCAGAACAACGGCAACAAATGCCAAGAAGTTCTTTACCGGGTCAGCAGTGTGTTGTGTTTTATCTTTCAGCCCAGGGTCTTTATGGCAAGAAGTTGGAGCAACTGGATTGGGTTTTATACAACTGTGGCAGCCTGAGATGTAGTGGATAATGAATCTGCCTGCTCCTGAGACTTTTTTCCCCTCCTTTCCACCAGAAAAGCACTTTGTTAAAAATAAGTATGCTCTTTGAAATGTCTTCTCAGTCTTTGGGACTGACTTATGCACTTAATAGGTGGTATCTACTGGGTGGATTTTATCAATATCTATTCTGTCATGCTGGGATGATTTTTTTATTATGTAGAAATGTCGGTAGAGTAAGGAGCCAGTCTTTGCTTTGACTGTTGAGCTCAAAATGGTATTGTAGGGCTTATTACCCAGTTTCTTTCTTGAAGATTTGAAATCCATTGTCTGAGGTAGAACTGGAGAGAACTGTGTAGTTTTGGAAGAGAAATAACCAGTATTCAGGACGGTGTAGATGGTAGCAGGGGATATAGGTAATAGTAAAGAGCCAAAGCTCAGGGCTCAGACTTCTGGGTTCACATCCTGGCTCTGCCAATGCATTAGTTCTGTAACCATGGGTAATTTATTTGTTCTTTCTTTCCCTCAGTTTATTCACATATAAAATGGGTTTAATGGTTTTATTTTAGTACTTCATAGGGTTGTTGTAGGATAATTATGGAATACATAAAATGAAGAATATAGTAAACACTCAATAAATGTCTATCGTTGGTGCTTTTCCATATAATCTGTGCTACAAGGAAAGAGCAGAAATTAAAATTCCACTTTCATAAATATTTATAATGGTCAACTTATGCTCCGGTTGCTTTAAAGTAAGGAAAGCTGTGTATAGTAAGTGTTACATGGACAAGGGGCCCTGTGTCCCACAAAACTACTTGTAGCTGACATGGAACAAATGGAATTCACACATTTCTGGCAGGAATGTAAAATGGGTGGACAGTTTCTTCTGTTATTCATGCCCTACATTTTAATTTTAAAAATTGAACTCTCTTAATTCATAACTTCCACCATAAATTTAATGGTAGGAGGTATGATACAACTTAATTGTTTTTCAGATGGACAATTTGCCCAGCACCACTTTTTGAATAAACCTAACACCTATCATATGTCCCAGACATTCTACCCCTTGGTATTTACCCAAGAGATTCTATAAGCTATGTCCTTACAAAAGACTCGTACGCAGATTTCAAAGGTGGGGCAAAGGGCGTATGCACCTGTTACTCTGAGCTGTATTGATAATAGTCCCAAATTGGAAACCTCAAATGTTCATCTACATGTGAAAGGATCAGTAAATTATGCTGTGTCCCTTCAAGGGAATATGACTCCATTATAAAAAGAAATAAACTATTGGTGTATGTAGCAACATGGGTGACTTTCAAAATAGTGACGCTGCGTGAACAAAGCCAGACCCACAAAGTACATGCTATATGATTCCTTTCAGGTAAGATTCTAGATACTGCAAACTAGTGAATGGTGAGAGGAAACAGATCCCTGGTTGCCTGAGGACAACAGAAGGGGACAGTTGGGAATGAGGGCTTACCAGGGCGTACAGGAAAACTTTGGGAAAGTTATGGGTATGTTCATTATCTTGATAGTCATGATCATCTCAGAGGTGTATACCTACATAAAAATTTATATCTTTAAATATGTATATTTTATTGTCAATAATGCTTTAATAAAAATGTTTTTTAAAAATTGGGCCTACCGTATCAAATAACCAGTACATTCGCTCAGCTGTCATAGCATGGCGTTCATCAGCTAGCTTACAGAACAGTTGCCACATTGGGGCGCCTGGCTGGCTCAGTTGCTGGAGCATAGGACTCTTGATCTCAGGGTTTTGAGTTCGAGCCCCACGCTGGGTGTGGAGCATACTTAAAAAAAATAGTGGGTATCTGGGTGTCTGTTTAGTGTCTGACTCTCGACTTCGATTTCAGCTCAGGTCATGATCTCAGGGTCGTGAGATGTAGCCCTGCATCGGGCTCTGCACTGGGAGGGGAGCTTCCTTGAGAATCTCCCTCTCCCTCTGCCCCTCTTCCTTTTCTTTCTCTCTCTCTAAAAAAAGAAGAAAAAAGAAAAGAAAAGAAAAATATAAAAAAAAACCCAGAGGTTTTTAAAAAAGAACACTTGCTAAATTGTTCATAAGCTGTTTTGTTTTCTTTGGGAATTTATAGTGCCTTATTAGAATTTTTTGGAATAATATGCCCAAGAAAATTTGAACTGATAACTTTTCTGTCTTTTGATCAAATGCCCTGTGCCAGGTAAAATCATTTGCATTACTGCATTGACCTTATAATGAGCCATTACAGCATGTGAATGTTGTAAAATTTTCTACACAGACTTTTGATTTTGCTGCTTAGAATTCTAAAATAGGGGCGCCTGGGTGGCTCAGTCGTTAAGCATCTGCCTTCAGCTCAGGTCACGATCCCAGGGTCCTGGGATAGAGCCCCACATTGGGCTCCCTGCTCCACGGGAAGCCTGCTTCTCCCTCTCCCACTCCTCATGCTTGTGTTCCCTCTCTTGCTGTCTCTCTGTCAAATAAATAAAAATCTTAAAAAAAAAAAAAAAAGAATTCTAAAATAGCCTCTCTTTCTGGTTTTCTCTTTATTCCCTTTCCTTCTCTCCACCCCACCACCCTACCACCTTGCTGCTCAAAAGAACATTTCCTCCTCCACTGTACAAAGAGATGCAAAGGAAACCACCTTATTTGATGTGACCAGACTTAAAATTTAGTTTGTCAAAATTAGTTTAATTACGCTTGTAATTAGTTTGGCAAAAGTCAGTTAAAAGTGAGGATCACAAAATGTTTTAACCTAAAGCATGCATATTTAAATTTGGACTTAAAATATATACAGGTCTTGAAGAAACTTCTCTGATGTGTGTATAACTGGAGTTCTGGAGCATCTTTCCATCATGAGCCACTCCCACACCGTGGAGTTCATGATTTGCAGTTTGGAGTTCTTTATTTTTATTTTTGTTTTATTACTGAACTATGATGACCTACAGTGTTAGTTTCAAGTGTACAGCCTATTATTTCTACCTCTTAATCCCCTTGATCTGTTTTGCCCATCCCCTGCCCACTTCCCCTCTGGCCACCATTAGTTTGTTCTCTGTATTTAAGACTGTTGGATTTTTTGCTTGTTTTTGTTTTTTAGATTCTACATATAAGTGAAATCAATTATATGGTATTTGTCTTTCTGTGACTTACCACTTAGCATAATATCCTCTAAGTCCATCCATGTTGCATATGGCAAGATCTCTCTCTCTCTCTCTTTTTTGGTTGAGTAATATTCCGTGTGTGTGTGTGTGTGTGTGTGTTTGTATGTGTGTATGTGTGTGTAGATGTATAGTTAGGGTTTTTTTAAAAAATAGAGTGTGACTTGAAGAGATGTTTGAGAAGAAGAGTATAGATCCCTTTTGTGTTTTTTAAGAACATTCTCTCAATTCATTGATTGGCCCTCACCTCCTTTGGCAGCAAGTGTCTTTTTTAGCAATTCACCAAACATTTTACTAAATTTTTATTCAAACAGCAAATCTTTTGTGCTCATATTTCATTGGTCCGTATCCTGTTTAAATTATAAATATATAATAAAAATGGCTTGAACAGATTGAGGAACATTCTGTATAGGTCTACCCCTAAATGATAGGTGTAGTATATCCCCTGCAGAGCTGTTTTAATTTGGCACGTTGGGAGTAAAATGACTATGACTGTCCACTGCATATACACATTGTAGCAAACTGTAGATCACTTCTAAAACCAGAATTTAAAGACAGTACAATTCCCTAACATTTGGGTGGATTTTCTTTCAGTCTCTTTTGTGTACGTGCATGTTCATATGCAGCTTATATTATTTTGTATTTTGCTCCTGAAATCAGTGATGAATGTCCTCAAAAATAAATACTTGTGCTTATCTCTAATTATTTCCTTTCAATAGACTCCTAGAAATCAAAGTATCACTTTAGATCCTATTTAAGACCCTTAAAGAATATTGCCATATTGACTGCCAAAAACCCTGTACCTCCTATGGAAGGAAATGTGTGTTTCACCGTCTTTCTTGCCAGAATGATGAGTGCTTGTATCCCTGCTAACATGATAGAGAATATTTTGTTTGGGTGTGTATTTTGAAGGCGTTATTGAAGATGAACTTTTTTTCCCTTTTTATTTCCTTGCCATTTATGTTTTTCTGTGAAAAATCTGTCAATCTTCCTTACCCATTTTGTATTAGGATATTTCATTTTCTGGATTTTTTTAAAGCTCTAGCCGGTATCTCTCTAGTAGATAGTAACTTTTTGTCAAGCTACAGATACGTTTTCAAAGTTCATTGCCTATCTTCGGACTCAACAATATTTTTACTTTTTATATTGTGAAATATCCTTGTGATTTCTTACCTGCATTGTTTTTAGTCTGACTCAGGCAAATGCCATAAGTCTTACTGTTTTATGCTTTTATTTTGTAAATACAGCTCTCAATTCATACAAATTTTAGTCTATAGTATGAAGTTTGATTTAACTTAATTTTTTTTTCAGATCAATTTGCCCAGCACCGCTTGTTGCATAGAGTTATGATGAAGCTTCTTTCACACAAGAACATTCTGTATGCACTAGACATTGTGTCTGTTTCATTTATCTGTTTATCTCATACCAGCATAAGGATGTAATCAAATTATATTTTTATTTTACTTTATATTTTTGAGGATGTAATCATTTTAGCTTTATTGTTGGTCTTACTGTCAGGTGAGCAAAGTAACGTTTTTTGCAACATTTTCATTACTATTTTCAGCATAGTTTCTTCCAAGTAACTGTTTCTAGGTGGGTAGTACCCCAGGCTTCTGGTGGTTTGTAGGTTTCTCCCACCTTTTCATCTCCCTGGCTAATTTCACTGGAAAACCTCTGTGAGTTCGAGGGCCTCGGCCTTCCCACCTCTCACATGGACATCTGTCGCTTATGTTCTTAACATCCTTACACTCAACCTTTACTAAAAAAAAGATGCTTTTTGCTGTTGCTTTTTGGTCTAGTCTGAGTTGCCTCATTAATCTTATTTTCGTAGAAAGTACCTGATGAATAATAATTACTTTGTCGGAAGAGCGGTGTCGAGATGGCATGTTCCCGTGGCCTGTGTGGTCATTGCCATCTGGACGGGCTGTGGCAGAGGCAAAGTGTCCCTTGAGTGGGTGTCCTCACGTGGGGTATCTATAACTGCTCAGGAAAGGAGACAGGGCCGTGGAGTGTTACGTGCCATAAAATGTCTCCGTTGGGGTGCTGAGTTGAAAGTAAGGCTTCGTGAGACTGATTGTTTAGACTGTTGATTTATACATCAGATTGCACAGGCGTTCTCAGGAGTGGGTCCGCTGCTTTCTTCCTAGGCTGTCAGCTTCCTGCATTTGGAGAAAACTGTACAGCAGCTGAAATGTGTCAGACGAGAAAGCAGAAGTTAGCCGGGCCGAGTGCATTTGCCACCTCTGTGTCATGGATGAGGCCAGAGGAGCTGCGTGAAGGTGGCTGCAGTGACTTGCAGCCCATCCTTGGCATGTTCTCCCTCTGGAACCATCCCTTGAATTCTTTTTGGTGATCGCTTCCAGGTTTTGGCTGCTCAGTCTGCCCTCTCCCCTGGCTAAATGACACTGACATTTCCCCTCCCTGACCCATGATGCACAGGTACCCACTTATCAGGGACTGCACGTTTATAGAGATCTAACGGAAGCTGGAGGAAAGAAGCAATAGAACTATACCACAAGCAGGGGGTGCGCTGCCTTCTCTCCCCTTCGTCATGCCTCTGCGAGCAGCCCTGTTTGGACTGTCCCACCTGGATCAGACATAGCCACGGCCCTGGCTGCCACATGGCCCTCTGACTGCTGACCCGCCTCCCTGTCTGTGTGAAGTGTCTGTCCCACAGAGTGGGTCTCCAGTGGGGTTTCCTTTCAGTGTAGTTGGCTGGAACTTGGAAATCAAATGTGTGGGGGGAGAGGAGTAGATTGTAGTGCTGAAGATAGACAGGGAGGAATGGAAACCTTCTATTTAGGGGAGGCATCTAATGATACTAGGAACAGAGTTGGCCATCTTCCAGATGAAAAGTCTTTTCTGGGGGTACCTGGGTGGCTCAGTCAGTTAAGGGTCTGCCTTCGGCTCAGGTCATGATCCCGGGGTCCTGGGATTGAGCCCCACATCAGGCTCCCTGCTCAGTGGGGGGTCTCTTCTTCCTCTCCCTCTGCTGCTCCCCCTGCTTGTGCTCTCCCTCTCTCTCACAAATAAATAAATAAAATCTTTAAAAAAAAAAAGTCTTGAAGGAGGTCCACTCATCCAGACTAGTTGTCTCCAGTGATTCTTCAGATACACATTTCCCTCTTTAGCAATGACAAAAGTTGCCCAAGACCTTGAGAAACATTTTTGCAGACTTATATTTAACTTGAAACTTAACTTGAAAGTTTCCTCCTACTCCTTCATCCACATTTTGTTTAGATATTCTGATGGGTTTACATCCAACTTCACGGACTATTTTCTGGTACAAGATTTGAAAAATTTTTAAATGTCATTTCTCTTCCCACTCCCCAGCCTTCCCCACTGCCCCCATGGCAGAAAGACAGGCCTGTGGACATGGGCACCTTTTCCTGTGAGTTGATGACTGAGACCGTGGATCCCTAAGGTTGACAGAAGACTCAGTAGGAGTCGCCTGTTCAGAGGGCTTAGATGTGACCTTGTGAACTGCTTGTATGTTACAGCGCTTTGTATGCATCTTCAGGGCAGGGTTCTCACAGAGACCTAGAATTGCCCTGAGGCCCAGGGTGCTGATGCTGCTTGTCCTAATGGGTTGAGGGGACTTGAGTCTCCACCTGCCACTGGAGGAGGAGCAGAGTGCAGTGAGCTGGGTGAGTGAGACATTCAGCAGTTCCCTTCCTGCAAACACTGTACATAATGCTGAAGGTGGTTGTTTCTTAAGCCTAGAGAACTTGCAGAGGTGAAAGGGTTTTCTGATGCTCTCTGGTTGGTTTTCTCCTGATGTGTTTCATTTTCAGAGTGAAACATCGTGCTGAAGACTTTGAAAACCTTTCCCAGCTTTTTATGTGTAGAGAAGAAAGGTTGAGTTAGAAAATGTGCATTAAGATGGCTCCCCTGGAGTTGCTATTAAATGCACGAGTTAAACACTCAGCATATAAACTAGTTGACAGTATTGAACAGCTGAACTTTTAATTTTTGCAGAATAACCTGGAAAAGCAAATTAGCATTTCTAGCTGTGGCTTATACTGTGACCTGTTTTCTGTTCTCAGTTTGGATTATTATGTACCTGAATGCTAAAATGTTTGATTTTTAAACTGAGCATAGCCGTGCGTCTAGGTAAACATGTAGTATGTGTTGTCTGTGAATCTTTCTTGGGTTAGAGGTGTGAGGAAGGAGGTGCTGTGGGTTTTTCCTGACAAATGTCATTTAATTTCCACGTTTGTGGCAACACACCTCTGTTCCTTTAGACAAGGATGAGAGAGAAATGGAAACCGTTGGTGTTGGCTTACTCCTAGTTGTAGCTTTTCTTAGCTCATCTTTGGTTTAGATGAGGTCACTCCTATGCCCCATTGTTCATTTATGATAGGTATGTATATAATATTTTGTATGTTCATATTTCTACAGAAAGTATTTTTATATCAAGGTAGTTCTTGTGGTAAGACTTCAACTTGACTTTACATTAATAACTGTAGTGGGTTGAAGAGTGTACCCTCCAAATTCATGTCTACCTGAAACCACAGGATGTGGCCTTATTGGGAAACAGTCTTTGTAGATGCAGTTACTTAAGGATGGAGATGAGGTCATACTAGATTAATCCAGTGACTGATGTCCTTATAAGAAGAGGAGAGGGCACAGAAGAATGCCATGTATAGACAGCTCAAAAAGAGAAGGAATGGTTCTCCTTAGTGTCTTCAGGGAGAGATTGACCCCCCAGCAACTCTTGATTCCAGATCTCTAGCTTCTATAGCTATGGAAACATTAATTCCTATTGTCTTAAGATACACATTAAGTGGTAATTTTTTTTATGGCAGCTTTAAGGAACTAATAGAGCAACCAATACAGAGTGGCAGAGATTGAAGGTCGACCTCAGCTTAAGGTGCTCTGATTTGAGCAAGGTTTTAAACTACAGTGTTTATAATCAAGGCAGTAAAATTTCCATATGCAAGAAGCTCGTTTGGTGCACCTTCCATTTTAATTTGGCCAACGTATCATAAAAGTTGAAGGAGTGTCCATGGTCTTGTTCATCGTAATCTTTGGAAGTTGTGTGTGGGAAGAGATGCCTGTTGTCATTGTTGTTCTAGCAGAGTGAATTTGCAAATTCCTTAAACCTGCTTCATGTCACACCTTGGGACTTATGGGGTTGATTGGGTCTCTTAAGTACTTATTTGTTCACATGATCAGTGCTCAAGGACTCAGGCTAGAGGGTCAACCAACAAATTGAAAACCCTGCCAAAGGTGCAGGATGGCCGTGCAGCAGTGTCCTTTTGAGTCTTCAGTGGGAAAGACAACATTTGAGGCACAATAAGCTGCCCCATGTTAGTAGACAAGGAGGAAGGAAGTCAATGTGCAGTTAACTGAGAGTAAGGGGAACAGTGTCTTTAAAAGGAGAAGGGACTCTTCTGGTCAGTAGAGATAAAAAATGTAGTATCTTGCTGACATTGATTCAACCACCCTGTGTGCCCCAGCCCCATATTCTCAATGTATGTATACTGGAAGCTTTCATTGACATAGTTCAGGTTCTCCTGCTGTGAAAGTCAGCTATGCGGCTGTTATATGTTCACCTGAAATGGTTGTGGAGGTACTTAAATGATGGGCAAGTGTTACCAAGATGATGCAGTCTAGCACTTCAACATGATGCACTTGGGGTTGTATTTCTTGGGACAAGAGCCCTCTTACTTTCTGTGACGATCACCCTGACCACAGAGGAACTGGCTCAATATAACAGAACCTCTTGTTACCATTATGAGGTGTTCGAAAGGAATGACCACATCTGGAGATTGCACCACACGAAATTTCTAGCTAATTCTAGAAGGGAGACTCTTACCAGATGAGGGTCAGGACGTAGAGCCAGTTTGGAATGGAGAATTGCTCTCTGCTGGTTTCAGATATCATGTATGTCCGTTCAGGAAAACCTTGCTGTTGTCCCGAAGAAAACCCCTTCTTTCATCCTTCCTAGGAGGCACCACACATGAGCCAGGCTTCTCTTGGTATGTTTGGGGTAAACGCTGGAGTGTTACTGTCCTTCCTCTCCTCCCCCCATCTTTTAGATGTAAACTCTACCAGGCATTACTGACTTGATGTAATCTAGTGTTCTGTGTGTTCCTGTGATTTGGAGGCATTGGTATTCTTAATGTGGAAATGATGATTAGTCTTAATTTGGAAACTGAAAATCAGAAAGTTAAAATAATTTACTCAAGGTTATACAGTTAAAAGTTAGTAGGGACTTCTTAATGGGCACGGAAGGAAAGAAATGGAAGAGTGTGTGAGTGAATGATAATGTGCATGTGTCTGTCAAGCTAGGGGAATTTTTTTCTGATGGTTTCTGATTTCAGCCATTTGCAACTTTGAGAGGACTCTTTCAGGACCAGAGGGATTGGGGCGGGGGGTAGCCAGCATCCAGTCTCCATTCAGTCTGGCCTGTTACAATGAGGGCTGAAGAGTGATAGGTTTTTCCTTATCTGTTGAACAGGTGCCCCTTCATATACACGAAGGGAATGCAGAGAAAGCCATGGCTCCTTTCTTCTTTTCAACAATGTAATTAATAACACAGATTAAATAGTATAGAATTAGGTAATCTGTTTACTCAAGAGTTTTATGTATCCTGTTCTTTTTTTTTAATTATGTTATGTTAGGGGCGCCTGGGTGGCTCAGTCGGTTAAGTGACTGCCTTCGGCTCAGGTCATGATCTCAGGGTCCTGGGATCGAGCCCCGCATCGGGCTCCCTGCTCCGCAGGAGGCCTGCTTCTCCCTCTCCCACTCCCCCTGCCTGTGTTCCCTCTCTTGCTTTCTCTCTCTGTCAAATAAATAAATAAAATCTTTAAAAAAAAAAAAAATTATGTTAATCACCACACATTACATCATTAATTTTTGATGTAGTGTTCCATGATTCATTGTTTGTGTATAACACCCAATGCTCCATGCAGTACGTGCCCTCTTTAATAACCATCACCAGGCTAACCCATCCCCCCACCCCCTCCCCTCTAGAACCCTGTTTGTTTCTCAGAGTCCATAGTCTCTCATGGTTCGTCTCCCCCTCCGATTTCCCCCCCTTCATTTTTCCCTTCCT